>NC_090442.1:620955265-621303788 GCF_031143425.1 Pleurodeles waltl
GAAAGGTGAAAACCCTAAATTGTTGAGGTGGTCCATCTCCCTACAGGGAATTGGCTATATAGTGGAACATAGACCTGGGAGTACCCACTCCAGTGCAGATGGACTCTCCAGATATTTCCACTTGGGCAATGAAGACTCATCTTGGGCAAGGTTAGCCTTATTGTCCCTCGTTTGGGGGGGGGGGGTTGTGTAGGAAAGTACCATCTTGCCTGGCATGTTAGCCCCATTTTTACATGTATGTAAGATTGTTTTTGCCTGTCTCACTGGGATCCTGCTAGCCAGGACCCCAGTGCTCATAGTTTGTGGCCGGAATGTGTGTACCTGTGTAGTGACTAACTGTGTCACTGAGGCTCTGCTAACCGGAACCTCAGTGCTTATGCTCTCTCTGCCTTTAAAATTGTCACTATAGGCTAGTGACCATTTTTACCAATTCTAATTGGCCCATTGGAACACCCTTATAATGTCCTAGTATATGGTACCTAGGTACCCAGGGTAATGGGGTTCCAGGAGATCCCTGTGGACTGCAGCATTTATTTTGCCACCCATAGGGAGCTCAGACAAATCTTACACAGGACTGCCACTGCACCCTGAGTGAAATAACACACACGTTATTTTACAGCCATTTTAACTGCACTTAAGTAACTTATAAGTCTATATGTCTAACCTTCACTTGCTGAAGGTTAGGTGCAAAGTTACTAAGTGTGAGGGCACCCTTGCACTAGCAAAGGTGCCCCCACATAGTTCAGGACCATTTCCCTGAACTTTGTGAGTGCGGAGACGCCATTACACGTGTGCACTACATATAGGTCAATACCTACCTTCACAATGGTAACTCCGAATATGGCCATGTAACATGTCTAAGATCATGGAATTGTACCCCCATGTCAAATCTAGTATTGGGGTGCCAATCCCATGCATCCCTGCAGTTCCACAATTGACCCCAGGTACTGCCAAACCAGCTCTCTGGGGTTTTCTCTGCAGCTACTGCTGCTGCCACCCCACAGACAGGGTTCTGCCCTCCTGGGGTCTGGGCAGCCCAGTCCCAGGAAGGCAGAACAAAGAATTTCCTCTGAAAGAGGGTGTTACACCCTCTCCCTTTGGAAATAGGTGTTAAAGGCTGGGGAGGGGTAGCCTCTCCCAGCCTCTGGAATCGCTTTGAAGGGCACAGATGGAGCCCTCCTTGCATAAGCCAGTCTACACTAGTTTAGGGAACCCACAGTCCCTGCTCTGGTGTGAAACTGGACAAAGGAAAGGGAAGTGACCACTCCCCTGTCCATCACCACCCCAGGAGTGGTGCCCAGAGCTCCTCCAGTGTGTCCCAAACCTCTGCCATCTTGGATCCAGAGGTGTGAGGGCACTCTGGAGTCCTCTGAGTGGCCATTGCCAGCAGGTGACGTCAGAGACCCCGCCTGATAGTTGCTTACCTGACTAGGTGGCCAATCCTCCTGTGAGGGCTATTTAGGGTCTCTCCTGTGGGCTTTTCCTCAGATAAGGACTTGCAAGAATTACCCAGAGTTCCTCTGCACCTCTCTCTTCGACTTCTTCCAAGGATCGACCACTGACTGCTCCTGTACACCTGCAAAACTGCAACAAAGTAGCAAGAAGACTACCAGCGACATTGTAGTGCCTAATCCTGCTGGCTTTCTCAACTGTTTCCTGGTGGTGCATTCTTTGTGGGCTGCCTGCCTTCATCCTGCACTGGAATCCATGAAGAAATCTCCTGTGGGTTGACAAAATCTTCCCCCTGCTTCACCAGGCACCAAACTTCAGCGTCACCGATACTCTGGGACCTCTCTCATCCTGACGAGCTTGGCCCCTGGAACACCGGTGGTGGACCCAAGTGACCCAGACTATCCAGTGGTCCAACTGTCCAAATTTGGAGGAGGTAAATCCTTGCCTCCCCTCTCCAGAGAGTAATCCTGTGCACTGCGTGAACTGCCGCTACTAGGGCTTCTGTGCACATTTCCATGGAATCCTTCATGCACATCCAAGCCCAGGTCCCCAGCACTCTGTCCTGCATTGCTCAACTCCCTGAGTTGACTTCCGGCTTCGTGGGACCCTCTTTTGCAGTGTTGAGATGACCGCCGTGTTCAGACTTCTTGAATAGGTGTTCAAGGACTTCTGCGTGTGCTACCTTCTTGTGCATGGGCTCTTTAGTTTGCTGAGGGCCTCCTCTGTCTCGTCTCCCAAGTGGCAACATCCTGGTCTTTCCTGGGCCCGAGTAGCACCCTTTTTCTTCAACTGTGACTCTTGCAGCTAGCAAGGCATGTTAGCAGTCGTTTGCCAAAGGAACGATTCTGCATCTTCCAGCACTCTGTGGGACATCTTCCGTACAAAGGAGATGTTCCTAGCACCTTTCGTTGTTGCAGAATCTTCAGATTCTTCCATCCGGAGGCAGCCATTTTGCACCTTTATCTGGGGTTTAGTGGGCTCCTGCCCCCCCTGGACACTTACACGACTCTTGGTTTTGGTCCCCTTCCTTTGCAAGTCCTCAGGTCCAGGAATCTGTCTTCAGTGCGTTGCAGTCTGTGGTGGTCTTTGCAAAATCCTCTATCACGCGTTTAGTGTGTTTCAGGGGAAATAGTAGTACTTTACTCCTACTCTCCAGGGTCTTGGAGTGGGGTATCTTGGACCCCCCTCAGTGTTTTCTTACCCTCCCAGGGACCCTCTACACACTACACTATCCTAGGGGTTCATTTGTGGTTTGCATTCCACTTTTATAGTATATGGTTTGTGTTGCCCCTAGGCCTATTGCATTCTGCAGTGTTTGCACTATTTTCTGTTTTACTTACCATATTTTGGTTAGTGTGTATATTTTGTGTATTTTACTTACCTCCTAAGGGAGTATATCCTCTTAGATATTTTTGGCACATTGTCACTTAAATAAAGTACCTTTTTTTTTGGTAGCCCTGAGTATTGTGTTTCTTATGATGTAGCACCTATATGATATAAGTGGTTTAGTAGGAGCTTTGCATGTCTCCTAGTTCAGCCTAAGCTGCTCTGCTATAGCTACCTCTATCAGCCTAAGCTGCTAGAACACTACTAATCTACTAATAAGAGATAACTGGACCTGGCACAAGGTATAAGCACCATCAGGTACCCATTATAAGCCAGGCCAGCCTCCTACAGAAACTAAATGACGCATCACTGTGTGCGGCCCGAGAAATCGACGCACACCCCTTTGTTTCCACACTTCTCCTCCTCTGCGGCCCTTTGTGGAGATTTTTCAAACGAACCAGGTACTTTGTGCTTGAAAGAGACTTTGTTTGCTTTTAAAAAGACTTAGGACACTTTATATCAATGATATTTCTACATTTACTTATTGCATCTTTGATTGTTTTGTCCTGCATTTAACCAGAGAAATATTATATATTTTTCTAAACACTGTGTGATGTATTTTTGTGGTGCTATATGGTGGTATTGTATGATTTATTGCACAAATACTTTACACATTGCCTTCTAAGTTAAGCCTGACTGCTCAGTGCCAAGCTACCAGAGGGTGGGTGCAGGATAATTTGGATTGTGTGTGACTTACCCTGACTAAAGTGAGGGTCCTTGCTTGGACTGCCAACCAAAGACCCAATTTCTAACACACAGGATACACAAGTCTGCGTAGTGTCAAGCAAACAAGGCAAATAACAGGAGCAACAATTTCCTGCATGCAATTCCACTATAATGCATGTATCTCACATTCTGGCTAGTCCAACCGCGCCTCCCCAGCCACACCGCCCCAACATAGATAATATCATATTTACATGTCTTCCGATGAGATGCTAGCCACAGAAGGACCGCAGTGCATCCTGTCCAACCATCCGTCAGTGCGGCTCATCATTCACATCACCATGACTGGCCTGACTACAGCATGAGGTTAATGTTGTGACAAGGTGGGTGAACCCAGCAGATCGGTGCTTGTCACATGTAAGTACTTAACCAGTATCAGGGGATCAGTCATTAACTGCTATAGCATCTAAAGGGTGACTGAGCAAGTAAGTCTCCAATAACCTCCAGATGTTCCTGGGTCTGGAACTTGGTGGCAGTTGTTTGGCATGTACTGCAAGCTGATCATTGCAATAGATCAAGTTGTGCAACCATTCCTTAAATTTAGACACTCAGCCTCTGCCCCATTTACAGGCAACTCTCCTCTTAGCAAGTAAAAGGCTGAGTGAGACATATGTACGAAGTCCTAACTTAATGTCCCTAATATGTCCCAATAGTGCCATCAGGGGGGTGAGGGTAAGAGGTAAGGAGATCATATGTGACAATGCAGTTTCAACTTCCACCCAGTAGCTCGAGACCTGGAGGTATGCCCAGCCAAATGAGGAAATCCACCCCCTCCACCCTCATTGTGTGCTTCTGTCATCAGAGCACAGACGGAATTTATGTAGACTCACCGGCGTGTAATACAGTCTATGAAAAAAATTATAATGGATCATGCGTAAGCTCGAGGCAATGTACCCTGTTTACTGACAGCAGTGGAGCCACTGTGCTTCAGTGAGATGGGCAACCAATTCCCTGTCCACAACCCTTCCGGGTCTTAGGTCCTTTACCTATTTGTTCCTGTTGTGCTGCTACAGGATTGACACTAAGTGGCCTGGCCCTTCTGAGGTGAGCAATGTTTGTAATGTGTTAAATGTGGGGGGCTCTCTGGGGAAGTCAGGTGTAACAGCCTGTATATCATGTTGTAATCAGATGTAGAGAAAGACATCTAATGGTGTCTGTGGCTTTGTGACTAGAGTGTGTCACGGTCTACAAACATCTCTATAGGGGTTGCCCTAGGTGGACCATATTGCGACACACTGTTTCACATGTGACTGCTTGCTTCATGCCCCTTGTGTACAGGCAAAGGTGGAGTCAGGAGGTGCTGTGCAGTGTGCCCTACGTCCCACGTAAGCAGGAGATGGGGTTGGGCTATGTACCCCTATTCAATAGCTAACTGTAGCATATAAGGGGGTCAGATCCAATATATAGCATAATGGGCTTTAGTGCCTGCATGATATAATTCCATGTCAGAGGCTTTGAAAACTCCCTGTTCAAAAGGTTGGGTGAGCATTTCCCATTTCAGCCTCAGCTGCTTGCCCGCCCAGGCTAGTTGTGTCTTAAGGATATTAAAGAAATTACGCCCCGGCAAATGCGGGATGGTAAGTAACAGATATAGCAGTTTCAACAATATGACCATCTTCATGAGGCAAATGTGGCCCACCAGCAACAGAGGCAGCGATATCCAGCGAGAAACGCTATACATATTGTTTGCCAATGTGATATTGTAATTCATGTGCAGCAGTTCTTCCATACCTCGTGACACCTCCATACCTATGTATCTGAGGCTTGAGTTGCACCATTTCAAGTGAAAATCCAATTGAAATATCTGCATGCTTGTGGTTAATGGGACATTGTTAGATTTCTCCCAGTTGATCTGAATGCCTGAGAGATCTCCGAACCTGACAAATTCATGCAGAACTGCATTGAGACTGTCTTTATGGTCTCTGAGATATAGTGTGATATCATCCACATAGAGAGATATCAAGATGTGCCTGAGAACAGCAGGGGCAGCAAAGAGAACCCTGACGTGTTCCCTGAGTGATATGGAAAGGCATCAAGCACAAGCCATTAACTTGCACCCGAGCCATAGGGTTTGTATAGTGCAATGCAATCCATGCGATGAATGACGGTGGGAATTCCCATCTGTCGGGGTATAACCATCAGATAGTCCTACTCCAGTGAATCAAAAGCGTTTGTGGCATCAAGGAAAACCACTGCAGCTGAGAGGTCGGAGTCAATACTTTGTAGTACTGTAAATAGCGTGCACAAATTCTGAGAAGTGGCTCCTCCAGAGATGAATCCTGGTTGGTCCGGCCTCACAAAGAATGTAATTAAGCAGCTAAGGCGATTAGCCAAAACTTTTTCTAGTATTTTGACATCACAGTTAATGAGGGACAGTGGTGTATATCAATCACAGCTATTAGCTTGTTTGTTGGGATTAAGTAAAGTGATGATCATGGAGACTCTCATACAGGGTGGGAAGATACCATCTTGATTTTCTTCAGAGTAGACTGCCCACAGCATAAGCACAATATTCCCAAATATGTTTTATAAAAATCCACCAGTTCAGCTGCATTATGGACTCCCATATCTCATCTCCCTCAATATATGCTGCTAAGAGCTCCCCCTGAGCATCGCTCAATCAGCCTAATGCAACATCCTCCAAAGAAGCATAGAGGTGTAGAGCTATGCATAAAATGTCTCAAACACCTGAAAAATATCAGAAGTATCCCATAGTAGGGTGCCATTGGCATCCTTTATCTCAAGAATGTTATTTGCAGCGTGAAGCGCTCTTACCCGGGTGGCCAGGGCATGTCCCAGACATTCTCCTTCCCCATAGGACCTAGCTCCTGCATACTTGCCATGGTAAAGAACTTCTCATTCAGCAGTATCTCGACATTTAGTCAAGCCTGTCCAAGTAGCTGGGCTACTCCTGAGTTATGAGACGTCACTAAGGCAGCCTCTTAAGATTGAATTTTATCCACCATCTTTTTGAGTGTGTCTCTTACGGCTCTGAGCACGCCTCCACTCTTAGCCAGACAGATGCCTTGTATCGCATCCTTGAAAGCCTCCCACATCGTACACATCTTGGACACTGTGTCTCGATTTCTATCTAAGAATTCCTTGATATCCTGATGTAGTTCATCCCGAAAGGGAGAGTCTAAAAGAAGAGTTGGGGAGAGCTTCCATCCAACAAGAGGCGAAGAGGGGGCGGCCAGCTCAGCAGCAAGAGTACTGGGGAATGAGCTGAGTAGGTGCATGCAGAATGGGTAATATCGCGCACCCATGGGATAATACTGTGGGAGACAAGCTATTAGTCCAATCTGGACCAATTAGCCTCTGAGTAAAATGTCCCCTCCATTCTCTGAGGGTATAGTCAGTGCCAGCCATCCAGGAGCCCATGGTCAGACATTTTGTTGTGGAGATGGCGGGCCGCCATGCCGTGTGAAATAGAGGAGGTGGTCATCCTATCTAGAGTGGCATTAAGAGTTAAGTTGAAGTCATCCCCTCAGGGAGTGTGTTTGGATCCAGTATCTGCTATATGACCCCATAATCTATCAAAGAAGGAAGGATTATCCATGTTGGGACCATAGCAGTAGATAATTGGGATAGAGGATTGATCCAGTTTGCCCCAAATAATGGTACACCATCCCTGTGGATCATTCCAGGCCCCCTGTGTGCCCCCCGTGTGCCCTTGCATACCAAGATAGCTGTGCCCAGCGAATCTAAGGAGTAAATGGTGAATTGGTGGTAAGAGGCCCAGGGTGTAGCAAACAAAATGTGTGTGTTATCACTGAAGAGCATTTATTGCAATAGTGCAGGTGAATGTTATGTCTATCTAGGTAGGCAAGGATATAGCCATTATGTTCCATGCAAGACAATTTAGTCCTTGGCTGGGACTGTAAGGGTGCCTGTCTGCCACACCTGTCAGAGTCCACAGAAGGGTATCATGACCCACTGATGGGGTCCAGCACGGGGGCATGGGCCGGTCCATTTCGCAAGTGTGATGTTTGTAGTATTATGAAGCATATGCAGGAAATCAGACAAGTTTGTCCCATTCCACCCACCAGCCACATTGTTGGCCTAATTCCACCAGGAATAATCCAACCCTCTCAACCCCAGGTTAAGCAAAGAAGAGAAAGTAAATGGAATTGAAAAACTGAAATCACAGCCATAAAGTTAGTAAAGATAGGGGTAGCCTCTAGGAGGGTCATCAATGGAGCTGTGTGGCAAACCCTCATCAAGGTGAAGATGGGGGCCCGAGGAAGTCTGCAGTCATTACCAGATGTTTGGTGTGAATAGTCTCCATTTCTTGCAAATGTAGCAATCCCTGGTCGCATCTTGAAGTAAAGTGGCATGCACTAGTCATATGCATCCATATTCATAGTCCATGCAGTGGTCAAGATAGACCTAATAACCGAAAGTCGGGACAAGTTTAATATAGATGATAGCCACCTAATAATGTTAGGGACATCTGTTGTAATTAGGTCATCATTGTTCTAACATGGGTGATGAGAGATGAAATTGTGACAAATCCACTTCTGCCACTGATGTCCACATGGAACTGCACTTTGGAAAATTTCCAGCTTGCTTGGGGGAGGTGAAGATGTGTTCTCTGCTCCGGTGGGAAATCTGCAGAAGCGCTGTGTATAGCATTGTGCATGGTATGTTGACCTGTCGCAGTTTCTGTTTGATGCCAGTGAATTTCCTGCAGGCCTCCTGTACCGCAATTGTGAAATCTGGGTGAATAGAGACCACGTTACCCTCAAATTTCATGGTTCATTTTTAGCAGACTAAGAGCAAGAAAACATCCCTGTCCTGATAGTTCAGGAATCGGGTGGCTATCGGACGGGGAGAGTGCCTAACAGTGGTCTAGTGGTCAGCGTTATATGAGCTCTTTTGACTATCAATAATTTGGAGAATGAGTTGATACCAACTAACATGGTCAGACGGCATTCCACGAACAACTCCATGCGGCCGGTATTGGCGGATTCATAAATTCCCAATATGCTTAAATTATTTCCACAGGACCTGGCCTCAAGGTCTTCACTCATGGCTGATATTAGCATTAGAACTTTCTCCATATTTAAGAGCTGCTCAATCCTAATATTCACTGTGTCCTCTACAGTTGAAATTCTGAGCTCGGCTTCAATTAGACATCCAGCCTGTTTTTGCAGCTTATAAGTGAGAGTGTCTATCCTGGCACACATAGGTGGTCGTTATGACATTTGCAGTAAATTCCAAATACCACCATGGTGACTGCAGCAAATGTACCACCGCAGAGGCAAAGATCCGTTCCCCAGATTATGACATACATACACAAAATCAACAGAAACCAGCCACAATCACAAATCCGCCAGACCCAACGAATGCAATGGACTGTCGGAAATAGCACCCATACCGTTATGCCAGCAAAACAACACCCTCCATATAATGACCCACGAATCACCACAACGGACATTCAACGGCGGTAAACCATCGTTGGTACACACTGCTGCAGTGGAAAGGGTCACCCAAAAACAAAACAAGACAACATTGGCCAGTCCAAAAAATCCACACCTGACACAAATATATACACCCCACACACCTACCAAGAACATTATAAAACATCCCCCCACTTCATCCACAAACCTTTGCAAACATGAGAAGACCGCTACACCTTGAAAAGGCCAATCCCAGAGATAACTACACACACACACACCACAACTATCCATTAATCTGTCACGCACCACACACCCCACCACATCACTCATCACCCTCTGAACAACACACACACCACACAACATTCATGTCCCCACAAAGTCACCCCCGTTTCACTGATGAGAAGTTGTGGGTGATGAAGGAGGAAATAGTCAGGGTAGAGCCACAGCTGTTTGGAGCACAGGAACAGCAGATCTCCATTGCAGAGAATATGGAGCTACGGCGAAGGATCGTTGACGGGGTGAGTGCCATGAAAACAAACCCACACACAAGGGATGACATAAGGAAGAGGTGGAACAACCTACGGGGGAAGGTGCGTTCCGTGGCACCAGCAAGGCACTCAGGACGACTGGCGATGGACCTCCACCTCCTCCCCCACAGTCAACAGCATGGAAGGAGAAAGTTTTGGTAATACTGCATCCTGAGGGCTTCACTAGATTACCTGGTGGACTGGACACTGGTGAGTCACCATTACCAACCTACCACCAGCCATACCTGCATGCCATGTCACCCCCTCACCCTGACTCCCTTCATCCCACTCCCTCCCGTACAGTGCACCACCCCAATTAGCACACCTAAATGTCTACCCCTTCATGCCATACCCTCTGCAAGCATAACCCTCCCACTCTGCATGCACACCCACTAGCAATGCATGGACAGTATGTAGAACTACCAATCCCACAATGCATCACCATACTGACAAGACCATGTCCACTCACCTGAATTCCAGGTTCTGCGGGAACGAAGAGAATAAAACCCTCACCCCTAAACGCTATTCTCTCGTATCTGAAATGAACAGTGAACGAGTCAATAGCCTCCGGGGGAAAGGGATAGGGATTTGGGAAAGGAAGAGAAACAAAACACTGGTTCACGAAGGAGCATCACTGTTGTTCTAAGAAAGTTGCCTCAGGGCTTGATGTAGGAATTCTAAGACCAAAAACAAAATAACTACAAATATCACAGAGTCTTTAAGCAAAATAACAATAATTATTATCATTTGATTGGGCAATCACCGAGTCTTTCAGCAAAGTTACAATAATTATTAGCGCTCGATTGCTCAACTATTAAGCATGCTTTTGTAACTCACAACAAAGTCATTATAAAATCAAACTTATGAATTTGTCTTTTGTTATTCATTTTCACACAATAGACTCGCTCCAAAACAATCAGAATAAACTTTTAAGTTCACATAAATCTCGAGCGATGCTTTCAGGAGTTCACAACACTTAACTTCAATGCTGCTTTTAAAAATACTTCTCAAGCTGTCTTTGGAAAATAGTCTTGTATCACAGGTTTCTCAGCATCGACGAATGTCTTTCATAATGCACCAAAAGGTCACTAACCTCAAGAAGGCTGAAACCAGGGAGACGAGAGGGGAATTACTCATAAACCGACTTCTCCTGGTATGTTTTGATTATTTGAGGAAGATGGAATACTGCTCGTAAATGCTCCAGCCGCTGCGAAAGTAATCTGCTCCAGAGAGGGAACCTCCGATGAAGCCTCGCACGGAAATGACGACTCAAAAGAAAAAATCACAGAACTCCAGCTGAACCGGGAACACCTGCGAGCGAAGGAAGACTTGAAGCCAAGCACAGTAAACCCCTTGGCAGTTCTATTCATAGACTGGTGTGCTGGTAAAGAGTCATCAGACACATGCTGGTGGTGACTCATCAATCATGAGGGGTGTCGATGCTGTGCTGGTGATGACTCATCAAACACTTCTAATGATTCATATGAAGGAATTCAATGTCTCCAAAAACCGCTTGGCACACAGTTCACAAATGGGACAACACTTGCATTTATCAATATAAACAAACATGCAATGTAATATTCTGTCTTCAGACGGAAGATCATTTTCCTCACAAGTTACAGGGAAGTGCTGTGTTGTAAACACATTCATGACGTGTTTCATCTTTTTTCATACATGCTGATTTATTTTTGTGAGGGAGCAGCAAGAAGCGTGCATGTATGAGTGCGAGTCCTAAGAGTACCTCCCCCAAAGGCCTTTTCACTGGCCGTAGTTTAGAGAGGTATCGTGCATGAAAGGAACGTATCAACTGTGGGGCGTGGACATGGGCAGCTGGTTCCCACTGCGCTCTTCGGGTGGGTAGCCTTTCCAGTCTATTAGGTAACAGAGACGGCCTTGTCGTCTACAAGAATCAACAATGTGATGGACTTTGGATTCTTCATGATTATCCCTAAGTATGGAAGGTGGTGGGGGAATAGGTTGAGTGGTGGGGAGAAATTGTTTAAGCAACGAGACATGAAATACTGGATGCATTTTATGTTCACTGGGAAGGTTCAGTTTGACAGCTGTAGGGTTGATAAGTTTGGTGATGGTGAAGGGACCTATGAACCGAGGCTGTAGTTTACGAACCCCTGGTATGGATAAATAACGGGTGCTTAGCCATACTTGATCACCTTCTGCATATGTTGGTGTAGATGTACGGTGTTTGTCTGTTTGTTCTTTCATCTTTTTCTTGGTGTCAAGTAGGGTTTTTAGGTCTTATTCCAGATGTTTTGTAATTCAGATAAATGTGCATGTACTGCAGTTACCTTTTGGGATAGTAGGAATGGTATGCACTTGGGACGAGAGCCTAGATTACAATAAAAAGGTGACATGTTATGAGCCGAATTAATGCTGTTGTTATATGCAGATTCGGCTAAGGGAAGTGCTTGCAACCAACTACTAGTTAAGGTGGTAATCAAACAAAGTAGGAACTGTTCCATGGTTTGGTTAGTTCTCTTTGTTTGACCATCAGTTTGTGGATTATGTGCACAGGATAACCGCAGGTCCATACGAAGAGAAGAACATAGTTCCTGCCAAAATTTAGACACAAATTGTGTTCTTTGATCAGAGATAATTACAGTTGGCAGGCCATGAAGCCAGACTATATACATTATAAAAGGTTCAACTAGTTTTTTAACTGTTGGGATTTTAGTTAGAGGAATGAAATGGGACATTTTTGAGAATAAATCCACTACCACTAGTATACATGTATTCCCCTTTTCTTTTGGTAGATCGGTTACAAAATCCATAATAGTAGTATGCCATGGAGCTAGCGGTACTGGTAGAGGAATGAGTTTTCCGATGGAGGTGGTGTGTGAAGGTTTGTTATAAGCACATATGGGACATGTTCTTAAAAACTCCTGACACATACACTGCCAAAGGTGGGAGGACAACACCAATATCATTGGGAAAGGTAGAAATGTGGAATATGTGACAGACAATCACCCTAACAAATCACTTACATCTCCACAGGTGCACCAGCCAATGTCAACGGCGAGGAGGTGCCACGGCAACCCAGTCCTACACCAAAAGATGCCCTCAGTGATGACAGCAACTCTGGAGGTGCTGATCTGGATGAACTCCCTGGCCCATTTGGGACCACAGGTCAGTTGGCTAACACATCCCACAGCCAATCCACCACAGGACCTCCCCTCAGACTCAAACACCACAACAGCCAGCCAACACCCCCAAACCTCAGTCCCCAGGACACGTCAATCAGTAGTGTGCCTACCTGTACAGGTACCCGAGTCGACACTACACATGCAAGACGATGAAGGTCCTGGTGTAAGTGGGAATGGGCACACCATTCAGGGGACACAGGCACAAGGGTCCAGGGACAGTTAGAGGACTGCTGTGGGCCAGGGGGAGGCCAGGCCCAGGGAACCGACTGCCTAGGAGTTACTCACAAATGTCCTGGGTGCATACCAACAATCTCAGGACAGGATGGGTCAGGTGATCAACATCATGCAGGAGAATCAGCAGTTGCCGGGGGAACACCACCAGGAGGTCATGCAAAAATTGTAGTCCTTGAATACCACCATGGCCTCCATTGCAGGGGTGCTGAGCGACATGGCAAACATCATGCATGAGTACACAACACACCAGCGAGCCCCTTCCACCAGCCAGTGTACTGACTAGCCCTCAACCTCTGCTGCAGTTAGTGGACAGGAAGCCCTGCCACAGGACTCACAGGCCACCAGCTCCCCTCCCCCTGCAGAAGGTGGACCACTCCGCAAACATTCCCTGTGACCCAGACAGACACCAGAGACAGTTGCCAAGAACAGACCACAGCCAGGAAATGAGCCCCTCCAGAATGTTCCCCTTGTGTTCCACTGATTCACCTTGTGCACTTTGGACTGCCATTGCTCCTCTACCTGTGGCCCCATGGACACTGGGCCTGTGCTACAAACAGACTGGGCCACTACACTGGACCTTTCCCATCCATCACCCTACTCTAATGCACTTTCCATAGTAAGTCAAATAAACACCCTTGAACTCAACTAGAGTAATAATGCTTTATCAGTAAGAAATGTGCAATGTATTGAACTGCATTATCCTGTGCAAATGTCCTGTAATGTGTTCATCCATCCAACAAATGTGTTCCAGCAGTCCGTAGGCATCACATCAGTACACTGTTGTGGACACACCAACCTTTGCAATAAGGGAAGGCATAGGTGACAGTGAATGGAGATCCAAAGGTAATGACTGGCACAACACAACCAACAGCCACACAACACTTCACTAAAATGGAGACATGTATAGATCAACTGTCTTACCGGAGTGTCATTGGATGTACTTCTGAATGATATGTTTCCTGTTGTCCACATCCTCCTGCTCCGCCTCACTGGCCTCAGTGTCCACTGCTGTCACAGGTGCATTGTCACCCCCTTCCTCCTGCAGATAGGGCACATGGCGTCAGAAGGCCAAATTGTGTAGCATGCAGCAGACCACCACTGTCTAGCAGACCTTCTCGGGGGAGTAGCGTAGGGATCCACCTGTCAAATGGAGGCACCTGAACCTAGCTTTCGGGAGACTGAAAGTGCGTTCCACAATCCTCCTGGTACCCCAATGTACACCATTGTACCAATTTGCTGCCCCTGTTCTCGGATTCCTGACAGGGGTCAACAGCCATGACAGGTTTGAGTAGCTGGAGTTACCTGGAAGAAGTGAGGGACACACATTAGCCATGCACAATGGCATGGGATATGACTCCAGTAGGCATTCACTGACATACATTGGGTGGGGACTCATGCTCACCTATGAGCCACACTCTATGCCTCTGTAGCTATGACATCACCTGTAGGATGCTGCTATTCCTCAAGACATACGCATCATGCACAGGTGCAGGATACTTGGCAGTGACATGAGAGATGTACTTGTCAGCAAAGCACACCATCTGGACATTGGGAGAGTGGAAACTCTTCCTATTCCTGTAAACCTGTTCATTTGCCCTGGGAGGGACTAAGGCAATATGGGTCCCATCAATGGCCCCAATCACAAGTGGTATGCATCCCATTGCGTAGAATCCAGGCTTCACAGTGGGCAAATCATCAACCTGAGCGAATGTGATGTAACTGCTCATGTGTGTGGGCAAGGCAGCCAAAACCCTGTAACATTCCTGTAGCTAAGCCCACAATCACCTGGAAAGAACCAGTTGCCAGGAAATGGAGCACTGACAGCACCTGCACAAGAGGAGAAATTGCTGTGGTGCTACGGATAGCAGGTTTCAGATCAGGCTCGAATTGTGAACACAGCTCTGTGATTGTGGCCCTGTCCAGACGATAGGTGAGTATGATATGTCAGTCCTCCAGTGTAGCCAAGCCCACAAGGGGTCTGTACATGGGTGCTTGCTTCCTCCTCCTATTCCTCCGCAGTGGTTGGTATCTAAGTGAGAAATAAGTAATAAGGGTGTGACTTTAGGACCTATGGACACACAACATCATAGTACACAGAGCATGTATGTATGTAGTACATCAGATTTGCCTTGGTGTGTACAGTCGACTCCAATGACGCACATGTGAATTCAAAACATGAGTACCAGCAGTATGAAATGGCAACCACCTGTCCTACATGCAGGGACAGGTGGAAGTGAGCGCACCCTGCCGGCTTTAGGTGACATGGCGGTAGGCAATCTGCACCGCCGTGCAATTCCTCATTGGCTAACATGGGGATCTATGGAGTACAGGAACCAATGATGATCGACGTCGGCAGTGACGGTGTTCACCGCCATGGACGTGACCGCCATTTTCTTTCAACAGCATCACTTGATTCCTTACATTCCACAGTGATACATCTTCACTGCGTGTGCTGCTGTGACCTGTGTCTGGAACCCCCCATGGACCGTGCCACAGGGAAAAGGGCCCCAGCCTTCACGTCGGAGGAGTTAGAGAAGCTCGTGTTTGGGGTCCTACTCCGGTATGAGCAGCTGTATGGGCCTCCAGACCAACAAAAGAGTACATCATGGGTACGTTGCATGCGACATGGCTGCATGTAGATGTATGTGTGTGTTAGCCGTGTGTCATTTGGGGGGTATGGCTGCAGGCAATGTGAATGCAGAGGTATGGGTCATATGTGTGCTTTATGAGGGGCAAATGTACTATGTAAGCCATTTGTGTGACTGGCTGGATTGTCTGGTTCATGATGTCCTTCTGTTTGTGTTTCCTCTGCAGGTCAGTGCCCATCATAAGAAGGGGTTATGGCGTGCCATCGCCAAGGACGTGTGATCCCTGGGGGTCCATAGGCGGCAGAGTACCCACTGCAGGAAAGAGTGGGAGGACCTGAGATGCTGGTCCCGGAACGAGGGAGGGGTGCCCGTCAGAGCCTGACCCCCCTAATGAGCCGCTTACTGGCGGTGGCCAATCCTGAGTTGGATGAGTGCTTGAGGGCAGCACAGCAGCCACAAGAGGGTGAGTACAAAGTGTGTGGTATACATATTTTGTTTGCTGCCATGGGACTCGGGTACAAGGTTCTAGTCAGTGGATGCCCCAATATGCCAGTTTAGCCAATCCTGCGTGGTCCTGCTTAGCTATGTAGGGTGGTATGCATTTTTGGTATAGAGTGCAGATGGTAGTGTGTGGGTTCCTTCCTGTTGTAGTAACTACGCAATGGTCTGTCACTGTTATCCATACTGCGCAATGTAAGTCACAGGGAGTGACTGTGATGTGTATACCATCTGTGCTGTTGTTGCTGTGGTTGACCCTGTGCTCCTTTCTTTCTCCCCCACCCTCTCTTTTTGTCATCTTGTCCATGTGTGCATTAGCATCATCTGGTAAAGGATCAGGGGCACCTGTGAGGGAGCTGCAGCCCACAAGACTGAGGAGGCAGAGTCCACCGACGCCGAGGGCACCAGTGGGTTGGAAGGTGAGGAGAGCACCACAGGGGAGACTGGAATTGATACCTCCTCCGATGGAAGCTCCATTGTGGTGGCGGGCGCCTCTGGGACCACCCCAGCTACAAGATCTTCCGCCACTGCCATTACAGCACCGCCCTCCCAGGAGCCCTCCATCCAGTTGCCTGTGCCCGCTCACCCAGGAAGGTGGGCATCTCCATTGCCCCAGGCGCCTCAGGCCCTGTCCCAGTCAGTCCTGCTGCACTCAGTGAGGAGGCTATTGAGCTCCTGAGATCCATCTCTGTAGGGAGGTCAACCATAGTGAATGCCATCCAGGGGCTGGCATCCCAGATGCAGCAATGCAATGCCTACCTGGAGGATATTCACAGTGACTTGGCAGCCCTATAGAGATCGTTTCAGTCTCTGGCCTCCTCTCTGATGGCAGCCAGTGTCCCTGTTTCTTCCGTCCCTCCTCCAACTACCTCTTCCCAGTCCCTGTCTCCTCTCGCCCAACACATCCCACGCACACATTCTAACAAGCATGCATCCACAACAACAGACAGGACTCACACAAACACAGGCACCACACTTCACTCCACAAGCACACACACAGCCAACACACAGAAGCACATACAACAAGAGCCACTGCCTCCACTGTCTCCCCTCCTCCTCCTCCCTCACAGTCACATCAGCACTCACACCTGCATGCACTGCATCAACAGTCTCAGATACTGCCCCCTGTACAGCCTTGCCCACAGTCACCACTAGCAGATCTGCTGAGGTGGTGATGGTGGTGGTGGTGGTTATTGTGCATGTGGTGTGTGGGGTGAATCCCCCTGAGAGTTTCCCCACCACTAAGGGGAACAAGAGTGACACTCCGGCCCCCCGTCCCAAGGCCACTCTTCCACCCCCTTCCCAGAAGGGCAAGGACCTGTCCCCTCCCAAACCGAAGCCCAATGACCCCCTCCCATGAGAAGCCAACCTCCAACACTCCCCACCCCTGCCCCCTGAGGTGCCTGCCTGCCATCTCCATGATGCCCCTGCCCAGTGGAGTGCCTAGGTTGTCAGGTGTCAAATTGGGCCTTGGACGTTGCCCTGTGGCCATTTGCAAACTTTGGACTGGCCAATGGCCCTGCCTGTAAATATGAAAATAATTAGTTATTTGAATTTAAGCTCAATATCCAACATGGTTACAGTGGTTGGACCAAAGGTATGGGTCCTAGCTTTTTTTTCTCCTGGGTTCTGTTGCTGTCGATTTACTCTGCAGATTGTTCTGGATGTGTGGTATGTGTGTATGGTGTGTGTTGTGCATGTGTGTGCCACACTCCCCTCCCTCCCTTGTGTGCTTGGCGGCTGTACTCACCATTGTCGTCTTCATGGGCATTGGTGCTCCTGGACGCCCATCGCGTGATACAGTATCGGGAAGACTTCCAGTTGTGAATCCATGGCAGCCACTGACTCCTCTGTGTCCCTGGAGGTGAGTGTCTCCTTTTATGTGATGTGTTTCCGCCAGGCTTTTGGTGGCAGTGCTAACGTCCCAGAAATCCTATCGGTCTGCTATGTCATAATATGGTGGGTGGATCCTTGTCTTCCGTCTGCCTGTCGGTGGCTACCGCCGTGGTCAGTGGTCATACCGCACTGGCGGTTGGGGTGGTACATTGGCTGCATATGGGAGCGATCACCACCATGGTCATAATCTTGCAGTCATTACCGCCAGCCTGATGATGGTACTACTGCCATTGCCGGTGTGGTGGTCAACTGGTCGCCAATTTCATAATGAGGGCCATAATGTCCATCATGTTGTCAATAGCGGTCAAGCTATGTTGCATGGCCACAAATAAGGGTTTCATGTCTCCAGCATCTGAGGCCTCCTCCGATGCGTGGTGTTTCAGTATTCCCTGATCCAAGCTGCTTTCCTGTGCCCGGGCATACCGGCAAGCATCAAATTGAAGTTATGATTGGCGCCATCTGTTTTTCTCATTTTATCATACAGCAAAGACGGATGTCTGGAGGACTTCAGGCAGGCCGCGTGTTCAGCCGGTACCTCAAAGGTAGCGCCAGAAGACTGATAGGCTCTGTGGTGCCCACTAATAGTAATGGACAAAAGGTAATGCTCTCTGACCATCCCTGGTCCAGCCACACCTTGACCTGAGGGGCACGAGCAGACCTAAATGATGCCAGTCAGTGTATGGGGGAGCAGCTCTATATGCAGGTCTCAGTGCGTCTTGGTGTATGAGAAATTAATCATATATGTTCCTTCAGCCCAGCGGTGAGCTCCACAGGGCCTGTCTCAATTTAGATGTAGTGTCTGCTATTAGTCCTTGTCAGAGCAGTGTCCACACAATTGTAGCACAAAAGTTGATGACTCAGCCAATAAGGCGCCACTTCATTAGTCTCAGTGTTAGTGTCCCTGGATGCATTTATGGTAGGTCAATGGATCCTGGTGCAATATTAGGCAAGAGAATACAGAATCACAAGTCACAGGCACCCTGGACACGCTTCTCCGATGCTAACATTAAATAGTCATAGTCACTTCTGGTAGGGTTACACAACTCGCTCCTAATGAGGAACAGCTGTGGCCCAAAAGAGTACACCCAGAGGCCCGGGTGCCCGCAGCAACCCCACCCACACACAAGGCCCCCAGTGGGCAGCGCTCTCCTGGCCGGTCCCAGGGAGCTCAGCGAGTCAGGAGATCTCTGCGGCCCACAGCAGGTTGACCGGTCAAATTGCACAGCCCAGGTGCAGGCAGCGCACTCATGCAAAGCTTCCTGAACCAGCCTGTCAGGTGCTGTGCCACAGAATCCACCCCCACTGTGGGGCCCTGGCACAGCAGTGATTCCACCAGCCTCACTCTGGTTCCCATCAGCTGATGCCTGCTCACCTCTTCTCCATGTGCTCTGGGCACTCAGTCACTTCTTTTCCCCGGGCCGGCTCCTCTGGGCAGCGCTTCACAGGAGGGCAGGTAGGGTCAGCACAGGATGCAAGTCTGCTGCCCGTGTGTTGAGAAGTCAGTCATCTGGCCTGTCCTCTTGCCCAGCTGCCATTTTGGACCTGGTGCTCCATGAGTAGCAACAGGGCTCATGCTCCAGATTAATAAAATGAGCAGCTCTGAGTGGCGATCTGTGAGGGCAATCTTCCCCTTGCAGTGTCTGTGTTTCACAGAGACCATTGGTGGGATATATATCAGGCTCCCGGCCTAAGATTATTCTGGATTTATGCCGGGGACCACAAGCCCCTCACTGCAGTGCAGCCATCTTACTTGCCAGCTCTCTGACACCCCCAAGAAATGTACATCTTTGTAGTCTCATTAGCCTCTCTGCAGGAAGATTCATGTTATCACAGAATTCTGGAGAAAGACGCAAGTGGAACAATCACATTGTCAAACACACAGACGGTGGCTGGAGACATTTCCTCATGGTCTATTACAAAGCTATAGTGTATAAGACACACTGGACATTTACCAAACAAAGTAGCACTTACTAACTAACCAGTAGAAAGTACTTCAGTTGGGTAGACATTTTGTGCAGAATTGTAGACTTTTGTTGGAAAAACAGGCAATTGTGATTCTTTTGTGACTGAGTCAATCATGCAGCAATTGACACACCCATCCAGACACTCATACACCCACGAACAGATCCCCTAAAACACTCATGCACCCACTCACAGACCCACTCAGAGACTCATGTACTCACTCACAGACCCTATCAGACATTCATGCACACACTTGCAGACCCACTCAGACCCACTCAGCCTCATGCACCCACTCACAGACCTACTCAGAGACTCATGCACTCACTCACAGACCCACTCAGAAACTCATGCATTCACTCACAGACGTACTCAGAGACTCATGTAGCCACTCACAGACCAACTCAGACACTCTCCCACCCACTCATAGACCTACTGAGACACTTATGCACTCACTCACACACTCACTGTCAAGGTTTAGTGGTTACAGTTAGGAAAAACAATTTTTATAAAAACTTTAGAAATTCACTTAAAAAGCCAAAGGTTATAGGGAGGTATAATTAGGAAACAACATTAAAAAAAACATAGAAATGAATTGAAAAAACAAATGTTACAGGAACGTTATGGTTAGGAAACAGAATAAAAAACCTTACAATTCACTGAAAGCATTGAAGGTTACAGGGACGTTATAGCTAGGCTAACATTTCACTCATACAAAACCAATGAAAATTCAGCAGTTATAGTTACCGCGATGTACAAGGGTAGTGGCGGTGAAGGTGTAAAGCCAAGCCAAAAACAAAACGTACAAGGATAGTGGCGGTGGAGGTGAGACGCGTTTCTTCGGACGGACCGGTTTGCCTCGCATTTTTAACCAGGACCATGTTTGGAGGCTTATCAGGGCCTCCCCGTCTCTATCTTTGATTACTGGACCATTAATTACTGACCTTGCCAGGCTCAGTACGTAACTACTACTCACCTGCATACCGGTTACGGTTACATTTTCCTTGGCCGGACGGGCCCAGCCTTGTTAAAGTCACTTGTGTGACGAAACACGTGTTGGCTGTTTTTCTGCAAGACGAAACTTACCTACGACAAACTCTGTCTAAGAATAAAGACACTGTTCAACACCAACTTGGAATCAGCGCTTATTTCTCCGCTTCTGGATTCACACTACCAGGGATACCTTTTCCTACAAACTTTGCTGGACTTTGCACCTCTGTGTGCCTTGGTCATCTTGCACTAATAGTTACCGCAATGCACTGCTTATGACCTCACATATTACTTCACTCATGACATGGTCAGTGGCATCACTGGTGTGATCTCAAATGTATATGTGGTTTATCTGTTTTGTTGAAAAAGTATTTTTTGTATACAGTTCTTGCCTGATTGAATTGCGACGAATAAACATCATCCGACTGGTATATGATTAATCAGCATAACTGAGTAATTAAAAAAAATCCCTTTTTGGAATTTTCGTTACTCAGATTTAAAAACAAGCATTGGCAAAGGCAATGGGTTGCGCCTATGGAGCCACAAGAGCTTTTGGCATTGTCAATGTGTTTTTTAGTCATGGTGTACAGCAGCATGACTGCTGGTCAACATGGCTGTAAATTAAAAAAAGAGCAATGACCCAGCAGTGCAATGGGTCACATTGCTGACTACATCATAGTTCTTTGTTTTTCATTGGGAGGAAGGGAGCAAGCAACATCAACATGGGTGAGGAGTGGGAGGGACATGGCAAACAACAAAGTTGAGGGGTTGGGGGTGCGGCAAACAATGATGCATGAGGCGGTGAAGGATGTAGCAAGCAATAAAGGGGGGAGGAAAGGGAATGGCAAGTAAAGCAAGAAGGGAGCAAGAGGGGCAGAAGGGATGTGTCAAGATACAAAGCAGGAGGGGTTGGAAGGCGTGGTGCAAAAAACAAAGCAGGAGGGGGAAAACAAATGACAAATATTTACAGTCACCTCTTTCTGCAACCCGCCCCATTCACAGAAACCTTTCAATGTTCCAGCTGCTAAAAGTAATTATTTTTTAAATGCAAGCATAACCGGGCATGCCCCCTTTTAAACTAAAATCGTTTCTAATATTGGACACAGCAGAAGAATAAAAGGGTAATATCACAAAAGTGAACCCTGGAAGGCATTACCACAGTTAAGAGCTGATGTTCTTAAGTAGTTGAAGAGCTGGACCAATTATGTTTTACAACTGTAGGCAGTGGTAATTGGTTGTTTGTAATCTGAACTGGAAAATAATGTGCTGGTTTTGGTTGGAAATATAGCAGATTATGTGAGCATCTCAGAAGTAAGGGCACAACAGATTACAACACAACCAAACATAACAGGTCACAACACAACAAAACACTCAAAATAGAACACAGCAAGACAACTTCAGTAAAGTACAACCATAACAAAAATAAATCAACAACACTGAAAATGCAACACTACATAAATGCACAAAGTGCTTGGCCCCAGTTTACCACCTCTACAGATCTGTTTTAATAATGTGGTGGTGAATCGTGCTTGCCCCATGCACTTTGATACTTACCCCCTTACACATGAAATAGCGCTAGTCAAAAACGTTTTGTTATCTGGCCAATGATATCTATAGATATAATTTAATTTATTTGATTACAGGGAACTAGATGAAAAGAAAATACGTTTTGCTTTTTGTTGGTACATGAAAGGATAAATGATACAATACCATAAAATAGAATTATACGAGTGAGCAACACATCTCTAGCTATCTGCCAGCACATGGCAAGCATGCCCTTAACCCCTTCGCTGCCAGGCCTTTTCCCCCTCCTGTGCCAGGCCTTTTTTTGCCTATTTGGGGCAGTTCGCGCTTAGGCCCTCATAACTTTTTGTCCACATAAGCTAACCAAGCCAAATGTGCGTCCTTTTTTTCCAACATCCTAGGGATTCTAGAGGTACCCAGACTTTGTGGGTTCCCTTGAAGGAGGCCAAGAAATTGGCCAAAATACAGTGAAAATTTCGTTTTTTTCAAAAAAATTGGAAAAAGTGGCTGCAGAAGAAGGCTTGTGGATTTCCCCCTGAAAACGACATCAACAAAGGGTTTGCAGTGCTAAACTCAGCAGCTTCCTAGCTTTCAGGAACAGGCAGACTTGAATCAGAAAACCCAATTTTTCAACACAATTTTGGCATTTTACTGGGGCATACCCCATTTTTGCAATTTTTTGTGCTTTCAGCCTCCTTCCAGTCAGTGACAGGAATGGGCATGAAACCAATGCTGGATCCCAGAAACCTAACCATTTCTGAAAAGTAGACAAAATTCTGAATTCAGCAAGGGGTCATTTGTGTAGATCCTACAAGGGTTTCCTACAGAAAATAACAGCTGAAAAAGAAAAATATTGAAATTGAGGTGAAAAAACCATCAATTTTTCTCTACGTTTTACTCTGTAACTTTTCCCTGCAATGTCATATTATGGAAAGCAATATACCGTTACGTCTGCTGGACTCCTCTGGTTGCGGGGATATGTAGGGCTTGTAGGTTCATCAAGAACCCGAGGAACCCAGAGCCAATAAATGAGCTGCACCCTGCAGTGCGTTTTCATTCTATACCGGGTATACAGCAATTCATTTGCTGAAATATAAAGAGTAAAAAATTGCTATCAAGAAAACCTTTGCATTTCCAAAAAGGGCACAAGATAAGGTGCTGAGGAGCAGTGGTTATTTGCACATCTCTGAATTCCGGGGTGACCATACTAGCATGTGAATTATGGGGAATTTCTCAAATAGATGTCTTTTTTACACACTCTCCTATATTTGGAAGGAAAAAATGTAGAGAAAGACAAGGGGCAATAGCACTTGTTTTGCTAATCTATGTTCCCCCAAGTCTCCTGATAAAAATGATACCTCACTTGTGTGGGTAGGCCTAGCGCCCGCGACACGAAACGCCCCAAAAAGCAACGTGGACACATCCCATTTTTTTGAAAGAAAACAGAGGTGTTTTTTGCGAAGTGCCTACCTGCAGATTTTGGCCTCTAGCTCAGCCGGCACCTAGGGAAACCTACCAAACCTGTGCATTTCTGAAAACTAGAGACCTGGGGAATCCAAGATGGGGTGACTTGCGGGGCTCGGACCAGGTTCTGTTACCCAGAATCCTTTGCAAACCTCAAAATTTGGCTAAAAAAACACATGTTCCTCACATTTCTGTGGCAGAAAGTTCTGGAATCTGAGAGGAGCCACAAATTTCCTTCCACCCAGCGTTCCCCCAAGTCTCCCGATAAAAATGATACCTCACTTGCGTGGGTAGGCCTAGCGCCGGCGTCAGGAAACACCCCAAAGCGCAACGTGGACACATCCAAAATTTTGGAAGAAAACAGAGGTGTTTTTTACGAAGTGCCTACCTGTAGATTTTGGCCTTTTGCTCAGCCGGCACCTAGGGAAACCTACCAAACCTGTGCATTTCTGAAAACTAGAGACCTAGGGGAATCCAAGGAGGGGTGACTTGCGGGGCTCGGACCAGGTTCTGTTACCCAGAATCCTTTGCAAACCTCAAAATTTGGCTAATAAAACACATGTTCCTCACATTTCTGTGGCAGAAAGTTCTGGAATCTGAGAGGAGCCACAAATTTCCTTCCACCCAGCGGTTCCCCAAGTCTCCCGATAAAAATGATACCTCACTTGTGTGGGTAGGCCTAGCGCCGGCGACAGGAAACACCCCAAAGCGCAACGTGGACACATCCAAAATTTTGGAAGAAAACAGAGGTGTTTTTTACGAAGTGCCTACCTGTAGATTTTGGCCTTTAGCTCAGCCGGCACCTAGGGAAACCTACCAAACCTGTGCATTTCTGAAAACTAGAGACCTAGGGGAAACCAAGGAGGGGTGACTTGCGGGGCTCGGACCAGGTTCTGTTACCCAGAATCCTTTGCAAACCTCAAAATTTGGCTAAAAAAACACATGTTCCTCACATTTCTGTGGCAGAAAGTTCTGGAATCTGAGAGGAGCCACAAATTTCCTTCCACCCAGCGTTCCCCCAAGTCTCCCGATAAAAATGATACCTCACTTGTGTGGGTAGGCCTAGCGCCCGCGACAGGAAACACCCCAAAGCGCAACGTGGACACATCCAAAATTTTGGAAGAAAATAGAGGTGTTTTTTGCGAAGTGCCTACCTGTAGATTTTGGGCTCTAGCTCAGCCGGCGCCTAGGGAAACCTACCAAACCTGTGCATTTCTGTAAACTAGAGACCTAGGGGAATCCAAGGAGGGGTGACTTGCGGGGCTCGGACCAGGTTCTGTTACCCAGAATCCTTTGCAAACCTCAAAATTTGGCTAAAAAAAACACATGTTCCTCACATTTTTGTGGCAGAAAGTTCTGGAATCTGAGAGGAGCCACAAATTTCCTTCCACCCAGCGTTCCCCCAAGTCTCCCGATAAAAATGATACCTCACTTGTGTGGGTAGGCCTAGCGCCCGCGACAGGAAACACCCCAAAGCACAACATGGACACATCCAAAATTTTGGAAGAAAACAGAGGTGTTTTTTGCGAAGTGCCTGCCTGTAGATTTTGGCCTCTAGCTCAGCCGGCACCTAGGGAAACCTACCAAACCTGTGCATTTCTGAAAACTAGAGACCTAGGGGAATCCAAGATGGGGTGACTTGCGGGGCTCGGACCAGGTTCTGTTACCCAGAATCCTTTGCAAACCTCAAAATTTGGCTAAAAAAACACATGTTGCTCACATTTCTGTGGCAGAAAGTTCTGTAATCTGAGAGGAGCCACAAATTTCCTTCCACCCAGCGTTCCCCCAAGTCTCCCGATAAAAATGATACCTCACTTGCGTGGGTAGGCCTAGCGCCCGCGACAGGAAATACCCCAAAGCGCAACATGAACACATCCAAAATTTTGGAAGAAAACAGAGGTGTTTTTTGCGAAGTGCCTACCTGTAGATTATTGCCTCTAGCTCAGCCGGCACCTAGGGAAACCTACCAAACCTGTGCATTTCTGAAAACTAGAGACCTAGGGGAATCGAAGGAGGGGTGACTTGCGGGGCTCGGACCAGGTTCTGTTACCCAGAATCCTTTGCAAACCTCAAAATTTGGCTAAAAAAAGACATGTTCCTCACATTTCTGTGGCAGAAAGTTCTGGAATCTGAGAGGAGCCACAAATTTCCTTCCACCCAGCGGTTCCCCAAGTCTCCCGATAAAAATGATACCTCACTTGTGTGGGTAGGCCTAGCGCCGGCGACAGGAAACACCCCAAAGCGCAACGTGGACACATCCAAAATTTTGGAAGAAAACAGAGGTGTTTTTTACGAAGTGCCTACCTGTAGATTTTGGCCTTTAGCTCAGCCGGCACCTAGGGAAACCTACCAAACCTGTGCATTTCTGAAAACTAGAGACCTAGGGGAAACCAAGGAGGGGGGACTTGCGGGGCTCGGACAAGGTTCTGTTACCCAGAATCCTTTGCAAACCTCAAAATTTGGCTAACAAAACACATGTTCCTCACATTTCTGTGTCAGAAAGTTCTGGAATCTGAGAGGAGCCACAAATTTCCTTCCACCCAGCGTTCCCCCAAGTCTCCCGATAAAAATGATACCTCACTTGTGTGGGTAGGCCTAGCGCCCGCGACAGGAAACACCCCAAAGCGCAACGTGGACACATCCAAAATTTTGGAAGAAAACAGAGGTGTTTTTTGCGAAGTGCCTACCTGTAGATTTTGGGCTCTAGCTCAGCCGGCGCCTAGGGAAACCTACCAAACCTGTGCATTTCTGAAAACTAGAGACCTAGGGGAATCCAAGGAGGGGTGACTTGCGGGGCTCGGACCAGGTTCTGTTACCCAGAATCCTTTGCAAACCTCAAAATTTGGCTAAAAAAACACATGTTCCTCACATTTTTGTGGCAGAAAGTTCTGGAATCTGAGAGGAGCCACAAATTTCCTTCCACCCAGCGTTCCCCCAAGTCTCCCGATAAAAATGATACCTCACTTGTGTGGGTAGGCCTAGCGCCCGCGACAGGAAACACCCCAAAGCACAACGTGGACACATCCAAAATTTTGGAAGAAAACAGAGGTGTTTTTTGCGAAGTGCCTACCTGTAGATTTTGGCCTCTAGCTCAGCCGGCACCTAGGGAAACCTACCAAACCTGTGCATTTCTGAAAACTAGAGACCTAGGGGAATCCAAGATGGGGTGACTTGCGGGGCTCGGACCAGGTTCTGTTACCCAGAATCCTTTGCAAACCTCAAAATTTGGCTAAAAAAACACATGTTCCTCACATTTCTGTGGCAGAAAGTTCTGTAATCTGAGAGGAGCCACAAATTTCCTTCCACCCAGCGTTCCCCCAAGTCTCCCGATAAAAATTATACCTCACTTGCGTGGGTAGCCCTAGCGCCCGCGACAGGAAACACCCCAAAGCGCAACATGAACACATCCAAAATTTTGGAAGAAAACAGAGGTGTTTTTTGCGAAGTGCCTACCTGTAGATTATTGCCTCTAGCTCAGCCGGCACCTAGGGAAACCTACCAAACCTGTGCATTTCTGAAAACTAGAGACCTAGGGGAATCCAAGGAGGGGTGACTTGCGGGGCTCGGACCAGGTTCTGTTACCCAGAATCCTTTGCAAACCTCACAATTTGGCTAAAAAAACACATGTTCCTCACATTTCTGTGGCAGAAAGTTCTGGAATCTGAGAGGAGCCACAAATTTCCTTCCACCCAGCGTTCCCCCAAGTCTCCCGATAAAAATGATACCTCACTTGTGTGGGTAGGCCTAGCGCCCACGACAGGAAACACCCCAAAGCGCAACGTGGACACATCCAAAATTTTGGAAGAAAACAGAGGTGTTTTTTGCGAAGTGCCTACCTGTAGATTTTGGCCTCTAGCTCAGCCGGCACCTAGGGAAACCTACCAAACCTGTGCATTTCTGAAAACTAGAGACCTGGGGAATCCAAGATGGGGTGACTTGCGGGGCTCGGACCAGGTTCTGTTACCCAGAATCCTTTGCAAACCTCAAAATTTGGCTAAAAAAACACATGTTCCTCACATTTCTGTGGCAGAAAGTTCTGGAATCTGAGAGGAGCCACAAATTTCCTTCCACCCAGCGTTCCCCCAAGTCTCCCGATAAAAATGACACCTCACTTGCGTGGGTAGGCCTAGCGCCGGCGACAGGAAACACCCCAAAGCGCAACGTGGACACATCCAAAATTTTGGAAGAAAACAGAGGTGTTTTTTGCGAAGTGCCTACCTGTAGATTTTGGCCTCTAGCTCAGCCGGCACCTAGGGAAACCTACCAAACCTGTGCATTTCTGAAAACTAGAGACCTAGGGGAATCCAAGGAGGGGTGACTTGCGGGGCTCGGACCAGGTTCTGTTACCCAGAATCCTTTGCAAACCTCAAAATTTGGCTAAAAAAACACATGTTCCTCACATTTCTGTGGCAGAAAGTTCTGGAATCTGAGAGGAGCCACAAATTTCCTTCCACCCAGCGTTCCCCCAAGTCTCCCTATAAAAATGATACCTCACTTGTGTGGGTAGGCCTAGCGCCCGCGACAGGAAACACCCCAAAGCACAACGTGGACACATCCAAAATTTTGGAAGAAAACAGAGGTGTTTTTTGCGAAGTGCCTACCTGTAGATTTTGGCCTCTAGCTCAGCCGGCACCTAGGGAAACCTACCAAACCTGTGCATTTCTGAAAACTAGAGACCTAGGGGAATCCAAGATGGGGTGACTTGCGGGGCTCGGACCAGGTTCTGTTACCCAGAATCCTTTGCAAACCTCAAAATTTGGCTAAAAAAACACATGTTCCTCACATTTCTGTGGCAGAAAGTTCTGTGATCTGAGAGGAGCCACAAATTTCCTTCCACCCAGCGTTCCCCCAAGTCTCCCGATAAAAATTATACCTCACTTGCGTGGGTAGCCCTAGCGCCCGCGACAGGAAACACCCCAAAGCGCAACATGAACACATCCAAAATTTTGGAAGAAAACAGAGGTGTTTTTTGCGAAGTGCCTACCTGTAGATTATTGCCTCTAGCTCAGCCGGCACCTAGGGAAACCTACCAAACCTGTGCATTTCTGAAAACTAGAGACCTAGGGGAATCCAAGGAGGGGTGACTTGCGGGGCTCGGACCAGGTTCTGTTACCCAGAATCCTTTGCAAACCTCACAATTTGGCTAAAAAAACACATGTTCCTCACATTTCTGTGGCAGAAAGTTCTGGAATCTGAGAGGAGCCACAAATTTCCTTCCACCCAGCGTTCCCCCAAGTCTCCCGATAAAAATGATACCTCACTTGTGTGGGTAGGCCTAGCGCCCGCGACAGGAAACACCCCAAAGCGCAACGTGGACACATCCAAAATTTTGGAAGAAAACAGAGGTGTTTTTTGCGAAGTGCCTACCTGTAGATTTTGGCCTCTAGCTCAGCCGGCACCTAGGGAAACCTACCAAACCTGTGCATTTCTGAAAACTAGAGACCTGGGGAATCCAAGATGGGGTGACTTGCGGGGCTCGGACCAGGTTCTGTTACCCAGAATCCTTTGCAAACCTCAAAATTTGGCTAAAAAAACACATGTTCCTCACATTTCTGTGGCAGAAAGTTCTGGAATCTGAGAGGAGCCACAAATTTCCTTCCACCCAGCGTTCCCCCAAGTCTCCCGATAAAAATGACACCTCACTTGCGTGGGTAGGCCTAGCGCCGGCGACAGGAAACACCCCAAAGCGCAACGTGGACACATCCAAAATTTTGGAAGAAAACAGAGGTGTTTTTTGCGAAGTGCCTACCTGTAGATTTTGGCCTCTAGCTCAGCCGGCACCTAGGGAAACCTACCAAACCTGTGCATTTCTGAAAACTAGAGACCTAGGGGAATCCAAGGAGGGGTGACTTGCGGGGCTCGGACCAGGTTCTGTTACCCAGAATCCTTTGCAAACCTCAAAATTTGGCTAAAAAAACACATGTTCCTCACATTTCTGTGGCAGAAAGTTCTGGAATCTGAGAGGAGCCACAAATTTCCTTCCACCCAGCGGTTCCCCAAGTCTCCCGATAAAAATGATACCTCACTTGTGTGGGTAGGCCTAGCGCCGGCGACAGGAAACACCCCAAAGCGCAACGTGGACACATCCAAAATTTTGGAAGAAAACAGAGGTGTTTTTTACGAAGTGCCTACCTGTAGATTTTGGCCTTTAGCTCAGCCGGCACCTAGGGAAACCTACCAAACCTGTGCATTTCTGAAAACTAGAGACCTAGGGGAAACCAAGGAGGGGTGACTTGTGGGGCTCGGACCAGGTTCTGTTACCCAGAATCCTTTGCAAACCTCAAAATTTGGCTAAAAAAACACATGTTCCTCACATTTCTGTGGCAGAAAGTTCTGGAATCTGAGAGGAGCCACAAATTTCCTTCCACCCAGCGTTCCCCCAAGTCTCCCGATAAAAATGATACCTCACTTGTGTGGGTAGGCCTAGCGCCCGCGACAGGAAACACCCCAAAGCGCAACGTGGACACATCCAAAATTTTGGAAGAAAACAGAGGTGTTTTTTGCGAAGTGTCTACCTGTAGATTTTGGGCTCTAGCTCAGCCGGCGCCTAGGGAAACCTACCAAACCTGTGCATTTCTGAAAACTAGAGACCTAGGGGAATCCAAGGAGGGGTGACTTGCGGGGCTCGGACCAGGTTCTGTTACCCAGAATCCTTTGCAAACCTCACAATTTGGCTAAAAAAACACATGTTCCTCACATTTCTGTGGCAGAAAGTTCTGGAATCTGAGAGGAGCCACAAATTTCCTTCCACCCAGCGTTCCCCCAAGTCTCCCGATAAAAATGATACCTCACTTGTGTGGGTAGGCCTAGCGCCCACGACAGGAAACACCCCAAAGCGCAACGTGGACACATCCAAAATTTTGGAAGAAAACAGAGGTGTTTTTTGCGAAGTGCCTACCTGTAGATTTTGGCCTCTAGCTCAGCCGGCACCTAGGGAAACCTACCAAACCTGTGCATTTCTGAAAACTAGAGACCTGGGGAATCCAAGATGGGGTGACTTGCGGGGCTCGGACCAGGTTCTGTTACCCAGAATCCTTTGCAAACCTCAAAATTTGGCTAAAAAAACACATGTTCCTCACATTTCTGTGGCAGAAAGTTCTGGAATCTGAGAGGAGCCACAAATTTCCTTCCACCCAGCGTTCCCCCAAGTCTCCCGATAAAAATGACACCTCACTTGCGTGGGTAGGCCTAGCGCCGGCGACAGGAAACACCCCAAAGCGCAACGTGGACACATCCAAAATTTTGGAAGAAAACAGAGGTGTTTTTTGCGAAGTGCCTACCTGTAGATTTTGGCCTCTAGCTCAGCCGGCACCTAGGGAAACCTACCAAACCTGTGCATTTCTGAAAACTAGAGACCTAGGGGAATCCAAGGAGGGGTGACTTGCGGGGCTCGGACCAGGTTCTGTTACCCAGAATCCTTTGCAAACCTCAAAATTTGGCTAAAAAAACACATGTTCCTCACATTTCTGTGGCAGAAAGTTCTGGAATCTGAGAGGAGCCACAAATTTCCTTCCACCCAGCGTTCCCCCAAGTCTCCCTATAAAAATGATACCTCACTTGTGTGGGTAGGCCTAGCGCCCGCGACAGGAAACACCCCAAAGCACAACGTGGACACATCCAAAATTTTGGAAGAAAACAGAGGTGTTTTTTGCGAAGTGCCTACCTGTAGATTTTGGCCTCTAGCTCAGCCGGCACCTAGGGAAACCTACCAAACCTGTGCATTTCTGAAAACTAGAGACCTAGGGGAATCCAAGATGGGGTGACTTGCGGGGCTCGGACCAGGTTCTGTTACCCAGAATCCTTTGCAAACCTCAAAATTTGGCTAAAAAAACACATGTTCCTCACATTTCTGTGGCAGAAAGTTCTGTGATCTGAGAGGAGCCACAAATTTCCTTCCACCCAGCGTTCCCCCAAGTCTCCCGATAAAAATTATACCTCACTTGCGTGGGTAGCCCTAGCGCCCGCGACAGGAAACACCCCAAAGCGCAACATGAACACATCCAAAATTTTGGAAGAAAACAGAGGTGTTTTTTGCGAAGTGCCTACCTGTAGATTATTGCCTCTAGCTCAGCCGGCACCTAGGGAAACCTACCAAACCTGTGCATTTCTGAAAACTAGAGACCTAGGGGAATCCAAGGAGGGGTGACTTGCGGGGCTCGGACCAGGTTCTGTTACCCAGAATCCTTTGCAAACCTCACAATTTGGCTAAAAAAACACATGTTCCTCACATTTCTGTGGCAGAAAGTTCTGGAATCTGAGAGGAGCCACAAATTTCCTTCCACCCAGCGTTCCCCCAAGTCTCCCGATAAAAATGATACCTCACTTGTGTGGGTAGGCCTAGCGCCCGCGACAGGAAACACCCCAAAGCGCAACGTGGACACATCCAAAATTTTGGAAGAAAACAGAGGTGTTTTTTGCGAAGTGCCTACCTGTAGATTTTGGCCTCTAGCTCAGCCGGCACCTAGGGAAACCTACCAAACCTGTGCATTTCTGAAAACTAGAGACCTGGGGAATCCAAGATGGGGTGACTTGCGGGGCTCGGACCAGGTTCTGTTACCCAGAATCCTTTGCAAACCTCAAAATTTGGCTAAAAAAACACATGTTCCTCACATTTCTGTGGCAGAAAGTTCTGGAATCTGAGAGGAGCCACAAATTTCCTTCCACCCAGCGTTCCCCCAAGTCTCCCGATAAAAATGACACCTCACTTGCGTGGGTAGGCCTAGCGCCGGCGACAGGAAACACCCCAAAGCGCAACGTGGACACATCCAAAATTTTGGAAGAAAACAGAGGTGTTTTTTGCGAAGTGCCTACCTGTAGATTTTGGCCTCTAGCTCAGCCGGCACCTAGGGAAACCTACCAAACCTGTGCATTTCTGAAAACTAGAGACCTAGGGGAATCCAAGGAGGGGTGACTTGCGGGGCTCGGACCAGGTTCTGTTACCCAGAATCCTTTGCAAACCTCAAAATTTGGCTAAAAAAACACATGTTCCTCACATTTCTGTGGCAGAAAGTTCTGGAATCTGAGAGGAGCCACAAATTTCCTTCCACCCAGCGGTTCCCCAAGTCTCCCGATAAAAATGATACCTCACTTGTGTGGGTAGGCCTAGCGCCGGCGACAGGAAACACCCCAAAGCGCAACGTGGACACATCCAAAATTTTGGAAGAAAACAGAGGTGTTTTTTACGAAGTGCCTACCTGTAGATTTTGGCCTTTAGCTCAGCCGGCACCTAGGGAAACCTACCAAACCTGTGCATTTCTGAAAACTAGAGACCTAGGGGAAACCAAGGAGGGGTGACTTGTGGGGCTCGGACCAGGTTCTGTTACCCAGAATCCTTTGCAAACCTCAAAATTTGGCTAAAAAAACACATGTTCCTCACATTTCTGTGGCAGAAAGTTCTGGAATCTGAGAGGAGCCACAAATTTCCTTCCACCCAGCGTTCCCCCAAGTCTCCCGATAAAAATGATACCTCACTTGTGTGGGTAGGCCTAGCGCCCGCGACAGGAAACACCCCAAAGCGCAACGTGGACACATCCAAAATTTTGGAAGAAAACAGAGGTGTTTTTTGCGAAGTGTCTACCTGTAGATTTTGGGCTCTAGCTCAGCCGGCGCCTAGGGAAACCTACCAAACCTGTGCATTTCTGAAAACTAGAGACCTAGGGAAATCCAAGGAGGGGTGACTTGCGGGGCTCGGACCAGGTTCTGTTACCCAGAATCCTTTGCAAACCTCAAAATTTGGCTAAAAAAACACATGTTCCTCACATTTTTGTGGCAGAAAGTTCTGGAATCTGAGAGGAGCCACAAATTTCCTTCCACCCAGCGTTCCCCCAAGTCTCCCGATAAAAATGATACCTCACTTGTGTGGGTAGGCCTAGCGCCCGCGACAGGAAACACCCCAAAGCGCAACGTGGACACATCCAAAATTTTGGAAGAAAACAGAGGTGTTTTTTGCGAAGTGCCTACCTGTAGATTTTGGGCTCTAGCTCACCCGGTGCCTAGGGAAACCTACCAAACCTGTGCATTTCTGAAAACTAGAGACCTAGGGGAATCCAAGGAGGGGTGACTTGCGGGGCTCGGACCAGGTTCTGTTACCCAGAATCCTTTGCAAACCTCAAAATTTGGCTAAAAAAACACATGTTCCTCACATTTCTGTGGCAGAAAGTTCTGGAATCTGAGAGGAGCCACAAATTTCCTTCCACCCAGCGGTTCCCCAAGTCTCCCGATAAAAATGATACCTCACTTGTGTGGGTAGGCCTAGCGCCGGCGACAGGAAACACCCCAAAGCGCAACGTGGACACATCCAAAATTTTGGAAGAAAACAGAGGTGTTTTTTACGAAGTGCCTACCTGTAGATTTTGGCCTTTAGCTCAGCCGGCACCTAGGGAAACCTACCAAACCTGTGCATTTCTGAAAACTAGAGACCTAGGGGAAACCAAGGAGGGGTGACTTGTGGGGCTCGGACCAGGTTCTGTTACCCAGAATCCTTTGCAAACCTCAAAATTTGGCTAAAAAAACACATGTTCCTCACATTTCTGTGGCAGAAAGTTCTGGAATCTGAGAGGAGCCACAAATTTCCTTCCACCCAGCGTTCCCCCAAGTCTCCCGATAAAAATGATACCTCACTTGTGTGGGTAGGCCTAGCGCCCGCGACAGGAAACACCCCAAAGCGCAACGTGGACACATCCAAAATTTTGGAAGAAAACAGAGGTGTTTTTTGCGAAGTGTCTACCTGTAGATTTTGGGCTCTAGCTCAGCCGGCGCCTAGGGAAACCTACCAAACCTGTGCATTTCTGAAAACTAGAGACCTAGGGAAATCCAAGGAGGGGTGACTTGCGGGGCTCGGACCAGGTTCTGTTACCCAGAATCCTTTGCAAACCTCAAAATTTGGCTAAAAAAACACATGTTCCTCACATTTTTGTGGCAGAAAGTTCTGGAATCTGAGAGGAGCCACAAATTTCCTTCCACCCAGCGTTCCCCCAAGTCTCCCGATAAAAATGATACCTCACTTGTGTGGGTAGGCCTAGCGCCCGCGACAGGAAACACCCCAAAGCGCAACGTGGACACATCCAAAATTTTGGAAGAAAACAGAGGTGTTTTTTGCGAAGTGCCTACCTGTAGATTTTGGGCTCTAGCTCACCCGGTGCCTAGGGAAACCTACCAAACCTGTGCATTTCTGAAAACTAGAGACCTAGGGGAATCCAAGGAGGGGTGACTTGCGGGGCTCGGACCAGGTTCTGTTACCCAGAATCCTTTGCAAACCTCAAAATTTGGCTAAAAAAACACATGTTCCTCACATTTTTGTGGCAGAAAGTTCTGGAATCTGAGAGGAGCCACAAATTTCCTTCCCCCAGCGTTCCCCCAAGTCTCCCGATAAAAATGATACCTCACTTGTGTGGGTAGGCCTAGCGCCGGCGACAGGAAACACCCCAAAGCGCAACGTGGACACATCCAAAATTTTGGAAGAAAACAGAGGTGTTTTTTACGAAGTGCCTACCTGTAGATTTTGGCCTTTAGCTCAGCCGGCACCTAGGGAAACCTACCAAACCTGTGCATTTCTGAAAACTAGAGACCTAGGGGAAACCAAGGAGGGGTGACTTGCGGGGCTCGGACCAGGTTCTGTTACCCAGAATCCTTTGCAAACCTCAAAATTTGGCTAAAAAAACACATGTTCCTCACATTTCTGTGGCAGAAAGTTCTGGAATCTGAGAGGAGCCACAAATTTCCTTCCACCCAGCGTTCCCCCAAGTCTCCCGATAAAAATGATACCTCACTTGTGTGGGTAGGCCTAGCGCCCGCGACAGGAAACACCCCAAAGCGCAACGTGGACACATCCAAAATTTTGGAAGAAAACAGAGGTGTTTTTTGCGAAGTGCCTACCTGTAGATTTTGGGCTCTAGCTCACCCGGTGCCTAGGGAAACCTACCAAACCTGTGCATTTCTGAAAACTAGAGACCTAGGGGAAACCAAGGAGGGGTGACTTGTGGGGCTCGGACCAGGTTCTGTTACCCAGAATCCTTTGCAAACCTCAAAATTTGGCTAAAAAAACACATGTTCCTCACATTTCTGTGGCAGAAAGTTCTGGAATCTGAGAGGAGCCACAAATTTCCTTCCACCCAGCGTTCCCCCAAGTCTCCCGATAAAAATGATACCTCACTTGTGTGGGTAGGCCTAGCGCCCGCGACAGGAAACACCCCAAAGCGCAACGTGGACACATCCAAAATTTTGGAAGAAAACAGAGGTGTTTTTTGCGAAGTGTCTACCTGTAGATTTTGGGCTCTAGCTCAGCCGGCGCCTAGGGAAACCTACCAAACCTGTGCATTTCTGAAAACTAGAGACCTAGGGAAATCCAAGGAGGGGTGACTTGCGGGGCTCGGACCAGGTTCTGTTACCCAGAATCCTTTGCAAACCTCAAAATTTGGCTAAAAAAACACATGTTCCTCACATTTTTGTGGCAGAAAGTTCTGGAATCTGAGAGGAGCCACAAATTTCCTTCCACCCAGCGTTCCCCCAAGTCTCCCGATAAAAATGATACCTCACTTGTGTGGGTAGGCCTAGCGCCCGCGACAGGAAACACCCCAAAGCGCAACGTGGACACATCCAAAATTTTGGAAGAAAACAGAGGTGTTTTTTGCGAAGTGTCTACCTGTAGATTTTGGGCTCTAGCTCAGCCGGCGCCTAGGGAAACCTACCAAACCTGTGCATTTCTGAAAACTAGAGACCTAGGGAAATCCAAGGAGGGGTGACTTGCGGGGCTCGGACCAGGTTCTGTTACCCAGAATCCTTTGCAAACCTCAAAATTTGGCTAAAAAAACACATGTTCCTCACATTTTTGTGGCAGAAAGTTCTGGAATCTGAGAGGAGCCACAAATTTCCTTCCACCCAGCATTCCCCCAAGTATCCCGATAAAAATGATACCTCACTTGTGTGGGTAGGCCTAGCACCCGCGACAGGAAACAACCCAAAGCACAACGTGGACACATCCAAAATTTTGGAAGAAAACAGAGGTGTTTTTTGCGAAGTGCCTATCTGTAGATTTTGGCCTCTAGCTCAGCCGGCACCTAGGGAAACCTACCAAACCTGTGCATTTCTGAAAACTAGAGACCTAGGGGAATCCAAGATGGGGTGACTTGCGGGGCTCGGACCAGGTTCTGTTACCCAGAATCCTTTGCAAACCTCAAAATTTGGCTAAAAAAACACATGTTGCTCACATTTCTGTGGCAGAAAGTTCTGTAATCTGAGAGGAGCCACAAATTTCCTTCCACCCAGCGTTCCCCCAAGTCTCCCGATAAAAATGATACCTCACTTGCGTGGGTAGGCCTAGCGCCCGCGACAGGAAATACCCCAAAGCGCAACATGAACACATCCAAAATTTTGGAAGAAAACAGAGGTGTTTTTTGTGAAGTGCCTACCTGTAGATTATTGCCTCTAGCTCAGCCGGCACCTAGGGAAACCCAACAAACCTGTGCATTTCTGAAAACTAGAGACCTAGGGGAATCCAAGGAGGGGTGACTTGCGGGGCTCGGACCAGGTTCTGTTACCCAGAATCCTTTGCAAACCTCAAAATTTGGCTAAAAAAACACATGTTCCTCTCATTTCTGTGGCAGAAAGTTCTGTAATCTGAGAGGAGCCACAAATTTCCTTTTACCCAGCGTTCCCCCAAGTCTCCCGATAAAAATTATACCTCACTTGTGTGGGTAGACCTAGCGCCGGCGACAGGAAACACCCCAAAGCGCAACGTGGACACATCAAAATTTTGGAAGAAAACAGAGGTGTTTTTTACGAAGTGCCTACCTGTAGATTTTGGCCTTTAGCTCAGCCGGCACCTAGGGAAACCTACCAAACCTGTGCATTTCTGAAAACTAGAGACCTAGGGGAAACCAAGGAGGGGTGACTTGCGGGGCTCGGACCAGGTTCTGTTACCCAGAATGCTTTGCAAACCTCAAAATTTGGCTAAAAAAACACATGTTCCTCACATTTCTGTGGCAGAAAGTTCTGGAATCTGAGAGGAGCCACAAATTTCCTTCCACCCAGCGTTCCCCCAAGTCTCCCGATAAAAATGATACCTCACTTGTGTGGGTAGGCCTAGCGCCCGCGACAGGAAACACCCCAAAGCGCAACGTGGACACATCCAAAATTTTGGAAGAAAACAGAGGTGTTTTTTGCGAAGTGCCTACCTGTAGATTTTGGGCTCTAGCTCACCCGGCACCTAGGGAAACCTACCTAACCTGTGCATTTCTGAAAACTAGAGACCTAGGGGAATCCAAGGAGGGGTGACTTGCGGGGCTCGGACCAGGTTCTGTTACCCAGAATCCTTTGCAAACCTCAAAATTTGGCTAAAAAAACACATGTTCCTCACATTTTTGTGGCAGAAAGTTCTGGAATCTGAGAGGAGCCACAAATTTCCTTCCACCCAGCGTTCCCCCAAGTCTCCCGATAAAAATGATACCTCACTTGTGTGGGTAGGCCTAGCGCCCGCGACAGGAAACACCCCAAAGCACAACGTGGACACATCCAAAATTTTGGAAGAAAACAGAGGTGTTTTTTGCGAAGTGCCTACCTGTAGATTTTGGCCTCTAGCTCAGCCGGCACCTAGGGAAACCTACCAAACCTGTGCATTTCTGAAAACTAGAGACCTAGGGGAATCCAAGATGGGGTGACTTGCGGGGCTCGGACCAGGTTCTGTTACCCAGAATCCTTTGCAAACCTCAAAATTTGGCTAAAAAAACACATGTTGCTCACATTTCTGTGGCAGAAAGTTCTGTAATCTGAGAGGAGCCACAAATTTCCTTCCACCCAGCGTTCCCCCAAGTCTCCCGATAAAAATGATACCTCACTTGCGTGGGTAGGCCTAGCGCCCGCGACAGGAAATACCCCAAAGCGCAACATGAACACATCCAAAATTTTGGAAGAAAAAAGAGGTGTTTTTTGCGAAGTGCCTACCTGTAGATTATTGCCTCTAGCTCAGCCGGCACCTAGGGAAACCCAACAAACCTGTGCATTTCTGAAAACTAGAGACCTAGGGGAATCCAAGGAGGGGTGACTTGCGGGGCTCGGACCAGGTTCTGTTACCCAGAATCCTTTGCAAACCTCAAAATTTGGCTAAAAAAACACATGTTCCTCACATTTCTGTGGCAGAAAGTTCTGGAATCTGAGAGGAGCCACAAATTTCCTTCCACCCAGCGGTTCCCCAAGTCTCCCGATAAAAATGATACCTCACTTGTGTGGGTAGGCCTAGCGCCGGCGACAGGAAACACCCCAAAGCGCAACGTGGACACATCCAAAATTTTGGAAGAAAACAGAGGTGTTTTTTACGAAGTGCCTACCTGTAGATTTTGGCCTTTAGCTCAGCCGGCACCTAGGGAAACCTACCAAACCTGTGCATTTCTGAAAACTAGAGACCTAGGGGAAACCAAGGAGGGGTGACTTGCGGGGCTCGGACCAGGTTCTGTTACCCAGAATCCTTTGCAAACCTCAAAATTTGGCTAAAAAAACACATGTTCCTCACATTTCTGTGGCAGAAAGTTCTGGAATCTGAGAGGAGCCACAAATTTCCTTCCACCCAGCGTTCCCCCAAGTCTCCCGATAAAAATGATACCTCACTTGTGTGGGTAGGCCTAGCGCCCGCGACAGGAAACACCCCAAAGCGCAACGTGGACACATCCAAAATTTTGGAAGAAAACAGAGGTGTTTTTTGCGAAGTGCCTACCTGTAGATTTTGGGCTCTAGCTCACCCGGCGCCTAGGGAAACCTACCAAACCTGTGCATTTCTGAAAACTAGAGACCTAGGGGAATCCAAGGAGGGGTGACTTGCGGGGCTCGGACCAGGTTCTGTTACCCAGAATCCTTTGCAAACCTCAAAATTTGGCTAAAAAAAGACATGTTCCTCACATTTCTGTGGCAGAAAGTTCTGGAATCTGAGAGGAGCCACAAATTTCCTTCCACCCAGCGGTTCCCCAAGTCTCCCGATAAAAATGATACCTCACTTGTGTGGGTAGGCCTAGCGCCGGCGACAGGAAACACCCCAAAGCGCAACGTGGACACATCCAAAATTTTGGAAGAAAACAGAGGTGTTTTTTACGAAGTGCCTACCTGTAGATTTTGGCCTTTAGCTCAGCCGGCACCTAGGGAAACCTACCAAACCTGTGCATTTCTGAAAACTAGAGACCTAGGGGAATCCAAGATGGGGTGACTTGCGGGGCTCGGACCAGGTTCTGTTACCCAGAATCCTTTGCAAACCTCAAAATTTGGCAAAAAAAACACATGTTGCTCACATTTCTGTGGCAGAAAGTTCTGTAATCTGAGAGGAGCCACAAATTTCCTTCCACCCAGCGTTCCCCCAAGTCTCCCGATAAAAATGATACCTCACTTGTGTGGGTAGGCCTAGCGCCCGCGACAGGAAACACCCCAAAGCACAACGTGGACACATCCCAAATTTTGGAAGAAAACAGAGGTGTTTTTTGCGAAGTGCCTACCTGTAGATTTTGGCCTCTAGCTCAGCCGGCACCTAGGGAAACCTACCAAACCTGTGCATTTCTGAAAACTAGAGACCTAGGGGAATCCAAGATGGGGTGACTTGCGGGGCTCGGACCAGGTTCTGTTACCCAGAATCCTTTGCAAACCTCAAAATTTGGCTAAAAAAACACATGTTGCTCACATTTCTGTGGCAGAAAGTTCTGTAATCTGAGAGGAGCCACAAATTTCCTTCCACCCAGCGTTCCCCCAAGTCTCCCGATAAAAATGATACCTCACTTGTGTGGGTAGGCCTAGCGCCCGCGACAGGAAACACCCCAAAGCGCAACGTGGACACATCCAAAATTTTGGAAGAAAACAGAGGTGTTTTTTGCGAAGTGCCTACCTGTAGATTTTGGGCTCTAGCTCAGCCGGCGCCTAGGGAAACCTACCAAACCTGTGCATTTCTGAAAACTAGAGACCTAGGGAAATCCAAGGAGGGGTGACTTGCGGGGCTCGGACCAGGTTCTGTTACCCAGAATCCTTTGCAAACCTCAAAATTTGGCTAAAAAAACACATGTTCCTCACATTTTTGTGGCAGAAAGTTCTGGAATCTGAGAGGAGCCACAAATTTCCTTCCACCCAGCGTTCCCCCAAGTATCCCGATAAAAATGATACCTCACTTGTGTGGGTAGGCCTAGCGCCCGCGACAGGAAACACCCCAAAGCACAACGTGGACACATCCAAAATTTTGGAAGAAAACAGAGGTGTTTTTTGCGAAGTGCCTACCTGTAGATTTTGGGCTCTAGCTCACCCGGCGCCTAGGGAAACCTACCAAACCTGTGCATTTCTGAAAACTAGAGACCTAGGGGAAACCAAGGAGGGGTGACTTGCGGGGCTCGGACCAGGTTCTGTTACCCAGAATCCTTTGCAAACCTCAAAATTTGGCTAAAAAAAGACATGTTCCTCACATTTCTGTGGCAGAAAGTTCTGGAATCTGAGAGGAGCCACAAATTTCCTTCCACCCAGCGGTTCCCCAAGTCTCCCGATAAAAATGATACCTCACTTGTGTGGGTAGGCCTAGCGCCGGCGACAGGAAACACCCCAAAGCGCAACGTGGACACATCCAAAATTTTGGAAGAAAACAGAGGTGTTTTTTACGAAGTGCCTACCTGTAGATTTTGGCCTTTAGCTCAGCCGGCACCTAGGGAAACCTACCAAACCTGTGCATTTCTGAAAACTAGAGACCTAGGGGAATCCAAGATGGGGTGACTTGCGGGGCTCGGACCAGGTTCTGTTACCCAGAATCCTTTGCAAACCTCAAAATTTGGCAAAAAAAACACATGTTGCTCACATTTCTGTGGCAGAAAGTTCTGAAATCTGAGAGGAGCCACAAATTTCCTTCCACCCAGCGTTCCCCCAAGTCTCCCGATAAAAATGATACCTCACTTGTGTGGGTAGGCCTAGCGCCCGCGACAGGACACACCCCAAAGCACAACGTGGACACATCCCAAATTTTGGAAGAAAACAGAGGTGTTTTTTGCGAAGTGCCTACCTGTAGATTTTGGCCTCTAGCTCAGCCGGCACCTAGGGAAACCTACCAAACCTGTGCATTTCTGAAAACTAGAGACCTAGGGGAATCCAAGATGGGGTGACTTGCGGGGCTCGGACCAGGTTCTGTTACCCAGAATCCTTTGCAAACCTCAAAATTTGGCTAAAAAAACACATGTTGCTCACATTTCTGTGGCAGAAAGTTCTGTAATCTGAGAGGAGCCACAAATTTCCTTCCACCCAGCGTTCCCCCAAGTCTCCCGATAAAAATGATACCTCACTTGCGTGGGTAGGCCTAGCGCCCGCGACAGGAAATACCCCAAAGCGCAACATGAACACATCCAAAATTTTTGAAGAAAACAGAGGTGTTTTTTGCGAAGTGCCTACCTGTAGATTATTGCCTCTAGCTCAGCCGGCACTTAGGGAAACCCAACAAACCTGTGCATTTCTGAAAACTAGAGACCTAGGGGAATCCAAGGAGGGGTGACTTGCGGGGCTCGGACCAGGTTCTGTTACCCAGAATCCTTTGCAAACCTCAAAATTTGGCTAAAAAAACACATGTTCCTCACATTTCTGTGGCAGAAAGTTCTGGAATCTGAGAGGAGCCACAAATTTCCTTCCACCCAGCGTTCCCCCAAGTCTCCCGATAAAAATGATACCTCACTTGTGTGGGTAGGCCTAGCGCCCGCGACAGGAAACACCCCAAAGCGCAACGTGGACACATCCAAAATTTTGGAAGAAAACAGAGGTGTTTTTTGCGAAGTGCCTACCTGTAGATTTTGGGCTCTAGCTCAGCCGGCGCCTAGGGAAACCTACCAAACCTGTGCATTTCTGAAAACTAGAGACCTAGGGAAATCCAAGGAGGGGTGACTTGCGGGGCTCGGACCAGGTTCTGTTACCCAGAATCCTTTGCAAACCTCAAAATTTGGCTAAAAAAACACATGTTCCTCACATTTTTGTGGCAGAAAGTTCTGGAATCTGAGAGGAGCCACAAATTTCCTTCCACCCAGCGTTCCCCCAAGTATCCCGATAAAAATGATACCTCACTTGTGTGGGTAGGCCTAGCGCCCGCGACAGGAAACACCCCAAAGCACAACGTGGACACATCCAAAATTTTGGAAGAAAACAGAGGTGTTTTTTGCGAAGTGCCTATCTGTAGATTTTGGCCTCTAGCTCAGCCGGCACCTAGGGAAACCTACCAAACCTGTGCATTTCTGAAAACTAGAGACCTAGGGGAATCCAAGATGGGGTGACTTGCGGGGCTCGGACCAGGTTCTGTTACCCAGAATCCTTTGCAAACCTCAAAATTTGGCTAAAAAAACACATGTTGCTCACATTTCTGTGGCAGAAAGTTCTGTAATCTGAGAGGAGCCACAAATTTCCTTCCACCCAGCGTTCCCCCAAGTCTCCCGATAAAAATGATACCTCACTTGCGTGGGTAGGCCTAGCGCCCGCGACAGGAAATACCCCAAAGCGCAACATGAACACATCCAAAATTTTGGAAGAAAACAGAGGTGTTTTTTGCGAAGTGCCTACCTGTAGATTATTGCCTCTAGCTCAGCCGGCACCTAGGGAAACCCAACAAACCTGTGCATTTCTGAAAACTAGAGACCTAGGGGAATCCAAGGAGGGGTGACTTGCGGGGCTCGGACCAGGTTCTGTTACCCAGAATCCTTTGCAAACCTCAAAATTTGGCTAAAAAAACACATGTTCCTCACATTTCTGTGGCAGAAAGTTCTGGAATCTGAGAGGAGCCACAAATTTCCTTCCACCCAGCGGTTCCCCAAGTCTCCCGATAAAAATGATACCTCACTTGTGTGGGTAGGCCTAGCGCCGGCGACAGGAAACACCCCAAAGCGCAACGTGGACACATCCAAAATTTTGGAAGAAAACAGAGGTGTTTTTTACGAAGTGCCTACCTGTAGATTTTGGCCTTTAGCTCAGCCGGCACCTAGGGAAACCTACCAAACCTGTGCATTTCTGAAAACTAGAGACCTAGGGGAATCCAAGATGGGGTGACTTGCGGGGCTCGGACCAGGTTCTGTTACCCAGAATCCTTTGCAAACCTCAAAATTTGGCAAAAAAAACACATGTTGCTCACATTTCTGTGGCAGAAAGTTCTGTAATCTGAGAGGAGCCACAAATTTCCTTCCACCCAGCGTTCCCCCAAGTCTCCCGATAAAAATGATACCTCACTTGTGTGGGTAGGCCTAGCGCCCGCGACAGGAAACACCCCAAAGCACAACGTGGACACATCCCAAATTTTGGAAGAAAACAGAGGTGTTTTTTGCGAAGTGCCTACCTGTAGATTTTGGCCTCTAGCTCAGCCGGCACCTAGGGAAACCTACCAAACCTGTGCATTTCTGAAAACTAGAGACCTAGGGGAATCCAAGATGGGGTGACTTGCGGGGCTCGGACCAGGTTCTGTTACCCGGAATCCTTTGCAAACCTCAAAATTTGGCTAAAAAAACACATGTTCCTCACATTTCTGTGGCAGAAAGTTCTGGAATCTGAGAGGAGCCACAAATTTCCTTCCACCCAGCGTTCCCCCAAGTCTCCCGATAAAAATGATACCTCACTTGCGTGGGTAGGCCTAGCGCCCGCGACAGGAAATACCCCAAAGCGCAACATGAACACATCCAAAATTTTGGAAGAAAACAGAGGTGTTTTTTGCGAAGTGCCTACCTGTAGATTATTGCCTCTAGCTCAGCCGGCACCTAGGGAAACCCAACAAACCTGTGCATTTCTGAAAACTAGAGACCTAGGGGAATCCAAGGAGGGGTGACTTGCGGGGCTCGGACCAGGTTCTGTTACCCAGAATCCTTTGCAAACCTCAAAATTTGGCTAAAAAAACACATGTTCCTCACATTTCTGTGGCAGAAAGTTCTGGAATCTGAGAGGAGCCACAAATTTCCTTCCACCCAGCGTTCCCCCAAGTCTCCCGATAAAAATGATACCTCACTTGTGTGGGTAGGCCTAGCGCCGGCGACAGGAAACACCCCAAAGCGCAACGTGGACACATCCAAAATTTTGGAAGAAAACAGAGGTGTTTTTTGCGAAGTGCCTACCTGTAGATTTTGGGCTCTAGCTCAGCCGGCGCCTAGGGAAACCTACCAAACCTGTGCATTTCTGAAAACTAGAGACCTAGGGAAATCCAAGGAGGGGTGACTTGCGGGGCTCGGACCAGGTTCTGTTACCCAGAATCCTTTGCAAACCTCAAAATTTGGCTAAAAAAACACATGTTCCTCACATTTTTGTGGCAGAAAGTTCTGGAATCTGAGAGGAGCCACAAATTTCCTTCCACCCAGCGTTCCCCCAAGTATCCCGATAAAAATGATACCTCACTTGTGTGGGTAGGCCTAGCGCCCGCGACAGGAAACACCCCAAAGCACAACGTGGACACATCCAAAATTTTGGAAGAAAACAGAGGTGTTTTTTGCGAAGTGCCTATCTGTAGATTTTGGCCTCTAGCTCAGCCGGCACCTAGGGAAACCTACCAAACCTGTGCATTTCTGAAAACTAGAGACCTAGGGGAATCCAAGATGGGGTGACTTGCGGGGCTCGGACCAGGTTCTGTTACCCAGAATCCTTTGCAAACCTCAAAATTTGGCTAAAAAAACACATGTTGCTCACATTTCTGTGGCAGAAAGTTCTGTAATCTGAGAGGAGCCACAAATTTCCTTCCACCCAGCGTTCCCCCAAGTCTCCCGATAAAAATGATACCTCACTTGCGTGGGTAGGCCTAGCGCCCGCGACAGGAAATACCCCAAAGCGCAACATGAACACATCCAAAATTTTGGAAGAAAACAGAGGTGTTTTTTGCGAAGTGCCTACCTGTAGATTTTTGCCTCTAGCTCAGCCGGCACCTAGGGAAACCCAACAAACCTGTGCATTTCTGAAAACTAGAGACCTAGGGGAATCCAAGGAGGGGTGACTTGCGGGGCTCGGACCAGGTTCTGTTACCCAGAATCCTTTGCAAACCTCAAAATTTGGCTAAAAAAACACATGTTCCTCACATTTCTGTGGCAGAAAGTTCTGGAATCTGAGAGGAGCCACAAATTTCCTTCCACCCAGCGGTTCCCCAAGTCTCCCGATAAAAATGATACCTCACTTGTGTGGGTAGACCTAGCGCCGGCGACAGGAAACACCCCAAAGCGCAACGTGGACACATCAAAATTTTGGAAGAAAACAGAGGTGTTTTTTACGAAGTGCCTACCTGTAGATTTTGGCCTTTAGCTCAGCCGGCACCTAGGGAAACCTACCAAACCTGTGCATTTCTGAAAACTAGAGACCTAGGGGAAACCAAGGAGGGGTGACTTGCGGGGCTCGGACCAGGTTCTGTTACCCAGAATCCTTTGCAAACCTCAAAATTTGGCTAAAAAAACACATGTTCCTCACATTTCTGTGGCAGAAAGTTCTGGAATCTGAGAGGAGCCACAAATTTCCTTCCACCCAGAGTTCCCCCAAGTCTCCCGATAAAAATGATACCTCACTTGTGTGGGTAGGCCTAGCGCCCGCGACAGGAAACACCCCAAAGCGCAACGTGGACACATCCAAAATTTTGGAAGAAAACAGAGGTGTTTTTTGCGAAGTGCCTACCTGTAGATTTTGGGCTCTAGCTCTCCCGGCGCCTAGGGAAACCTACCAAACCTGTGCATTTCTGAAAACTAGAGACCTAGGGGAATCCAAGGAGGGGTGACTTGCGGGGCTCGGACCAGGTTCTGTTACCCAGAATCCTTTGCAAACCTCAAAATTTGGCTAAAAAAACACATGTTCCTCACATTTTTGTGGCAGAAAGTTCTGGAATCTGAGAGGAGCCACAAATTTCCTTCCACCCAGCGTTCCCCCAAGTCTCCCGATAAAAATGATACCTCACTTGTGTGGGTAGGCCTAGCGCCCGCGACAGGAAACACCCCAAAGCACAACGTGGACACATCCAAAATTTTGGAAGAAAACAGAGGTGTTTTTTGCGAAGTGCCTACCTGTAGATTTTGGCCTCTAGCTCAGCCGGCACCTAGGGAAACCTACCAAACCTGTGCATTTCTGAAAACTAGAGACCTAGGGGAATCCAAGATGGGGTGACTTGCGGGGCTCGGACCAGGTTCTGTTACCCAGAATCCTTTGCAAACCTCAAAATTTGGCTAAAAAAACACATGTTGTTCACATTTCTGTGGCAGAAAGTTCTGTAATCTGAGAGGAGCCACAAATTTCCTTCCACCCAGCGTTCCCCCAAGTCTCCCGATAAAAATGATACCTCACTTGTGTGGGTAGGCCTAGCGCCCGCGACAGGAAACACCCCAAAGCGCAACGTGGACACATCCAAAATTTTGGAAGAAAACAGAGGTGTTTTTTGCGAAGTGCCTACCTGTAGATTTTGGGCTCTAGCTCACCCGGCGCCTAGGGAAACCTACCAAACCTGTGCATTTCTGAAAACTAGAGACCTAGGGGAATCCAAGGAGGGGTGACTTGCGGGGCTCGGACCAGGTTCTGTTACCCAGAATCCTTTGCAAACCTCAAAATTTGGCTAAAAAAACACATGTTCCTCACATTTTTGTGGCAGAAAGTTCTGGAATCTGAGAGGAGCCACAAATTTCCTTCCACCCAGCGTTCCCCCAAGTCTCCCGATAAAAATGATACCTCACTTGTGTGGGTAGGCCTAGCGCCCGCGAAAGGAAACACCCCAAAGCACAACGTGGACACATCCAAAATTTTGGAAGAAAACAGAGGTGTTTTTTGCGAAGTGCCTACCTGTAGATTTTGGCCTCTAGCTCAGCCGGCACCTAGGGAAACCTACCAAACCTGTGCATTTCTGAAAACTAGAGACCTAGGGGAATCCAAGATGGGGTGACTTGCGGGGCTCGGACCAGGTTCTGTTACCCAGAATCCTTTGCAAACCTCAAAATTTGGCTAAAAAAAACACATGTTGTTCACATTTCTGTGGCAGAAAGTTCTGTAATCTGAGAGGAGCCACAAATTTCCTTCCACCCAGCGTTCCCCCAAGTCTCCCGATAAAAATGACACCTCACTTGCGTGGGTAGGCCTAGCGCCGGCGACAGGAAACACCCCAAAGCGCAACGTGGACACATCCAAAATTTTGGAAGAAAACAGAGGTGTTTTTTGCGAAGTGCCTACCTGTAGATTTTGGCCTCTAGCTCAGCCGGCACCTAGGGAAACCTACCAAACCTGTGCATTTCTGAAAACTAGAGACCTAGGGGAATCCAAGGAGGGGTGACTTGCGGGGCTCGGACCAGGTTCTGTTACCCAGAATCCTTTGCAAACCTCAAAATTTGGCTAAAAAAACACATGTTCCTCACATTTCTGTGGCAGAAAGTTCTGGAATCTGAGAGGAGCCACAAATTTCCTTCCACCCAGCGGTTCCCCAAGTCTCCCGATAAAAATGATACCTCACTTGTGTGGGTAGGCCTAGCGCCGGCGACAGGAAACACCCCAAAGCGCAACGTGGACACATCCAAAATTTTGGAAGAAAACAGAGGTGTTTTTTACGAAGTGCCTACCTGTAGATTTTGGCCTTTAGCTCAGCCGGCACCTAGGGAAACCTACCAAACCTGTGCATTTCTGAAAACTAGAGACCTAGGGGAAACCAAGGAGGGGTGACTTGTGGGGCTCGGACCAGGTTCTGTTACCCAGAATCCTTTGCAAACCTCAAAATTTGGCTAAAAAAAACACATGTTCCTCACATTTCTGTGGCAGAAAGTTCTGGAATCTGAGAGGAGCCACAAATTTCCTTCCACCCAGCGTTCCCCCAAGTCTCCCGATAAAAATGATACCTCACTTGTGTGGGTAGGCCTAGCGCCCGCGACAGGATACACCCCAAAGCGAAACGTGGACACATCCAAAATTTTGGAAGAAAACAGAGGTGTTTTTTGCGAAGTGTCTACCTGTAGATTTTGGGCTCTAGCTCAGCCGGCGCCTAGGGAAACCTACCAAACCTGTGCATTTCTGAAAACTAGAGACCTAGGGAAATCCAAGGAGGGGTGACTTGCGGGGCTCGGACCAGGTTCTGTTACCCAGAATCCTTTGCAAACCTCAAAATTTGGCTAAAAAAACACATGTTCCTCACATTTTTGTGGCAGAAAGTTCTGGAATCTGAGAGGAGCCACAAATTTCCTTCCACCCAGCGTTCCCCCAAGTCTCCCGATAAAAATGATACCTCACTTGTGTGGGTAGGCCTAGCGCCCGCGACAGGAAACACCCCAAAGCGCAACGTGGACACATCCAAAATTTTGGAAGAAAACAGAGGTGTTTTTTGCGAAGTGCCTACCTGTAGATTTTGGGCTCTAGCTCACCCGGTGCCTAGGGAAACCTACCAAACCTGTGCATTTCTGAAAACTAGAGACCTAGGGGAATCCAAGGAGGGGTGACTTGCGGGGCTCGGACCAGGTTCTGTTACCCAGAATCCTTTGCAAACCTCAAAATTTGGCTAAAAAAACACATGTTCCTCACATTTTTGTGGCAGAAAGTTCTGGAATCTGAGAGGAGCCACAAATTTCCTTCCACCCAGCGTTCCCCCAAGTCTCCCGATAAAAATGATACCTCACTTGTGTGGGTAGGCCTAGCGCCGGCGACAGGAAACACCCCAAAGCGCAACGTGGACACATCCAAAATTTTGGAAGAAAACAGAGGTGTTTTTTACGAAGTGCCTACCTGTAGATTTTGGCCTTTAGCTCAGCCGGCACCTAGGGAAACCTACCAAACCTGTGCATTTCTGAAAACTAGAGACCTAGTGGAAACCAAGGAGGGGTGACTTGCGGGGCTCGGACCAGGTTCTGTTACCCAGAATCCTTTGCAAACCTCAAAATTTGGCTAAAAAAACACATGTTCCTCACATTTCTGTGGCAGAAAGTTCTGGAATCTGAGAGGAGCCACAAATTTCCTTCCACCCAGCGTTCCCCCAAGTCTCCCGATAAAAATGATACCTCACTTGTGTGGGTAGGCCTAGCGCCCGCGACAGGAAACACCCCAAAGCGCAACGTGGACACATCCAAAATTTTGGAAGAAAACAGAGGTGTTTTTTGCGAAGTGCCTACCTGTAGATTTTGGGCTCTAGCTCACCCGGTGCCTAGGGAAACCTACCAAACCTGTGCATTTCTGAAAACTAGAGACCTAGGGGAATCCAAGGAGGGGTGACTTGCGGGGCTCGGACCAGGTTCTGTTACCCAGAATCCTTTGCAAACCTCAAAATTTGGCTAAAAAAACACATGTTCCTCACATTTTTGTGGCAGAAAGTTCTGGAATCTGAAAGGAGCCACAAATTTCCTTCCACCCAGCGTTCCCCCAAGTCTCCCGATAAAAATGATACCTCACTTGTGTGGGTAGGCCTAGCGCCCGCGACAGGAAACACCCCAAAGCGCAACGTGGACACATCAAAATTTTGGAAGAAAACAGAAGTGTTTTTTACGAAGTGCCTACCTGTAGATTTTGGCCTTTAGCTCAGCCGGCACCTAGGGAAACCTACCAAACCTGTGCATTTCTGAAAACTAGAGACCTAGTGGAAACCAAGGAGGGGTGACTTGCGGGGCTCGGACCAGGTTCTGTTACCCAGAATCCTTTGCAAACCTCAAAATTTGGCTAAAAAAACACATGTTCCTCACATTTCTGTGGCAGAAAGTTCTGGAATCTGAGAGGAGCCACAAATTTCCTTCCACCCAGCGTTCCCCCAAGTCTCCCGATAAAAATGATACCTCACTTGTGTGGGTAGGCCTAGCGCCCGCGACAGGAAACACCCCAAAGCGCAACGTGGACACATCCAAAATTTTGGAAGAAAACAGAGGTGTTTTTTGCGAAGTGCCTACCTGTAGATTTTGGGCTCTAGCTCACCCGGCGCCTAGGGAAACCTACCTAACCTGTGCATTTCTGAAAACTAGAGACCTAGGGGAATCCAAGGAGGGGTGACTTGCGGGGCTCGGACCAGGTTCTGTTACCCAGAATCCTTTGCAAACCTCAAAATTTGGCTAAAAAAACACATGTTCCTCACATTTTTGTGGCAGAAAGTTCTGGAATCTGAGAGGAGCCACAAATTTCCTTCCACCCAGCATTCCCCCAAGTATCCCGATAAAAATGATACCTCACTTGTGTGGGTAGGCCTAGCACCCGCGACAGGAAACACCCCAAAGCACAACGTGGACACATCCAAAATTTTGGAAGAAAACAGAGGTGTTTTTTGCGAAGTGCCTATCTGTAGATTTTGGCCTCTAGCTCAGCCGGCACCTAGGGAAACCTACCAAACCTGTGCATTTCTGAAAACTAGAGACCTAGGGGAATCCAAGATGGGGTGACTTGCGGGGCTCGGACCAGGTTCTGTTACCCAGAATCCTTTGCAAACCTCAAAATTTGGCTAAAAAAACACATGTTGCTCACATTTCTGTGGCAGAAAGTTCTGTAATCTGAGAGGAGCCACAAATTTCCTTCCACCCAGCGTTCCCCCAAGTCTCCCGATAAAAATGATACCTCACTTGCGTGGGTAGGCCTAGCGCCCGCGACAGGAAATACCCCAAAGCGCAACATGAACACATCCAAAATTTTGGAAGAAAACAGAGGTGTTTTTTGTGAAGTGCCTACCTGTAGATTATTGCCTCTAGCTCAGCCGGCACCTAGGGAAACCCAACAAACCTGTGCATTTCTGAAAACTAGAGACCTAGGGGAATCCAAGGAGGGGTGACTTGCGGGGCTCGGACCAGGTTCTGTTACCCAGAATCCTTTGCAAACCTCAAAATTTGGCTAAAAAAACACATGTTCCTCTCATTTCTGTGGCAGAAAGTTCTGTAATCTGAGAGGAGCCACAAATTTCCTTTTACCCAGCGTTCCCCCAAGTCTCCCGATAAAAATTATACCTCACTTGTGTGGGTAGACCTAGCGCCGGCGACAGGAAACACCCCAAAGCGCAACGTGGACACATCAAAATTTTGGAAGAAAACAGAGGTGTTTTTTACGAAGTGCCTACCTGTAGATTTTGGCCTTTAGCTCAGCCGGCACCTAGGGAAACCTACCAAACCTGTGCATTTCTGAAAACTAGAGACCTAGGGGAAACCAAGGAGGGGTGACTTGCGGGGCTCGAACCAGGTTCTGTTACCCAGAATCCTTTGCAAACCTCAAAATTTGGCTAAAAAAACACATGTTCCTCACATTTCTGTGGCAGAAAGTTCTGGAATCTGAGAGGAGCCACAAATTTCCTTCCACCCAGCGTTCCCCCAAGTCTCCCGATAAAAATGATACCTCACTTGTGTGGGTAGGCCTAGCGCCCGCGACAGGAAACACCCCAAAGCGCAACGTGGACACATCCAAAATTTTGGAAGAAAACAGAGGTGTTTTTTGCGAAGTGCCTACCTGTAGATTTTGGGCTCTAGCTCACCCGGCGCCTAGGGAAACCTACCTAACCTGTGCATTTCTGAAAACTAGAGACCTAGGGGAATCCAAGGAGGGGTGACTTGCGGGGCTCGGACCAGGTTCTGTTACCCAGAATCCTTTGCAAACCTCAAAATTTGGCTAAAAAAACACATGTTCCTCACATTTTTGTGGCAGAAAGTTCTGGAATCTGAGAGGAGCCACAAATTTCCTTCCACCCAGCGTTCCCCCAAGTCTCCCGATAAAAATGATACCTCACTTGTGTGGGTAGGCCTAGCGCCCGCGACAGGAAACACCCCAAAGCACAACGTGGACACATCCAAAATTTTGGAAGAAAACAGAGGTGTTTTTTGCGAAGTGCCTACCTGTAGATTTTGGCCTCTAGCTCAGCCGGCACCTAGGGAAACCTACCAAACCTGTGCATTTCTGAAAACTAGAGACCTAGGGGAATCCAAGATGGGGTGACTTGCGGGGCTCGGACCAGGTTCTGTTACCCAGAATCCTTTGCAAACCTCAAAATTTGGCTAAAAAAACACATGTTGCTCACATTTCTGTGGCAGAAAGTTCTGTAATCTGAGAGGAGCCACAAATTTCCTTCCACCCAGCGTTCCCCCAAGTCTCCCGATAAAAATGATACCTCACTTGCGTGGGTAGGCCTAGCGCCCGCGACAGGAAATACCCCAAAGCGCAACATGAACACATCCAAAATTTTGGAAGAAAAAAGAGGTGTTTTTTGCGAAGTGCCTACCTGTAGATTATTGCCTCTAGCTCAGCCGGCACCTAGGGAAACCCAACAAACCTGTGCATTTCTGAAAACTAGAGACCTAGGGGAATCCAAGGAGGGGTGACTTGCGGGGCTCGGACCAGGTTCTGTTACCCAGAATCCTTTGCAAACCTCAAAATTTGGCTAAAAAAACACATGTTCCTCACATTTCTGTGGCAGAAAGTTCTGGAATCTGAGAGGAGCCACAAATTTCCTTCCACCCAGCGGTTCCCCAAGTCTCCCGATAAAAATGATACCTCACTTGTATGGGTAGGCCTAGCGCCGGCGACAGGAAACACCCCAAAGCGCAACGTGGACACATCCAAAATTTTGGAAGAAAACAGAGGTGTTTTTTACGAAGTGCCTACCTGTAGATTTTGGCCTTTAGCTCAGCCGGCACCTAGGGAAACCTACCAAACCTGTGCATTTCTGAAAACTAGAGACCTAGGGGAAACCAAGGAGGGGTGACTTGCGGGGCTCGGACCAGGTTCTGTTACCCAGAATCCTTTGCAAACCTCAAAATTTGGCTAAAAAAACACATGTTCCTCACATTTCTGTGGCAGAAAGTTCTGGAATCTGAGAGGAGCCACAAATTTCCTTCCACCCAGCGTTCCCCCAAGTCTCCCGATAAAAATGATACCTCACTTGTGTGGGTAGGCCTAGCGCCCGCGACAGGAAACACCCCAAAGCGCAACGTGGACACATCCAAAATTTTGGAAGAAAACAGAGGTGTTTTTTGCGAAGTGCCTACCTGTAGATTTTGGGCTCTAGCTCACCCGGCGCCTAGGGAAACCTACCAAACCTGTGCATTTCTGAAAACTAGAGACCTAGGGGAAACCAAGGAGGGGTGACTTGCGGGGCTCGGACCAGGTTCTGTTACCCAGAATCCTTTGCAAACCTCAAAATTTAGCTAAAAAAAGACATGTTCCTCACATTTCTGTGGCAGAAAGTTCTGGAATCTGAGAGGAGCCACAAATTTCCTTCCACCCAGCGGTTCCCCAAGTCTCCCGATAAAAATGATACCTCACTTGTGTGGGTAGGCCTAGTGCCGGCGACAGGAAACACCCCAAAGCGCAACGTGGACACATCCAAAATTTTGGAAGAAAACAGAGGTGTTTTTTACGAAGTGCCTACCTGTAGATTTTGGCCTTTAGCTCAGCCGGCACCTAGGGAAACCTACCAAACCTGTGCATTTCTGAAAACTAGAGACCTAGGGGAATCCAAGATGGGGTGACTTGCGGGGCTCGGACCAGGTTCTGTTACCCAGAATCCTTTGCAAACCTCAAAATTTGGCAAAAAAAACACATGTTGCTCACATTTCTGTGGCAGAAAGTTCTGTAATCTGAGAGGAGCCACAAATTTCCTTCCACCCAGCGTTCCCCCAAGTCTCCCGATAAAAATGATACCTCACTTGTGTGGGTAGGCCTAGCGCCCGCGACAGGAAACACCCCAAAGCACAACGTGGACACATCCCAAATTTTGGAAGAAAACAGAGGTGTTTTTTGCGAAGTGCCTACCTGTAGATTTTGGCCTCTAGCTCAGCCGGCACCTAGGGAAACCTACCAAACCTGTGCATTTCTGAAAACTAGAGACCTAGGGGAATCCAAGATGGGGTGACTTGCGGGGCTCGGACCAGGTTCTGTTACCCAGAATCCTTTGCAAACCTCAAAATTTGGCTAAAAAAACACATGTTCCTCACATTTCTGTGGCAGAAAGTTCTGGAATCTGAGAGGAGCCACAAATTTCCTTCCACCCAGCGTTCCCCCAAGTCTCCCGATAAAAATGATACCTCACTTGTGTGGGTAGGCCTAGCGCCCGCGACAGGAAACACCCCAAAGCGCAACGTGGACACATCCAAGATTTTGGAAGAAAACAGAGGTGTTTTTTGCGAAGTGCCTACCTGTAGATTTTGGGCTCTAGCTCAGCCGGCGCCTAGGGAAACCTACCAAACCTGTGCATTTCTGAAAACTAGAGACCTAGGGAAATCCAAGGAGGGGTGACTTGCGGGGCTCGGACCAGGTTCTGTTACCCAGAATCCTTTGCAAACCTCAAAATTTGGCTAAAAAAACACATGTTCCTCACATTTTTGTGGCAGAAAGTTCTGGAATCTGAGAGGAGCCACAAATTTCCTTCCACCCAGCGTTCCCCCAAGTATCCCGATAAAAATGATACCTCACTTGTGTGGGTAGGCCTAGCGCCCGCGACAGGAAACACCCCAAAGCACAACGTGGACACATCCAAAATTTTGGAAGAAAACAGAGGTGTTTTTTGCGAAGTGCCTACCTGTAGATTTTGGGCTCTAGCTCAGCCGGCGCCTAGGGAAACCTACCAAACCTGTGCATTTCTGAAAACTAGAGACCTAGGGGAATCCAAGGAGGGGTGACTTGCGGGGCTCGGACCAGGTTCTGTTACCCAGAATCCTTTGCAAACCTCAAAATTTGGCTAAAAAAAGACATGTTCCTCACATTTCTGTGGCAGAAAGTTCTGGAATCTGAGAGGAGCCACAAATTTCCTTCCACCCAGCGGTTCCCCAAGTCTCCCGATAAAAATGATACCTCACTTGTGTGGGTAGGCCTAGCGCCGGCGACAGGAAACACCCCAAAGCGCAACGTGAACACATCCAAAATTTTGGAAGAAAACAGAGGTGTTTTTTACGAAGTGCCTACCTGTAGATTTTGGCCTTTAGCTCAGCCGGCACCTAGGGAAACCTACCAAACCTGTGCATTTCTGAAAACTAGAGACCTAGGGGAATCCAAGATGGGGTGACTTGCGGGGCTCGGACCAGGTTCTGTTACCCAGAATCCTTTGCAAACCTCAAAATTTGGCAAAAAAAACACATGTTGCTCACATTTCTGTGGCAGAAAGTTCTGTAATCTGAGAGGAGCCACAAATTTCCTTCCACCCAGCGTTCCCCCAAGTCTCCCGATAAAAATGATACCTCACTTGTGTGGGTAGGCCTAGCGCCCGCGACAGGAAACACCCCAAAGCACAACGTGGACACATCCCAAATTTTGGAAGAAAACAGAGGTGTTTTTTGCGAAGTGCCTACCTGTAGATTTTGGCCTCTAGCTCAGCCGGCACCTAGGGAAACCTACCAAACCTGTGCATTTCTGAAAACTAGAGACCTAGGGGAATCCAAGATGGGGTGACTTGCGGGGCTCGGACCAGGTTCTGTTACCCAGAATCCTTTGCAAACCTCAAAATTTGGCTAAAAAAACACATGTTGCTCACATTTCTGTGGCAGAAAGTTCTGTAATCTGAGAGGAGCCACAAATTTCCTTCCACCCAGCGTTCCCCCAAGTCTCCCGATAAAAATGATACCTCACTTGCGTGGGTAGGCCTAGCGCCCGCGACAGGAAATACCCCAAAGCGCAACATGAACACATCCAAAATTTTTGAAGAAAACAGAGGTGTTTTTTGCGAAGTGCCTACCTGTAGATTATTGCCTCTAGCTCAGCCGGCACCTAGGGAAACCCAACAAACCTGTGCATTTCTGAAAACTAGAGACCTAGGGGAATCCAAGGAGGGGTGACTTGCGGGGCTCGGACCAGGTTCTGTTACCCAGAATCCTTTGCAAACCTCAAAATTTGGCTAAAAAAACACATGTTCCTCACATTTCTGTGGCAGAACGTTCTGGAATCTGAGAGGAGCCACAAATTTCCTTCCACCCAGCGTTCCCCCAAGTCTCCCGATAAAAATGATACCTCACTTGTGTGGGTAGGCCTAGCGCCCGCGACAGGAAACACCCCAAAGCGCAACGTGGACACATCCAAAATTTTGGAAGAAAACAGAGGTGTTTTTTGCGAAGTGCCTACCTGTAGATTTTGGGCTCTAGCTCAGCCGGCGCCTAGGGAAACCTACCAAACCTGTGCATTTCTGAAAACTAGAGACCTAGGGAAATCCAAGGAGGGGTGACTTGCGGGGCTCGGACCAGGTTCTGTTACCCAGAATCCTTTGCAAACCTCAAAATTTGGCTAAAAAAACACATGTTCCTCACATTTTTGTGGCAGAAAGTTCTGGAATCTGAGAGGAGCCACAAATTTCCTTCCACCCAGCGTTCCCCCAAGTATCCCGATAAAAATGATACCTCACTTGTGTGGGTAGGCCTAGCGCCCGCGACAGGAAACACCCCAAAGCACAACGTGGACACATCCAAAATTTTGGAAGAAAACAGAGGTGTTTTTTGCGAAGTGCCTATCTGTAGATTTTGGCCTCTAGCTCAGCCGGCACCTAGGGAAACCTACCAAACCTGTGCATTTCTGAAAACTAGAGACCTAGGGGAATCCAAGATGGGGTGACTTGCGGGGCTCGGACCAGGTTCTGTTACCCAGAATCCTTTGCAAACCTCAAAATTTGGCTAAAAAAACACATGTTGCTCACATTTCTGTGGCAGAAAGTTCTGTAATCTGAGAGGAGCCACAAATTTCCTTCCACCCAGCGTTCCCCCAAGTCTCCCGATAAAAATGATACCTCACTTGTGTGGGTAGGCCTAGCGCCCGCGACAGGAAACACCCCAAAGCGCAACGTGGACACATCCAAAATTTTGGAAGAAAACAGAGGTGTTTTTTGCGAAGTGCCTACCTGTAGATTTTGGGCTCTAGCTCAGCCGGCGCCTAGGGAAACCTACCAAACCTGTGCATTTCTGAAAACTAGAGACCTAGGGAAATCCAAGGAGGGGTGACTTGCGGGGCTCGGACCAGGTTCTGTTACCCAGAATCCTTTGCAAACCTCAAAATTTGGCTAAAAAAACACATGTTCCTCACATTTTTGTGGCAGAAAGTTCTGGAATCTGAGAGGAGCCACAAATTTCCTTCCACCCAGCGTTCCCCCAAGTATCCCGATAAAAATGATACCTCACTTGTGTGGGTAGGCCTAGCGCCCGCGACAGGAAACACCCCAAAGCACAACGTGGACACATCCAAAATTTTGGAAGAAAACAGAGGTGTTTTTTGCGAAGTGCCTATCTGTAGATTTTGGCCTCTAGCTCAGCCGGCACCTAGGGAAACCTACCAAACCTGTGCATTTCTGAAAACTAGAGACCTAGGGGAATCCAAGATGGGGTGACTTGCGGGGCTCGGACCAGGTTCTGTTACCCAGAATCCTTTGCAAACCTCAAAATTTGGCTAAAAAAACACATGTTGCTCACATTTCTGTGGCAGAAAGTTCTGTAATCTGAGAGGAGCCACAAATTTCCTTCCACCCAGCGTTCCCCCAAGTCTCCCGATAAAAATGATACCTCACTTGCGTGGGTAGGCCTAGCGCCCGCGACAGGAAATACCCCAAAGCGCAACATGAACACATCCAAAATTTTGGAAGAAAACAGAGGTGTTTTTTGCGAAGTGCCTACCTGTAGATTATTGCCTCTAGCTCAGCCGGCACCTAGGGAAACCCAACAAACCTGTGCATTTCTGAAAACTAGAGACCTAGGGGTATCCAAGGAGGGGTGACTTGCGGGGCTCGGACCAGGTTCTGTTACCCAGAATCCTTTGCAAACCTCAAAATTTGGCTAAAAAAACACATGTTCCTCACATTTCTGTGGCAGAAAGTTCTGGAATCTGAGAGGAGCCACAAATTTCCTTCCACCCAGTGGTTCCCCAAGTCTCCCGATAAAAATGATACCTCACTTGTGTGGGTAGGCCTAGCGCCGGCGACAGGAAACACCCCAAAGCGCAACGTGGACACATCCAAAATTTTGGAAGAAAACAGAGGTGTTTTTTACGAAGTGCCTACCTGTAGATTTTGGCCTTTAGCTCAGCCGGCACCTAGGGAAACCTACCAAACCTGTGCATTTCTGAAAACTAGAGACCTAGGGGAATCCAAGATGGGGTGACTTGCGGGTCTCGGACCAGGTTCTGTTACCCAGAATCCTTTGCAAACCTCAAAATTTGGCAAAAAAAACACATGTTGCTCACATTTCTGTGGCAGAAAGTTCTGTAATCTGAGAGGAGCCACAAATTTCCTTCCACCCAGCGTTCCCCCAAGTCTCCCGATAAAAATAATACCTCACTTGTGTGGGTAGGCCTAGCGCCCGCGACAGGAAACACCCCAAAGCACAACGTGGACACATCCCAAATTTTGGAAGAAAACAGAGGTGTTTTTTGCGAAGTGCCTACCTGTAGATTTTGGCCTCTAGCTCAGCCGGCACCTAGGGAAACCTACCAAACCTGTGCATTTCTGAAAACTAGAGACCTAGGGGAATCCAAGATGGGGTGACTTGCGGGGCTCTGACCAGGTTCTGTTACCCGGAATCCTTTGCAAACCTCAAAATTTGGCTAAAAAAACACATGTTCCTCACATTTCTGTGGCAGAAAGTTCTGGAATCTGAGAGGAGCCACAAATTTCCTTCCACCCAGCGTTCCCCCAAGTCTCCCGATAAAAATGATACCTCACTTGCGTGGGTAGGCCTAGCGCCCGCGACAGGAAATACCCCAAAGCGCAACATGAACACATCCAAAATTTTGGAAGAAAACAGAGGTGTTTTTTGCGAAGTGCCTACCTGTAGATTATTGCCTCTAGCTCAGCCGGCACCTAGGGAAACCCAACAAACCTGTGCATTTCTGAAAACTAGAGACCTAGGGGAATCCAAGGAGGGGTGACTTGCGGGGCTCGGACCAGGTTCTGTTACCCAGAATCCTTTGCAAACCTCAAAATTTGGCTAAAAAAACACATGTTCCTCACATTTCTGTGGCAGAAAGTTCTGGAATCTGAGAGGAGCCACAAATTTCCTTCCACCCAGCGTTCCCCCAAGTCTCCCGATAAAAATGATACCTCACTTGTGTGGGTAGGCCTAGCGCCCGCGACAGGAAACACCCCAAAGCGCAACGTGGACACATCCAAAATTTTGGAAGAAAACAGAGGTGTTTTTTGCGAAGTGCCTACCTGTAGATTTTGGGCTCTAGCTCAGCCGGCGCCTAGGGAAACCTACCAAACCTGTGCATTTCTGAAAACTAGAGACCTAGGGAAATCCAAGGAGGGGTGACTTGCGGGGCTCGGACCAGGTTCTGTTACCCAGAATCCTTTGCAAACCTCAAAATTTGGCTAAAAAAACACATGTTCCTCACATTTTTGTGGCAGAAAGTTCTGGAATCTGAGAGGAGCCACAAATTTCCTTCCACCCAGCGTTCCCCCAAGTATCCCGATAAAAATGATACCTCACTTGTGTGGGTAGGCCTAGCGCCCGCGACAGGAAACACCCCAAAGCACAACGTGGACACATCCAAAATTTTGGAAGAAAACAGAGGTGTTTTTTGCGAAGTGCCTATCTGTAGATTTTGGCCTCTAGCTCAGCCGGCACCTAGGGAAACCTACCAAACCTGTGCATTTCTGAAAACTAGAGACCTAGGGGAATCCAAGATGGGGTGACTTGCGGGGCTCGGACCAGGTTCTGTTACCCAGAATCCTTTGCAAACCTCAAAATTTGGCTAAAAAAACACATGTTGCTCACATTTCTGTGGCAGAAAGTTCTGTAATCTGAGAGGAGCCACAAATTTCCTTCCACCCAGCGTTCCCCCAAGTCTCCCGATAAAAATGATACCTCACTTGCGTGGGTAGGCCTAGCGCCCGCGACAGGAAATACCCCAAAGCGCAACATGAACACATCCAAAATTTTGGAAGAAAACAGAGGTGTTTTTTGCGAAGTGCCTACCTCTAGATTATTGCCTCTAGCTCAGCCGGCACCTAGGGAAACCCAACAAACCTGTGCATTTCTGAAAACTAGAGACCTAGGGGAATCCAAGGAGGGGTGACTTGCGGGGCTCGGACCAGGTTCTGTTACCCAGAATCCTTTGCAAACCTCAAAATTTGGTTAAAAAAACACATGTTCCTCACATTTCTGTGGCAGAAAGTTCTGGAATCTGAGAGGAGCCACAAATTTCCTTCCACCCAGCGGTTCCCCAAGTCTCCCGATAAAAATGATACCTCACTTGTGTGGGTAGACCTAGCGCCGGCGACAGGAAACACCCCAAAGCGCAACGTGGACACATCAAAATTTTGGAAGAAAACAGAGGTGTTTTTTACGAAGTGCCTACCTGTAGGTTTTGGCCTTTAGCTCAGCCGGCACCTAGGGAAACCTACCAAACCTGTGCATTTCTGAAAACTAGAGACCTAGGGGAAACCAAGGAGGGGTGACTTGCGGGGCTCGGACCAGGTTCTGTTACCCAGAATCCTTTGCAAACCTCAAAATTTGGCTAAAAAAACACATGTTCCTCACATTTCTGTGGCAGAAAGTTCTGGAATCTGAGAGGAGCCACAAATTTCCTTCCACCCAGAGTTCCCCCAAGTCTCCCGATAAAAATGATACCTCACTTGTGTGGGTAGGCCTAGCGCCCGCGACAGGAAACACCCCAAAGCGAAACGTGGACACATCCAAAATTTTGGAAGAAAACAGAGGTGTTTTTGGCGAAGTGCCTAACTGTAGATTTTGGGCTCTAGCTCACCCGGCGCCTAGGGAAACCTACCAAACCTGTACATTTCTGAAAACTAGAGACCTAGGGGAATCCAAGGAGGGGTGACTTGCGGGGCTCGGACCAGGTTCTGTTACCCAGAATCCTATGCAAACCTCAAAATTTGGCTAAAAAAACACATGTTCCTCACATTTTTGTGGCAGAAAGTTCTGGAATCTGAGAGGAGCCACAAATTTCCTTCCACCCAGCGTTCCCCCAAGTCTCCCGATAAAAATGATACCTCACTTGTGTGGGTAGGCCTAGCGCCAGCGACAGGAAACACCCCAAAGCACAACGTGGACACATCCAAAATTTTGGAAGAAAACAGAGGTGTTTTTTGCGAAGTGCCTACCTGTAGATTTTGGCCTCTAGCTCAGCCGGCACCTAGGGAAACCTACCAAACCTGTGCATTTCTGAAAACTAGAGACCTAGGGGAATCCAAGATGGGGTGACTTGCGGGGCTCGGACCAGGTTCTGTTACCCAGAATCCTTTGCAAACCTCAAAATTTGGCTAAAAAAAACACATGTTGTTCACATTTCTGTGGCAGAAAGTTCTGTAATCTGAGAGGAGCCACAAATTTCCTTCCACCCAGCGTTCCCCCAAGTCTCCCGATAAAAATGATACCTCACTTGTGTGGGTAGGCCTAGCGCCCGCGACAGGAAACACCCCAAAGCGCAACGTGGACACATCCAAAATTTTGGAAGAAAACAGAGGTGTTTTTTGCGAAGTGCCTACCTGTAGATTTTGGGCTCTAGCTCACCCGGCGCCTAGGGAAACCTACCAAACCTGTGCATTTCTGAAAACTAGAGACCTAGGGGAATCCAAGGAGGGGTGACTTGCGGGGCTCGGACCAGGTTCTGTTACCCAGAATCCTTTGCAAACCTCAAAATTTGGCTAAAAAAACACATGTTCCTCACATTTTTGTGGCAGAAAGTTCTGGAATCTGAGAGGAGCCACAAATTTCCTTCCACCCAGCGTTCCCCCAAGTCTCCCGATAAAAATGATACCTCACTTGTGTGGGTAGGCCTAGCGCCCGCGACAGGAAACACCCCAAAGCACAACGTGGACACATCCAAAATTTTGGAAGAAAACAGAGGTGTTTTTTGCGAAGTGCCTACCTGTAGATTTTGGCCTCTAGCTCAGCCGGCACCTAGGGAAACCTACCAAACCTGTGCATTTCTGAAAACTAGAGACCTAGGGGAATCCAAGATGGGGTGACTTGCGGGGCTCGGACCGGGTTCTGTTACCCAGAATCCTTTGCAAACCTCAAAATTTGGCTAAAAAAACACATGTTGCTCACATTTCTGTGGCAGAAAGTTCTGTAATCTGAGAGGAGCCACAAATTTCCTTCCACCCAGCGTTCCCCCAAGTCTCCCGATAAAAATGATACCTCACTTGCGTGGGTAGGCCTAGCGCCCGTGACAGGAAATACCCCAAAGCGCAACATGAACACATCCAAAATTTTGGAAGAAAACAGAGGTGTTTTTTGCGAAGTGCCTACCTGTAGATTATTGCCTCTAGCTCAGCCGGCACCTAGGGAAACCCAACAAACCTGTGCATTTCTGAAAACTAGACACCTAGGGGAATCCAAGGAGGGGTGACTTGTGGGGCTCGGACCAGGTTCTGTTACCCAGAATCCTTTGCAAACCTCAAAATTTGGCTAAAAAAACACATGTTCCTCACATTTCTGTGGCAGAAAGTTCTGGAATCTGAGAGTAGCAACAAATTTCCTTTCACCCAGCGGTTCCCCAAGTCTCCCGATAAAAATGATACCTCACTTGTGTGGGTAGGCCTAGCGCCGGCGACAGGAAACACCCCAAAGCGCAACGTGGACACATCCAAAATTTTGGAAGAAAACAGAGGTGTTTTTTACGAAGTGCCTACCTGTAGATTTTGGCCTTTAGCTCAGCCGGCACCTAGGGAAACCTACCAAACCTGTGCATTTCTGAAAACTAGAGACCTAGGGGAAACCAAGGAGGGGTGACTTGCGGGGCTCGGACCAGGTTCTGTTACCCAGAATCCTTTGCAAACCTCAAAATTTGGCTAAAAAAACACATGTTCCTCACATTTCTGTGGCAGAAAGTTCTGGAATCTGAGAGGAGCCACAAATTTCCTTCCACCCAGAGTTCCCCCAAGTCTCCCGATAAAAATGATACCTCACTTGTGTGGGTAGGCCTAGCGCCCGCGACAGGAAACACCCCAAAGCGCAACGTGGACACATCCAAAATTTTGGAAGAAAACAGAGGTGTTTTTTGCGAAGTGCCTACCTGTAGATTTTGGGCTCTAGCTCACCCGGCGCCTAGGGAAACCTACCAAACCTGTGCATTTCTGAAAACTAGAGACCTAGGGGAATCCAAGGAGGGGTGACTTGCGGGGCTCGGACCAGGTTCTGTTACCCAGAATCCTTTGCAAACCTCAAAATTTGGCTAAAAAAACACATGTTCCTCACATTTTTGTGGCAGAAAGTTCTGGAATCTGAGAGGAGCCACAAATTTCCTTCCACCCAGCGTTCCCCCAAGTCTCCCGATAAAAATGATACCTCACTTGTGTGGGTAGGCCTAGCGCCCGCGACAGGAAACACCCCAAAGCACAACGTGGACACATCCAAAATTTTGGAAGAAAACAGAGGTGTTTTTTGCGAAGTGCCTACCTGTAGATTTTGGCCTCTAGCTCAGCCGGCACCTAGGGAAACCTACCAAACCTGTGCATTTCTGAAAACTAGAGACCTAGGGGAATCCAAGATGGGGTGACTTGCGGGGCTCGGACCAGGTTCTGTTACCCAGAATCCTTTGCAAACCTCAAAATTTGGCTAAAAAAACACATGTTGTTCACATTTCTGTGGCAGAAAGTTCTGTAATCTGAGAGGAGCCACAAATTTCCTTCCACCCAGCGTTCCCCCAAGTCTCCCGATAAAAATGATACCTCACTTGTGTGGGTAGGCCTAGCGCCCGCGACAGGAAACACCCCAAAGCGCAACGTGGACACATCCAAAATTTTGGAAGAAAACAGAGGTGTTTTTTGCGAAGTGCCTACCTGTAGATTTTGGGCTCTAGCTCACCCGGCGCCTAGGGAAACCTACCAAACCTGTGCATTTCTGAAAACTAGAGACCTAGGGGAATCCAAGGAGGGGTGACTTGCGGGGCTCGGACCAGGTTCTGTTACCCAGAATCCTTTGCAAACCTCAAAATTTGGCTAAAAAAACACATGTTCCTCACATTTTTGTGGCAGAAAGTTCTGGAATCTGAGAGGAGCCACAAATTTCCTTCCACCCAGCGTTCCCCCAAGTCTCCCGATAAAAATGATACCTCACTTGTGTGGGTAGGCCTAGCGCCCGCGACAGGAAACACCCCAAAGCACAACGTGGACACATCCAAAATTTTGGAAGAAAACAGAGGTGTTTTTTGCGAAGTGCCTACCTGTAGATTTTGGCCTCTAGCTCAGCCGGCACCTAGGGAAACCTACCAAACCTGTGCATTTCTGAAAACTAGAGACCTAGGGGAATCCAAGATGGGGTGACTTGCGGGGCTCGGACCGGGTTCTGTTACCCAGAATCCTTTGCAAACCTCAAAATTTGGCTAAAAAAACACATGTTGCTCACATTTCTGTGGCAGAAAGTTCTGTAATCTGAGAGGAGCCACAAATTTCCTTCCACCCAGCGTTCCCCCAAGTCTCCCGATAAAAATGATACCTCACTTGCGTGGGTAGGCCTAGCGCCCGCGACAGGAAATACCCCAAAGCGCAACATGAACACATCCAAAATTTTGGAAGAAAACAGAGGTGTTTTTTGCGAAGTGCCTACCTGTAGATTATTGCCTCTAGCTCAGCCGGCACCTAGGGAAACCCAACAAACCTGTGCATTTCTGAAAACTAGACACCTAGGGTAATCCAAGGAGGGGTGACTTGCGGGGCTCGGACCAGGTTCTGTTACCCAGAATCCTTTGCAAACCTCAAAATTTGGCTAAAAAAACACATGTTCCTCACATTTCTGTGGCAGAAAGTTCTGGAATCTGAGAGTAGCCGCAAATTTCCTTCCACCCAGCGGTTCCCCAAGTCTCCCGATAAAAATGATACCTCACTTGTGTGGGTAGGCCTAGCGCCGGCGACAGGAAACACCCCAAAGCGCAACGTGGACACATCCAAAATTTTGGAAGAAAACAGAGGTGTTTTTTACGAAGTGCCTACCTGTAGATTTTGGCCTTTAGCTCAGCCGGCACCTAGGGAAACCTACCAAACCTGTGCATTTCTGAAAACTAGAGACCTAGGGGAAACCAAGGAGGGGTGACTTGCGGGGCGCGGACCAGGTTCTGTTACCCAGAATCCTTTGCAAACCTCAAAATTTGGCTAAAAAAACACATGTTCCTCACATTTCTGTGGCAGAAAGTTCTGGAATCTGAGAGGAGCCACAAATTTCCTTCCACCCAGCGTTCCCCCAAGTCTCCCGATAAAAATGATACCTCACTTGTGTGGGTAGGCCTAGCGCCCGCGACAGGAAACACCCCAAAGCGCAACGTGGACACATCCAAAATTTTGGAAGAAAACAGAGGTGTTTTTTGCGAAGTGCCTACCTGTAGATTTTGGGCTCTAGCTCACCCGGCGCCTAGGGAAACCTACCAAACCTGTGCATTTCTGAAAACTAGAGACCTAGGGGAATCCAAGATGGGGTGACTTGCGGGGCTCGGACCAGGTTCTGTTACCCAGAATCCTTTGCAAACCTCAAAATTTGGCTAAAAAAACACATGTTGCTCACATTTCTGTGGCAGAAAGTTCTGTAATCTGAGAGGAGCCACAAATTTCCTTCCACCCAGCGTTCCCCCAAGTCTCCCGATAAAAATGACACCTCACTTGCGTGGGTAGGCCTAGCGCCCGCGACAGGAAATACCCCAAAGCGCAACATGAACACATCCAAAATTTTGGAAGAAAACAGAGGTGTTTTTTGCGAAGTGCCTACCTGTAGATTTTGGCCTCTAGCTCAGCCGGCACCTAGGGAAACCTACCAAACCTGTGCATTTCTGAAAACTAGAGACCTAGGGGAATCCAAGATGGGGTGACTTGCGGGGCTCGGACCAGGTTCTGTTACCCAGAATCCTTTGCAAACCTCAAAATTTGGCTAAAAAAACACATGTTCCTCACATTTCTGTGGCAGAAAGTTCTGTAATCTGAGAGGAGCCACAAATTTCCTTCCACCCAGCGTTCCCCCAAGTCTCCCGATAAAAATGATACCTCCCTTGCGTGGGTAGGCCTAGCGCCCGCGACAGGAAACACCCCAAAGCGCAACATGAACACATCCAAAATTTTGGAAGAAAACAGAGGTGTTTTTTGCGAAGTGCCTACCTGTAGATTTTGGCCTCTAGCTCAGCCGGCACCTAGGGAAACCTACAAAACCTGTGCATTTCTGAAAACTAGAGACCTAGGGGAATCCAAGATGGGGTGACTTGCGGGGCTCGGACCAGGTTCTGTTACCCAGAATCCTTTGCAAACGTCAAAATTTGGCTAAAAAAACACATGTTCCTCACATTTCTGTGGCAGAAAGTTCTGGAATCTGAGAGGAGCCACAAATTTCCTTCCACCCAGCGTTCCCCCAAGTCTCCCGATAAAAATGATACCTCACTTGCGTGGGTAGGCCTAGCGCCCGCGACAGGAAACACCCCAAAGCGCAACATGAACACATCCAAAATTTTGGAAGAAAACAGAGGTGTTTTTTGCGAAGTGCCTACCTGTAGATTATTGCCTCTAGCTCAGCCGGCACCTAGGGAAACCTACCAAACCTGTGCATTTCTGAAAACTAGAGACCTAGGGGAATCCAAGGAGGGGTGACTTGCGGGGCTCGGACCAGGTTCTGTTACCCAGAATCCTTTGCAAACCTCAAAATTTGGCTAAAAAAACACATGTTCCTCACATTTCTGTGGCAGAAAGTTCTGGAATCTGAGAGGAGCCACAAATTTCCTTCCACCCAGCGTTCCCCCAAGTCTCCCGATAAAAATGATACCTCACTTGTGTGGGTAGGCCTAGCGCCCGCGACAGGAAACACCCCAAAGCGCAACGTGGACACATCCAAAATTTTGGAAGAAATCAGAGGTGTTTTTTGCGAAGTGCCTACCTGTAGATTTTGGCCTCTAGCTCAGCCGGCACCTAGGGAAACCTACCAAACCTGTGCATTTCTGAAAACTAGAGACCTGGGGAATCCAAGATGGGGTGACTTGCGGGGCTCGGACCAGGTTCTGTTACCCAGAATCCTTTGCAAACCTCAAAATTTGGATAAAAAAACACATGTTCCTCACATTTCTGTGGCAGAAAGTTCTGGAATCTGAGAGGAGCCACAAATTTCCTTCCACCCAGCGTTCCCCCAAGTCTCCCGATAAAAATGATACCTCACTTGCGTGGGTAGGCCTAGCGCCGGCGACAGGAAACACCCCAAAGCACAACGTGGACACATCCAAAATTTTGGAAGAAAACAGAGGTGTTTTTTGCGAAGTGCCTACCTGTAGATTTTGGCCTCTAGCTCAGCCGGCACCTAGGGAAACCTACCAAACCTGTGCATTTCTGAAAACTAGAGACCTAGGGGAATCGAAGGAGGGGTGACTTGCGGGGCTCGGACCAGGTTCTGTTACCCAGAATCCTTTGCAAACCTCAAAATTTGGCTAAAAAAACACATGTTCCTCTCATTTCTGTGGCAGAAAGTTCTGTAATCTGAGAGGAGCCACAAATTTCCTTTCACCCAGCGTTCCCCCAAGTCTCCCGATAAAAATTATACCTCACTTGCGTGGGTAGGCCTAGCGCCCGCGACAGGAAACACCCCAAAGCGCAACATGAACACATCCCAAATTTTGGAAGAAAACAGAGGTGTTTTTTGCGAAGTGCCTACCTGTAGATTATTGCCTCTAGCTCAGCCGGCACCTAGGGAAACCTACCAAACCTGTGCATTTCTGAAAATTAGAGACCTAGGGGAATCCAAGGAGGGGTGACTTGCGGGGCTCGGACCAGGTTCTGTTACCCAGAATCCTTTGCAAACCTCAAAATTTGGCTAAAAAAACACATGTTCCTCATATTTCTGTGGCAGAAAGTTCTGGAATCTGAGAGGAGCCACAAATTTCCTTCCACCCAGCGTTCCCCCAAGTCTCCCGATAAAAATGATACCTCACATGTGTGGGTAGGCCTAGCGCCGGCGACAGGAAACACCCCAAAGCGCAACGTGGACACATCCAAAATTTTGGAAGAAAACAGAGGTGTTTTTTGCGAAGTGCCTACCTGTAGATTTTGGCCTCTAGCTCAGCCAGCACCTAGGGAAACCTACCAAACCTGTGCATTTCTGAAAACTAGAGACCTAGGGGAATCCAAGATGGGGTGACTTGCGGGGCTCGGATCAGGTTCTGTTACCCAGAATCCTTTGCAAACCTCAAAATTTGGCTAAAAAAACACATGTTCCTCACATTTCTGTGGCAGAAAGTTCTGTAATCTGAGAGGAGCCACAAATTTCCTTCCACCCAGCGTTCCCCCAAGTCTCCCGATAAAAATTATACCTCACTTGCGTGGGTAGGCCTAGCGCCCGCGACAGGAAATACCCCAAAGCGCAACATGAACACATCTAAAATTTTGGAAGAAAACAGAGGTGTTTTTTGCGAAGTGCCTACCTGTAGATTATTGCCTCTAGCTCAGCCGGCACCTAGGGAAACCCAACAAACCTGTGCATTTCTGAAAACTAGAGATCTAGGGGAATCCAAGATGGGGTGACTTGCGGGGCTCGGACCAGGTTCTGTTACCCAGAATCCTTTGCAAACCTCAAAATTTGGCTAAAAAAACACATGTTCCTCACATTTCTGTGGCAGAAAGTTCTGTAATCTGAGAGGAGCCACAAATTTCCTTCCACCCAGCGTTCCCCCAAGTCTCCCGATAAAAATGATACCTCCCTTGCGTGGTTAGGCCTAGCGCCCGCGACAGGAAACACCCCAAAGCGCAACATGAACACATCCAAAATTTGGGAAGAAAACAGAGGTGTTTTTTGCGAAGTGCCTACCTGTAGATTATTGCCTCTAGCTCAGCCGGCACCTAGGGAAACCTACCAAACCTGTGCATTTCTGAAAACTAGAGACCTAGGGGAATCCAAGGAGGCGTGACTTGCGGGGCTCGGACCAGGTTCTGTTACCCAGAATCCTTTCCAAACCTCAAAATTTGGCTAAACAAAACACATGTTCCTCACATTTCTGTGGTAGAAAGTTCTGGAATCTGAGAGGAGCCACAAATTTCCTTCCACCCAGCGTTCCCCCAAGTCTCCCGATAAAAATGATACCTCACTTGTGTGGGTAGGCCTAGCGCCCGCGACAGGAAACACCCCAAAGCGCAACGTGGACACATCCAAAATTTTGGAAGAAAACAGAGGTGTTTTTTGCGAAGTGCCTACCTGTAGATTTTGGCCTCTAGCTCAGCCGGCACCTAGGGAAACCTACCAAACCTGTGCATTTCTGAAAACTAGAGACCTAGGGGAATCCAAGATGGGGTGACTTGCGGGGCTCGGACCAGGTTCTGTTACCCAGAATCCTTTGCAAACCTCAAAATTTGACTAAAAAAACACATGTTCCTCTCATTTCTGTGGCAGAAAGTTCTGTAATCTGAGAGGAGCCACAAATTTCCTTCCACCCAGCGTTCCCCCAAGTCTCCCGATAAAAATTATACCTCACTTGCGTGGGTAGGCCTAGCGCCCGCGACAGGAAACACCCCAAAGCGCAACATGAACACATCCAAAATTTTGGAAGAAAACAGAGGCGTTTTTTACGAAGTGCCTACCTGTAGATTATTGCCTCTAGCTCAGCCGGCACCTAGGGAAACCTACCAAACCTGTGCATTTCTGAAAACTAGAGACCTAGGGGAATCCAAGGAGGGGTGACTTGCGGGGCTCGGACCAGGTTCTGTTACCCAGAATCCTTTGCAAACCTCAAAATTTGGCTAAAAAAACACATGTTCCTCACATTTCTGTGGCAGAAAGTTCTGGAATCTGAGAGGAGCCACAAATTTCCTTCCACCCAGCGTTCCCCCAAGTCTCCCGATAAAAATGATACCTCACTTGTGTGGGTAGGCCTAGCGCCGGCGACAGGAAACACCCCAAAGCGCAACGTGGACACATCCAAAATTTTGGAAGAAAACAGAGGTGTTTTTTGCGAAGTGCCTACCTGTAGATTATTGCCTCTAGCTCAGCCGGCACCTAGGGAAACCCAACAAACCTGTGCATTTCTGAAAACTAGAGACCTAGGGGAATCCAAGGAGGGGTGACTTGCGGGGCTCGGACCAGGTTCTGTTACCCAGAATCCTTTGCAAACCTCAAAATTTGGCTAAAAAAACACATGTTCCTCACATTTCTGTGGCAGAAAGTTCTGGAATCTGAGAGGAGCCACAAATTTCCTTCCACCCAGCGTTCCCCTAAGTCTCCCGATAAAAAAGATACCTCACTTGTGTGGGTAGGCCTAGCGCCGGCGACAGGAAACACCCCAAAGCGCAACGTGGACACATCCAAAATTTTGGAAGAAAACAGAGGTGTTTTTTGCGAAGTGCCTACCTGTAGATTTTGGCCTCTAGCTCAGCCGGCACCTAGGGAAACCTACCAAACCTGTGCATTTCTGAAAACTAGAGACCTAGGGGAATCCAAGATGGGGTGACTGGCGGGGCTCGGACCAGGTTCTGTTACCCAGAATCCTTTGCAAACCTCAAAATTTGGCTAAAAAAACACATGTTCCTCTCATTTCTGTGGCAGAAAGTTCTGTAATCTGAGAGGAGCCACAAATTTCCTTTCACCCAGCGTTCCCCCAAGTCTCCCGATAAAAATTATACCTCACTTGCGTGGGTAGGCCTAGCGCCCGCGACAGGAAACACCCCAAAGCGCAACATGAACACATCCAAAATTTTGGAAGAAAACAGAGGTGTTTTTTGCGAAGTGCCTACCTGTAGATTATTGCCTCTAGCTCAGCCGGCACCTAGGGAAACCTACCAAACCTGTGCATTTCTGAAAATTAGAGACCTAGGGGAATCCAAGGAGGGGTGACTTGCGGGGCTCGGACCAGGTTCTGTTACCCAGAATCCTTTGCAAACCTCAAAATTTGGCTAAATTCCTCACATTTCTGTGGCAGAAAGTTCTGGAATCTGAGAGGAGCCACAAATTTCCTTCCACCCAGCGTTCCCCCAAGTCTCCCGATAAAAATGATACCTCACTTGTGTGGGTAGGCCTAGCGCCCGCGACAGGAAACACCCCAAAGCGCAACGTGGACACATCCAAAATTTTGGAAGAAAACAGAGGTGTTTTTTGCGAAGTGCCTACCTGTAGATTTTGGGCTCTAGCTCACCCGGCGCCTAGGGAAACCTACCAAACCTGTGCATTTCTGAAAACTAGAGACCTAGGGGAATCCAAGATGGGGTGACTTGCGGGGCTCGGACCAGGTTCTGTTACCCAGAATCCTTTGCAAACCTCAAAATTTGGCTAAAAAAACACATGTTGCTCACATTTCTGTGGCAGAAAGTTCTGTAATCTGAGAGGAGCCACAAATTTCCTTCCACCCAGCGTTCCCCCAAGTCTCCCGATAAAAATTATACCTCACTTGCGTGGGTAGGCCTAGCGCCCGCGACAGGAAACACCCCAAAGCGCAACATGAACACATCCCAAATTTTGGAAGAAAACAGAGGTGTTTTTTGCGAAGTGCCTACCTGTAGATTATTGCCTCTAGCTCAGCCGGCACCTAGGGAAACCTACCAAACCTGTGCATTTCTGAAAATTAGAGACCTAGGGGAATCCAAGGAGGGGTGACTTGCGGGGCTCGGACCAGGTTCTGTTACCCAGAATCCTTTGCAAACCTCAAAATTTGGCTAAAAAAACACATGTTCCTCATATTTCTCTGGCAGAAAGTTCTGGAATCTGAGAGGAGCCACAAATTTCCTTCCACCCAGCGTTCCCCCAAGTCTCCCGATAAAAATGATACCTCACATGTGTGGGTAGGCCTAGCGCCGGCGACAGGAAACACCCCAAAGCGCAACGTGGACACATCCAAAATTTTGGAAGAAAACAGAGGTGTTTTTTGCGAAGTGCCTACCTGTAGATTTTGGCCTCTAGCTCAGCCGGCACCTAGGGAAACCTACCAAACCTGTGCATTTCTGAAAACTAGAGACCTAGGGGAATCCAAGATGGGGTGACTTGCGGGGCTCGGATCAGGTTCTGTTACCCAGAATCCTTTGCAAACCTCAAAATTTGGCTAAAAAAACACATGTTCCTCACATTTCTGTGGCAGAAAGTTCTGTAATCTGAGGGGAGCCACAAATGTCCTTCCACCCAGCGTTCCCCCAAGTCTCCCGATAAAAATGATACCTCACTTGCGTGGGTAGGCCTAGCGCCCGCGACAGGAAATACCCCAAAGCGCAACATGAACACATCCCAAATTTTGGAAGAAAACAGAGGTGTTTTTTGCGAAGTGCCTACCTGTAGATTATTGCCTCTAGCTCAGCCGGCACCTAGGGAAACCTACCAAACCTGTGCATTTCTGAAAACTAGAGACCTAGGGGAATCCAAGGAGGGGTGACTTGCGGGGCTCGGACCAGGTTCTGTTACCCAGAATCCTTTGCAAACCTCAAAATTTGGCTAAAAAAACACCTGTTCCTCACATTTCTGTGGCAGAAAGTTCTGGAATCTGAGAGGAGCCACAAATTTCCTTCCACCCAGCGTTCCCCTAAGTCTCCCAATAAAAAAGATACCTCACTTGTGTGGGTAGGCCTAGCGCCGGCGACAGGAAACACCACAAAGCGCAACGTGGACACATCCAAAATTTTGGAAGAAAACAGAGGTGTTTTTTGGGAAGTGCCTACCTGTAGATTTTGGCCTCTAGCTCAGCCGGCACCTAGGGAAACCTACCAAACCTGTGCATTTCTGAAAACTAGATACCTAGGGGAATCCAAGATGGGGTGACTTGCGGGGCTCGGACCAGGTTCTGTTACCCAGAATCCTTTGCAAACCTCAAAATTTGGCTAAAAAAACACATGTTCCTCACATTTCTGTGGCAGAAAGTTCTGGAATCTGAGAGGAGCCACAAATTTCCTTCCACCCAGCGTTCCCCCAAGTCTCCCGATAAAAATGATACCTCACTTGTGTGGGAAGGCCTAGCGCCGGCGACAGGAAACACCCCAAAGCGCAACGTGGACACATCCAAAATTTTGGAAGAAAACAGAGGTGTTTTTTGCGAAGTGCCTACCTGTAGATTTTGGCCTCTAGCTCAGCCGGCACCTAGGGAAACCTACCAAACCTGTGTATTTCTGAAAACTAGAGACCTAGGGGAATCCAAGGAGGGGTGACTTGTGGGGCTCGGACCAGGTTCTGTTACCCAGAATCCTTTGCAAACCTCAAAATTTGGCTAAAAAAACACATGTTCCTCACATTTCTGTGGCAGAAAGTTCTGGAATCTGAGAGGAGCCACAAATTTCCTTCCACCCAGCGTTCCCCCAAGTCTCCCGATAAAAATTATACCTCACTTGTGTGGGTAGGCCTAGCGCCCGAGACAGGAAACACCCCAAAGCACAACGTGGACACATCCAAAATTTTGGAAGAAAACAGAGGTGTTTTTTGCGAAGTGCCTACCTGTAGATTTTGGCCTCTAGCTCAGCCGGCACCTAGGGAAACCTACCAAACCTGTGCATTTCTGAAAACTAGAGACCTAGGGGAATCCAAGATGGGGTGACTGGCGGGGCTCGGACCAGGTTCTGTTACCCAGAATCCTTTGCAAACCTCAAAATTTGGCTAAAAAAACACATGTTCCTCTCATTTCTGTGGCAGAAAGTTCTGTAATCTGAGAGGAGCCACAAATTTCCTTCCACCCAGCGTTCCCCCATGTCTCCTGATAAAAATGATACCTCACTTGTGTGGGTAGGCCTAGCGCCGGCGACAGGAAACACCCCAAAGCGCAACGTGGACACATCCAAAATTTTGGAAGAAAACAGAGGTGTTTTTTGCGAAGTGCCTACCTGTAGATTTTGGCCTCTAGCTCAGCTGGCACCTAGGGAAACCTACCAAACCTGTGCATTTCTGAAAACTAGAGACCTAGGGGAATCCAAGATGGGGTGACTTGCGGGGCTCGGACCAGGTTCTGTTACCCAGAATCCTTTGCAAACCTCAAAATTTGGCTAAAAAAACACATGTTCCTCACATTTCTGTGGCAGAAAGTTCTGGAATCTGAGAGGAGCCACAAATTTCCTTCCACCCAGCGTTCCCCCAAGTCTCCTGATAAAAATGATACCTCACTTGTGTGGGTAGGCCTAGCGCCGGCGACAGGAAACACCCCAAAGCGCAACGTGGACACATCCAAAATTTTGGAAGAAAACAGAGGTGTTTATTGCGAAGTGCCTACCTGTAGATTTTGGCCTCTAGCTCAGCCGGCACCTAGGGAAACCTACCAAACCTGTGCGTTTCTGAAAACTAGAGACCTAGGGGAATCCAAGATGGGGTGACTTGCGGGGCTCGGATCAGGTTCTGTTACCCAGAATCCTTTGCAAACCTCAAAATTTGGCTAAAAAAACACATGTTCCTCACATTTCTGTGGCAGAAAGTTCTGGAATCTGAGAGGAGCCACAAATTTCCTTCCACCCAGCGTTCCCCCAAGTCTCCCGATAAAAATGATACCTCACTTGCGTGGGTAGGCCTAGCGCCCGCGACAGGAAATACCCCAAAGCGCAACATGAACACATCCAAAATTTTGGAAGAAAACAGAGGTGTTTTTTGCGAAGTGCCTACCTGTAGATTATTGCCTCTAGCTCAGCCGGCACCTAGGGAAACCTACCAAACCTGTGCATTTCTGAAAACTAGAGACCTAGGGGAATCCAAGGAGGGGTGACTTGCGGGGCTCGGACCAGATTCTGATACCCAGAATCCTTTGCAAACCTCAAAATTTGGCTAAAAAAACACATGTTCCTCTCATTTCTGTGGCAGAAAGTTCTGGAATCTGAGAGGAGCCACAAATTTCCTTCAAGCCAGCGTTCCCCCAAGTCTCCCGATAAAAATGATACCTCACTTGTGTGGGTAGGCCTAGCGCCGGCGACAGGAAACACCCCAAAGCGCAACGTGGACACATCCAAAATTTTGGAAGAAAACAGAGGTGTTTTTTGCGAAGTGCCTACCTGTACATTTTGGCCTCTAACTCAGCCGGCACCTAGGGACACCTACCAAACCTGTGCATTTCTGAAAACTAGAGACCTAGGGGAATCCAAGGAGGGGTGACTTGCGGGGCTCAGACCAGGTTCTGTTACCCAGAATCCTTTGCAAACCTCAAAATTTGGCAAAAAAAACACATGTTCCTCACATTTCAGTGGCAGAAAGTTCTGGAATCTGAGAGGAGCCACAAATTTCCTTCCACCCAGCGTTCCCCCAAGTCTCCCGATAAAAATGATACCTCACTTGTGTGGGTAGGCCTAGCGCCGGCGACAGGAAACACCCCAAAGCGCAACATGGACACATCCAAAATTTTGGAAGAAAACAGAGGTGTTTTTTGCGAAGTGCCTACCTGTAGATTTTGGCCTCTAGCTCAGCCGGCACCTAGGGAAACCTACCAAACCTGTGCATTTCTGAAAACTAGAGACCTGGGGAATCCAAGGAGGGGTGACTTGCGGGGCTCGGACCAGGTTCTGTTACCCAGAATCCTTTGCAAACCTCAAAATTTGGCTAAAAAAACACATGTTCCTCTCATTTCTGTGGCAGAAAGTTCTGTAATCTGAGAGGAGCCACAAATTTCCTTTCACCCAGCGTTCCCCCAAGTCTCCCGATAAAAATTATACCTCACTTGCGTGGGTAGGCCTAGCGCCCGCGACAGGAAACACCCCAAAGCGCAACATGAACACATCCCAAATTTTGGAAGAAAACAGAGGTGTTTTTTGCGAAGTGCCTACCTGTAGATTATTGCCTCTAGCTCAGCCGGCACCTAGGGAAACCTACCAAACCTGTGCATTTCTGAAAATTAGAGACCTAGGGGAATCCAAGGAGGGGTGACTTGCGGGGCTCGGACCAGGGTCTGTTACCCAGAATCCTTTGCAAACCTCAAAATTTGGCTAAAAAAACACATGTTCCTCATATTTCTGTGGCAGAAAGTTCTGGAATCTGAGAGGAGCCACAAATTTCCTTCCACCCAGCGTTCCCCCAAGTCTCCCGATAAAAATGATACCTCACATGTGTGGGTAGGCCTAGCGCCGGCGACAGAAAACACCCCAAAGCGCAACGTGGACACATCCAAAATTTTGGAAGAAAACAGAGGTGTTTTTTGCGAAGTGCCTACCTGTAGATTTTGGCCTCTAGCTCAGCCGGCACCTAGGGAAACCTACCAAACCTGTGCATTTCTGAAAACTAGAGACCTAGGGGAATCCAAGATGGGGTGACTTGCGGGGCTCGGATCAGGTTCTGTTACCCAGAATCCTTTGCAAACCTCAAAATTTGGCTAAAAAAACACATGTTCCTCACATTTCTGTGGCAGAAAGTTCTGTAATCTGAGAGGAGCCACAAATTTCCTTCCACCCAGCGTTCCCCCAAGTCTCCCGATAAAAATGATACCTCCCTTGCGTGGTTAGGCCTAGCGCCCGCGACAGGAAACACCCCAAAGCGCAACATGAACACATCCAAAATTTGGGAAGAAAACAGAGGTGTTTTTTGCGAAGTGCCTACCTGTAGATTATTGCCTCTAGCTCAGCCGGCACCTAGGGAAACCTACCAAACCTGTGCATTTCTGAAAACTAGAGACCTAGGGGAATCCAAGGAGGCGTGACTTGCGGGGCTCGGACCAGGTTCTGTTACCCAGAATCCTTTCCAAACCTCAAAATTTGGCTAAAAAAAACACATGTTCCTCACATTTCTGTGGTAGAAAGTTCTGGAATCTGAGAGGAGCCACAAATTTCCTTCCACCCAGCGTTCCCCCAAGTCTCCCGATAAAAATGATACCTCACTTGTGTGGGTAGGCCTAGCGCCCGCGACAGGAAACACCCCAAAGCGCAACGTGGACACATCCAAAATTTTGGAAGAAAACAGATGTGTTTTTTGCGAAGTGCCTACCTGTAGATTTTGGCCTCTAGCTCAGCCGGCACCTAGGGAAACCTACCAAACCTGTGCATTTCTGAAAACTAGAGACCTAGGGGAATCCAAGATGGGGTGACTTGCGGGGCTCGGACCAGGTTCTGTTACCCAGAATCCTTTGCAAACCTCAAAATTTGACTAAAAAAACACATGTTCCTCTCATTTCTGTGGCAGAAAGTTCTGTAATCTGAGAGGAGCCACAAATTTCCTTCCACCCAGCGTTCCCCCAAGTCTCCCGATAAAAATTATACCTCACTTGCGTGGGTAGGCCTAGCGCCCGCGACAGGAAACACCCCAAAGCGCAACATGAACACATCCAAAATTTTGGAAGAAAACAGAGGCGTTTTTTACGAAGTGCCTACCTGTAGATTATTGCCTCTAGCTCAGCCGGCACCTAGGGAAACCTACCAAACCTGTGCATTTCTGAAAACTAGAGACCTAGGGGAATCCAAGGAGGGGTGACTTGCGGGGCTCGGACCAGGTTCTGTTACCCAGAATCCTTTGCAAACCTCAAAATTTGGCTAAAAAAACACATGTTCCTCACATTTCTGTGGCAGAAAGTTCAGGAATCTGAGAGGAGCCACAAATTTCCTTCCACCCAGCGTTCCCCCAAGTCTCCCGATAAAAATGATACCTCACTTGTGTGGGTAGGCCTAGCGCCGGCGACAGGAAACACCCCAAAGCGCAACGTGGACACATCCAAAATTTTGGAAGAAAACAGAGGTGTTTTTTGCGAAGTGCCTACCTGTAGATTATTGCCTCTAGCTCAGCCGGCACCTAGGGAAACCCAACAAACCTGTGCATTTCTGAAAACTAGAGACCTAGGGGAATCCAAGGAGGGGTGACTTGCGGGGCTCGGACCAGGTTCTGTTACCCAGAATCCTTTGCAAACCTCAAAATTTGGCTAAAAAAACACATGTTCCTCACATTTCTGTGGCAGAAAGTTCTGGAATCTGAGAGGAGCCACAAATTTCCTTCCACCCAGCGTTCCCCTAAGTCTCCCGATAAAAAAGATACCTCACTTGTGTGGGTAGGCCTAGCGCCGGCGACAGGAAACACCCCAAAGCGCAACGTGGACACATCCAAAATTTTGGAAGAAAACAGAGGTGTTTTTTGCGAAGTGCCTACCTGTAGATTTTGGCCTCTAGCTCAGCCGGCACCTAGGGAAACCTACCAAACCTGTGCATTTCTGAAAACTAGAGACCTAGGGGAATCCAAGATGGGGTGACTGGCGGGGCTCGGACCAGGTTCTGTTACCCAGAATCCTTTGCAAACCTCAAAATTTGGCTAAAAAAACACATGTTCCTCTCATTTCTGTGGCAGAAAGTTCTGTAATCTGAGAGGAGCCACAAATTTCCTTTCACCCAGCGTTCCCCCAAGTCTCCCGATAAAAATTATACCTCACTTGCGTGGGTAGGCCTAGCGCCCGCGACAGGAAACACCCCAAAGCGCAACATGAACACATCCAAAATTTTGGAAGAAAACAGAGGTGTTTTTTGCGAAGTGCCTACCTGTAGATTATTGCCTCTAGCTCAGCCGGCACCTAGGGAAACCTACCAAACCTGTGCATTTCTGAAAATTAGAGACCTAGGGGAATCCAAGGAGGGGTGACTTGCGGGGCTCGGACCAGGTTCTGTTACCCAGAATCCTTTGCAAACCTCAAAATTTGGCTAAATTCCTCACATTTCTGTGGCAGAAAGTTCTGGAATCTGAGAGGAGCCACAAATTTCCTTCCACCCAGCGTTCCCCCAAGTCTCCCGATAAAAATGATACCTCACTTGTGTGGGTAGGCCTAGCGCCCGCGACAGGAAACACCCCAAAGCGCAACGTGGACACATCCAAAATTTTGGAAGAAAACAGAGGTGTTTTTTGCGAAGTGCCTACCTGTAGATTTTGGGCTCTAGCTCACCCGGCGCCTAGGGAAACCTACCAAACCTGTGCATTTCTGAAAACTAGAGACCTAGGGGAATCCAAGATGGGGTGACTTGCGGGGCTCGGACCAGGTTCTGTTACCCAGAATCCTTTGCAAACCTCAAAATTTGGCTAAAAAAACACATGTTGCTCACATTTCTGTGGCAGAAAGTTCTGTAATCTGAGAGGAGCCACAAATTTCCTTCCACCCAGCGTTCCCCCAAGTCTCCCGATAAAAATTATACCTCACTTGCGTGGGTAGGCCTAGCGCCCGCGACAGGAAACACCCCAAAGCGCAACATGAACACATCCCAAATTTTGGAAGAAAACAGAGGTGTTTTTTGCGAAGTGCCTACCTGTAGATTATTGCCTCTAGCTCAGCCGGCACCTAGGGAAACCTACCAAACCTGTGCATTTCTGAAAATTAGAGACCTAGGGGAATCCAAGGAGGGGTGACTTGCGGGGCTCGGACCAGGTTCTGTTACCCAGAATCCTTTGCAAACCTCAAAATTTGGCTAAAAAAACACATGTTCCTCATATTTCTGTGGCAGAAAGTTCTGGAATCTGAGAGGAGCCACAAATTTCCTTCCACCCAGCGTTCCCCCAAGTCTCCCGATAAAAATGATACCTCACATGTGTGGGTAGGCCTAGCGCCGGCGACAGGAAACACCCCAAAGCGCAACGTGGACACATCCAAAATTTTGGAAGAAAACAGAGGTGTTTTTTGCGAAGTGCCTACCTGTAGATTTTGGCCTCTAGCTCAGCCGGCACCTAGGGAAACCTACCAAACCTGTGCATTTCTGAAAACTAGAGACCTAGGGGAATCCAAGATGGGGTGACTTGCGGGGCTCGGATCAGGTTCTGTTACCCAGAATCCTTTGCAAACCTCAAAATTTGGCTAAAAAAACACATGTTCCTCACATTTCTGTGGCAGAAAGTTCTGTAATCTGAGAGGAGCCACAAATTTCCTTCCACCCAGCGTTCCCCCAAGTCTCCCGATAAAAATTATACCTCACTTGCGTGGGTAGGCCTAGCGCCCGCGACAGGAAATACCCCAAAGCGCAACATGAACACATCTAAAATTTTGGAAGAAAACAGAGGTGTTTTTTGCGAAGTGCCTACCTGTAGATTATTGCCTCTAGCTCAGCCGGCACCTAGGGAAACCCAACAAACCTGTGCATTTCTGAAAACTAGAGATCTAGGGGAATCCAAGATGGGGTGACTTGCGGGGCTCGGACCAGGTTCTGTTACCCAGAATCCTTTGCAAACCTCAAAATTTGGCTAAAAAAACACATGTTCCTCACATTTCTGTGGCAGAAAGTTCTGTAATCTGAGAGGAGCCACAAATTTCCTTCCACCCAGCGTTCCCCCAAGTCTCCCGATAAAAATGATACCTCCCTTGCGTGGTTAGGCCTAGCGCCCGCGACAGGAAACACCCCAAAGCGCAACATGAACACATCCAAAATTTGGGAAGAAAACAGAGGTGTTTTTTGCGAAGTGCCTACCTGTAGATTATTGCCTCTAGCTCAGCCGGCACCTAGGGAAACCTACCAAACCTGTGCATTTCTGAAAACTAGAGACCTAGGGGAATCCAAGGAGGCGTGACTTGCGGGGCTCGGACCAGGTTCTGTTACCCAGAATCCTTTCCAAACCTCAAAATTTGGCTAAAAAAAACACATGTTCCTCACATTTCTGTGGTAGAAAGTTCTGGAATCTGAGAGGAGCCACAAATTTCCTTCCACCCAGCGTTCCCCCAAGTCTCCCGATAAAAATGATACCTCACTTGTGTGGGTAGGCCTAGCGCCCGCGACAGGAAACACCCCAAAGCGCAACGTGGACACATCCAAAATTTTGGAAGAAAACAGAGGTGTTTTTTGCGAAGTGCCTACCTGTAGATTTTGGCCTCTAGCTCAGCCGGCACCTAGGGAAACCTACCAAACCTGTGCATTTCTGAAAACTAGAGACCTAGGGGAATCTAAGATGGGGTGACTTGCGGGGCTCGGACCAGGTTCTGTTACCCAGAATCCTTTGCAAACCTCAAAATTTGACTAAAAAAACACATGTTCCTCTCATTTCTGTGGCAGAAAGTTCTGTAATCTGAGAGGAGCCACAAATTTCCTTCCACCCAGCGTTCCCCCAAGTCTCCCGATAAAAATTATACCTCACTTGCGTGGGTAGGCCTAGCGCCCGCGACAGGAAACACCCCAAAGCGCAACATGAACACATCCAAAATTTTGGAAGAAAACAGAGGCGTTTTTTACGAAGTGCCTACCTGTAGATTATTGCCTCTAGCTCAGCCGGCACCTAGGGAAACCTACCAAACCTGTGCATTTCTGAAAACTAGAGACCTAGGGGAATCCAAGGAGGGGTGACTTGCGGGGCTCGGACCAGGTTCTGTTACCCAGAATCCTTTGCAAACCTCAAAATTTGGCTAAAAAAACACATGTTCCTCACATTTCTGTGGCAGAAAGTTCAGGAATCTGAGAGGAGCCACAAATTTCCTTCCACCCAGCGTTCCCCCAAGTCTCCCGATAAAAATGATACCTCACTTGTGTGGGTAGGCCTAGCGCCGGCGACAGGAAACACCCCAAAGCGCAACGTGGACACATCCAAAATTTTGGAAGAAAACAGAGGTGTTTTTTGCGAAGTGCCTACCTGTAGATTATTGCCTCTAGCTCAGCCGGCACCTAGGGAAACCCAACAAACCTGTGCATTTCTGAAAACTAGAGACCTAGGGGAATCCAAGGAGGGGTGACTTGCGGGGCTCGGACCAGGTTCTGTTACCCAGAATCCTTTGCAAACCTCAAAATTTGGCTAAAAAAACACATGTTCCTCACATTTCTGTGGCAGAAAGTTCTGGAATCTGAGAGGAGCCACAAATTTCCTTCCACCCAGCGTTCCCCTAAGTCTCCCGATAAAAAAGATACCTCACTTGTGTGGGTAGGCCTAGCGCCGGCGACAGGAAACACCCCAAAGCGCAACGTGGACACATCCAAAATTTTGGAAGAAAACAGAGGTGTTTTTTGCGAAGTGCCTACCTGTAGATTTTGGCCTCTAGCTCAGCCGGCACCTAGGGAAACCTACCAAACCTGTGCATTTCTGAAAACTAGAGACCTAGGGGAATCCAAGATGGGGTGACTGGCGGGGCTCGGACCAGGTTCTGTTACCCAGAATCCTTTGCAAACCTCAAAATTTGGCTAAAAAAACACATGTTCCTCTCATTTCTGTGGCAGAAAGTTCTGTAATCTGAGAGGAGCCACAAATTTCCTTTCACCCAGCGTTCCCCCAAGTCTCCCGATAAAAATTATACCTCACTTGCGTGGGTAGGCCTAGCGCCCGCGACAGGAAACACCCCAAAGCGCAACATGAACACATCCAAAATTTTGGAAGAAAACAGAGGTGTTTTTTGCGAAGTGCCTACCTGTAGATTATTGCCTCTAGCTCAGCCGGCACCTAGGGAAACCTACCAAACCTGTGCATTTCTGAAAATTAGAGACCTAGGGGAATCCAAGGAGGGGTGACTTGCGGGGCTCGGACCAGGTTCTGTTACCCAGAATCCTTTGCAAACCTCAAAATTTGGCTAAAAAAACACATGTTCCTCACATTTCTGTGGCAGAAAGTTCTGGAATCTGAGAGGAGCCACAAATTTCCTTCCACCCAGCGTTCCCCCAAGTCTCCTGATAAAAATGATACCTCACTTGTGTGGGTAGGCCTAGCGCCGGCGACAGGAAACACCCCAAAGCGCAACGTGGACACATCCAAAATTTTGGAAGAAAACAGAGGTGTTTTTTGCGAAGTGCCTACCTGTAGATTTTGGCCTCTAGCTCAGCCGGCACCTAGGGAAACCTACCAAACCTGTGCATTTCTGAAAACTAGAGACCTCGGGGAATCCAAGATGTGGTGACTTGCGGGGCTCGGATCAGGTTCTGTTACCCAGAATCCTTTGCAAACCTCAAAATTTGGCTAAAAAAACACATGTTCCTCACATTTCTGTGGCAGAAAGTTCTGTAATCTGAGGGGAGCCACAAATGTCCTTCCACCCAGCGTTCCCCCAAGTCTCCCGATAAAAATGATACCTCACTTGCGTGGGTAGGCCTAGCGCCCGCGACAGGAAATACCCCAAAGCGCAACATGAACACATCCCAAATTTTGGAAGAAAACAGAGGTGTTTTTTGCGAAGTGCCTACCTGTAGATTATTGCCTCTAGCTCAGCCGGCACCTAGGGAAACCTACCAAACCTGTGCATTTCTGAAAACTAGAGACCTAGGGGAATCCAAGGAGGGGTGACTTGCGGGGCTCGGACCAGGTTCTGTTACCCAGAATCCTTTGCAAACCTCAAAATTTGGCTAAAAAAACACCTGTTCCTCACATTTCTGTGGCAGAAAGTTCTGGAATCTGAGAGGAGCCACAAATTTCCTTCCACCCAGCGTTCCCCTAAGTCTCCCAATAAAAAAGATACCTCACTTGTGTGGGTAGGCCTAGCGCCGGCGACAGGAAACACCACAAAGCGCAACGTGGACACATCCAAAATTTTGGAAGAAAACAGAGGTGTTTTTTGGGAAGTGCCTACCTGTAGATTTTGGCCTCTAGCTCAGCCGGCACCTAGGGAAACCTACCAAACCTGTGCATTTCTGAAAACTAGATACCTAGGGGAATCCAAGATGGGGTGACTTGCGGGGCTCGGACCAGGTTCTGTTACCCAGAATCCTTTGCAAACCTCAAAATATTGGCTAAAAAAACACATGTTCCTCACATTTCTGTGGCAGAAAGTTCTGGAATCTGAGAGGAGCCACAAATTTCCTTCCACCCAGCGTTCCCCCAAGTCTCCCGATAAAAATGATACCTCACTTGTGTGGGAAGGCCTAGCGCCGGCGACAGGAAACACCCCAAAGCGCAACGTGGACACATCCAAAATTTTGGAAGAAAACAGAGGTGTTTTTTGCGAAGTGCCTACCTGTAGATTTTGGCCTCTAGCTCAGCCGGCACCTAGGGAAACCTACCAAACCTGTGTATTTCTGAAAACTAGAGACCTAGGGGAATCCAAGGAGGGGTGACTTGTGGGGCTCGGACCAGGTTCTGTTACCCAGAATCCTTTGCAAACCTCAAAATTTGGCTAAAAAAACACATGTTCCTCACATTTCTGTGGCAGAAAGTTCTGGAATCTGAGAGGAGCCACAAATTTCCTTCCACCCAGCGTTCCCCCAAGTCTCCCGATAAAAATTATACCTCACTTGTGTGGGTAGGCCTAGCGCCCGAGACAGGAAACACCCCAAAGCACAACGTGGACACATCCAAAATTTTGGAAGAAAACAGAGGTGTTTTTTGCGAAGTGCCTACCTGTAGATTTTGGCCTCTAGCTCAGCCGGCACCTAGGGAAACCTACCAAACCTGTGCATTTCTGAAAACTAGAGACCTAGGGGAATCCAAGATGGGGTGACTGGCGGGGCTCGGACCAGGTTCTGTTACCCAGAATCCTTTGCAAACCTCAAAATTTGCCTAAAAAAACACATGTTCCTCTCATTTCTGTGGCAGAAAGTTCTGTAATCTGAGAGGAGCCACAAATTTCCTTCCACCCAGCGTTCCCCCATGTCTCCTGATAAAAATGATACCTCACTTGTGTGGGTAGGCCTAGCGCCGGCGACAGGAAACACCCCAAAGCGCAACGTGGACACATCCAAAATTTTGGAAGAAAACAGAGGTGTTTTTTGCGAAGTGCCTACCTGTAGATTTTGGCCTCTAGCTCAGCCGGCACCTAGGGAAACCTACCAAACCTGTGCATTTCTGAAAACTAGAGACCTAGGGGAATCCAAGATGGGGTGACTTGCGGGGCTCGGACCAGGTTCTGTTACCCAGAATCCTTTGCAAACCTCAAAATTTGGCTAAAAAAACACATGTTCCTCACATTTCTGTGGCAGAAAGTTCTGGAATCTGAGAGGAGCCACAAATTTCCTTCCACCCAGCGTTCCCCCAAGTCTCCTGATAAAAATGATACCTCACTTGTGTGGGTAGGCCTAGCGCCGGCGACAGGAAACACCCCAAAGCGCAACGTGGACACATCCAAAATTTTGGAAGAAAACAGAGGTGTTTATTGCGAAGTGCCTACCTGTAGATTTTGGCCTCTAGCTCAGCCGGCACCTAGGGAAACCTACCAAACCTGTGCATTTCTGAAAACTAGAGACCTAGGGGAATCCAAGATGGGGTGACTTGCGGGGCTCGGATCAGGTTCTGTTACCCAGAATCCTTTGCAAACCTCAAAATTTGGCTAAAAAAACACATGTTCCTCACATTTCTGTGGCAGAAAGTTCTGGAATCTGAGAGGAGCCACAAATTTCCTTCCACCCAGCGTTCCCCCAAGTCTCCCGATAAAAATGATACCTCACTTGCGTGGGTAGGCCTAGCGCCCGCGACAGGAAATACCCCAAAGCGCAACATGAACACATCCAAAATTTTGGAAGAAAACAGAGGTGTTTTTTGCGAAGTGCCTACCTGTAGATTATTGCCTCTAGCTCAGCCGGCACCTAGGGAAACCTACCAAACCTGTGCATTTCTGAAAACTAGAGACCTAGGGGAATCCAAGGAGGGGTGACTTGCGGGGCTCGGACCAGATTCTGTTACCCAGAATCCTTTGCAAACCTCAAAATTTGGCTAAAAAAACACATGTTCCTCTCATTTCTGTGGCAGAAAGTTCTGGAATCTGAGAGGAGCCACAAATTTCCTTCCACCCAGCGTTCCCCTAAGTCTCCCAATAAAAAAGATACCTCACTTGTGTGGGTAGGCCTAGCGCCGGCGACAGGAAACACCACAAAGCGCAACGTGGACACATCCAAAATTTTGGAAGAAAACAGAGGTGTTTTTTGGGAAGTGCCTACCTGTAGATTTTGGCCTCTAGCTCAGCCGGCACCTAGGGAAACCTACCAAACCTGTGCATTTCTGAAAACTAGATACCTAGGGGAATCCAAGATGGGGTGACTTGCGGGGCTCGGACCAGGTTCTGTTACCCAGAATCCTTTGCAAACCTCAAAATATTGGCTAAAAAAACACATGTTCCTCACATTTCTGTGGCAGAAAGTTCTGGAATCTGAGAGGAGCCACAAATTTCCTTCCACCCAGCGTTCCCCCAAGTCTCCCGATAAAAATGATACCTCACTTGTGTGGGAAGGCCTAGCGCCGGCGACAGGAAACACCCCAAAGCGCAACGTGGACACATCCAAAATTTTGGAAGAAAACAGAGGTGTTTTTTGCGAAGTGCCTACCTGTAGATTTTGGCCTCTAGCTCAGCCGGCACCTAGGGAAACCTACCAAACCTGTGTATTTCTGAAAACTAGAGACCTAGGGGAATCCAAGGAGGGGTGACTTGTGGGGCTCGGACCAGGTTCTGTTACCCAGAATCCTTTGCAAACCTCAAAATTTGGCTAAAAAAACACATGTTCCTCACATTTCTGTGGCAGAAAGTTCTGGAATCTGAGAGGAGCCACAAATTTCCTTCCACCCAGCATTCCCCCAAGTCTCCCGATAAAAATTATACCTCACTTGTGTGGGTAGGCCTAGCGCCCGAGACAGGAAACACCCCAAAGCACAACGTGGACACATCCAAAATTTTGGAAGAAAACAGAGGTGTTTTTTGCGAAGTGCCTACCTGTAGATTTTGGCCTCTAGCTCAGCCGGCACCTAGGGAAACCTACCAAACCTGTGCATTTCTGAAAACTAGAGACCTAGGGGAATCCAAGATGGGGTGACTGGCGGGGCTCGGACCAGGTTCTGTTACCCAGAATCCTTTGCAAACCTCAAAATTTGCCTAAAAAAACACATGTTCCTCTCATTTCTGTGGCAGAAAGTTCTGTAATCTGAGAGGAGCCACAAATTTCCTTCCACCCAGCGTTCCCCCATGTCTCCTGATAAAAATGATACCTCACTTGTGTGGGTAGGCCTAGCGCCGGCGACAGGAAACACCCCAAAGCGCAACGTGGACACATCCAAAATTTTGGAAGAAAACAGAGGTGTTTTTTGCGAAGTGCCTACCTGTAGATTTTGGCCTCTAGCTCAGCCGGCACCTAGGGAAACCTACCAAACCTGTGCATTTCTGAAAACTAGAGACCTAGGGGAATCCAAGATGGGGTGACTTGCGGGGCTCGGACCAGGTTCTGTTACCCAGAATCCTTTGCAAACCTCAAAATTTGGCTAAAAAAACACATGTTCCTCACATTTCTGTGGCAGAAAGTTCTGGAATCTGAGAGGAGCCACAAATTTCCTTCCACCCAGCGTTCCCCCAAGTCTCCTGATAAAAATGATACCTCACTTGTGTGGGTAGGCCTAGCGCCGGCGACAGGAAACACCCCAAAGCGCAACGTGGACACATCCAAAATTTTGGAAGAAAACAGAGGTGTTTATTGCGAAGTGCCTACCTGTAGATTTTGGCCTCTAGCTCAGCCGGCACCTAGGGAAACCTACCAAACCTGTGCATTTCTGAAAACTAGAGACCTAGGGGAATCCAAGATGGGGTGACTTGCGGGGCTCGGATCAGGTTCTGTTACCCAGAATCCTTTGCAAACCTCAAAATTTGGCTAAAAAAACACATGTTCCTCACATTTCTGTGGCAGAAAGTTCTGGAATCTGAGAGGAGCCACAAATTTCCTTCCACCCAGCGTTCCCCCAAGTCTCCCGATAAAAATGATACCTCACTTGCGTGGGTAGGCCTAGCGCCCGCGACAGGAAATACCCCAAAGCGCAACATGAACACATCCAAAATTTTGGAAGAAAACAGAGGTGTTTTTTGCGAAGTGCCTACCTGTAGATTATTGCCTCTAGCTCAGCCGGCACCTAGGGAAACCTACCAAACCTGTGCATTTCTGAAAACTAGAGACCTAGGGGAATCCAAGGAGGGGTGACTTGCGGGGCTCGGACCAGATTCTGTTACCCAGAATCCTTTGCAAACCTCAAAATTTGGCTAAAAAAACACATGTTCCTCTCATTTCTGTGGCAGAAAGTTCTGGAATCTGAGAGGAGCCACAAATTTCCTTCCAGCCAGCGTTCCCCCAAGTCTCCCGATAAAAATGATACCTCACTTGTGTGGGTAGGCCTAGCGCCGGCGACAGGAAACACCCCAAAGCGCAACGTGGACACATCCAAAATTTTGGAAGAAAACAGAGGTGTTTTTTGCGAAGTGCCTACCTGTACATTTTGGCCTCTAACTCAGCCGGCACCTAGGGACACCTACCAAACCTGTGCATTTCTGAAAACTAGAGACCTAGGGGAATCCAAGGAGGGGTGACTTGCGGGGCTCAGACCAGGTTCTGTTACCCAGAATCCTTTGCAAACCTCAAAATTTGGCAAAAAAAACACATGTTCCTCACATTTCTGTGGCAGAAAGTTCTGGAATCTGAGAGGAGCCACAAATTTCCTTCCACCCAGCGTTCCCCCAAGTCTCCCGATAAAAATGATACCTCACTTGTGTGGGTAGGCCTAGCGCCGGCGACAGGAAACACCCCAAAGCGCAACATGGACACATCCAAAATTTTGGAAGAAAACAGAGGTGTTTTTTGCGAAGTGCCTACCTGTAGATTTTGGCCTCTAGCTCAGCCGGCACCTAGGGAAACCTACCAAACCTGTGCATTTCTGAAAACTAGAGACCTAGGGGAATCCAAGATGGGGTGACTTGCGGGGCTCGGACCAGGTTCTGTTACCCAGAATCCTTTGCAAACCTCAAAATTTGGCAAAAAAAACACATGTTCCTCACATTTCTGTGGCAGATAGTTCTGGAATCGGATAGGAGCCACAAATTTCCTTCCACCCATCATTCCCCCAAGTCTCCCAATAAAAATGATACCTCACTTGCGTGGGTAGGCCTAGCGCCCGCGACAGGAAACACCCCAAAGCGCAACGTGGACACATCCAAAATTTTGGAAGAAAACAGAGGTGTTTTTTGCGAAGTGCCTACCTGTAGATTTTGGCCTCTAGCTCAGCCGGCACCTAGGGAAACCTACCAAACCTGTGCATTTCTGAAAACTAGAGACCTAGGGGAATCCAAGGAGGGGTGACTTGCGGGGCTCGGACCAGGTTCTGTTACCCAGAATCCTTTGCAAACCTCAAAATTTGGATAAAAAAACACATGTTCCTCACATTTCTGTGGCAGAAAGTTCTGGAATCTGAGAGGAGCCACAAATTTCCTTCCACCCAGCGTTCCCCCAAGTCTCCCGATAAAAATGATACCTCACTTGTGTGGGTAGGCCTAGCGCCGGCGACAGGAAACACCCCAAAGCGCAACGTGGACACATCCAAAATTTTGGAAGAAAACAGAGGTGTTTTTTGCGAAGTGCCTACCTGTACATTTTGGGCTCTAGCTCACCCGGCGCCTAGGGAAACCTACCAAACCTGTGCATTTCTGAAAACTAGAGACCTAGGGGAATCCAAGGAGGGGTGACTTGCGGGGCTCGGACCAGGTTCTGTTACCCAGAATCCTTTGCAAACCTCAAAATTTGGCTAAAAAAACACATGTTCCTCACATTTTTGTGGCAGAAAGTTCTGGAATCTGAGAGGAGCCACAAATTTCCTTCCACCCAGCGTTCCCCCAAGTCTCCCGATAAAAATGATACCTCACTTGTGTGGGTAGGCCTAGCGCCCGCGACAGGAAACACCCCAAAGCACAACGTGGACACATCCAAAATTTTGGAAGAAAACAGAGGTGTTTTTTGCGAAGTGCCTACCTGTAGATTTTGGCCTCTAGCTCAGCCGGCACCTAGGGAAACCTACCAAACCTGTGCATTTCTGAAAACTAGAGACCTAGGGGAATCCAAGATGGGGTGACTTGCGGGGCTCGGACCAGGTTCTGTTACCCAGAATCCTTTGCAAACCTCAAAATTTGGCTAAAAAAACACATGTTGCTCACATTTCTGTGGCAGAAAGTTCTGTAATCTGAGAGGAGCCACAAATTTCCTTCCACCCAGCGTTCCCCCAAGTCTCCCGATAAAAATGATACCTCACTTGCGTGGGTAGGCCTAGCGCCCGCGACAGGAAATACCCCAAAGCACAACATGAACACATCCTAAATTTTGGAAGAAAACAGAGGTGTTTTTTGCGAAGTGCCTACCTGTAGATTATTGCCTCTAGCTCAGCCGGCACCTAGGGAAACCCAACAAACCTGTGCATTTCTGAAAACTAGACACCTAGGGGAATCCAAGGAGGGGTGACTTGCGGGGCTCGGACCAGGTTCTGTTACCCAGAATCCTTTGCAAACCTCAAAATTTGGCTAAAAAAACACATGTTCCTCACATTTCTGTGGCAGAAAGTTCTGGAATCTGAGAGTAGCCACAAATTTCCTTCCACCCAGCGGTTCCCCAAGTCTCCCGATAAAAATGATACCTCACTTGTGTGGGTAGGCCTAGCGCCGGCGACAGGAAACACCCCAAAGCGCAATGTGGACACATCCAAAATTTTGGAAGAAAACAGAGGTGTTTTTTACGAAGTGCCTACCTGTAGATTTTGGCCTTTAGCTCAGCCGGCACCTAGGGAAACCTACCAAACCTGTGCATTTCTGAAAACTAGAGACCTAGGGGAAACCAAGGAGGGGTGACTTGCGGGGCTCGGACCAGGTTCTGTTACCCAGAATCCTTTGCAAACCTCAAAATTTGGCTAAAAAAACACATGTTCCTCACATTTCTGTGGCAGAAAGTTCTGGAATCTGAGAGGAGCCACAAATTTCCTTCCACCCAGCGTTCCCCCAAGTCTCCCGATAAAAATGATACCTCACTTGTGAGGGTAGGCCTAGCGCCCGCGACAGGAAACACCCCAAAGCGCAACGTGGACACATCCAAAATTTTGGAAGAAAACAGAGGTGTTTTTTGCGAAGTGCCTACCTGTAGATTTTGGGCTCTAGCTCACCCGGCGCCAAGGGAAACCTACCAAACCTGTGCATTTCTGAAAACTAGAGACCTAGGGGAATCCAAGATGGGGTGACTTGCGGGGCTCGGACCAGGTTCTGTTACCCAGAATCCTTTGCAAACGTCAAAATTTGGCTAAAAAAACACATGTTCCTCACATTTCTGTGGCAGAAAGTTCTGGAATCTGAGAGGAGCCACAAATTTCCTTCCACCCAGCGTTCCCCCAAGTCTCCTGATAAAAATGATACCTCACTTGCGTGGGTAGGCCTAGCGCCCGCGACAGGAAACACCCCAAAGCGCAACATGAACACATCCAAAATTTTGGAAGAAAACAGAGGTGTTTTTTGCGAAGTGCCTACCTGTAGATTATTGCCTCTAGCTCAGCCGGCACCTAGGGAAACCTACCAAACCTGTGCATTTCTGAAAACTAGAGACCTAGGGGAATCCAAGGAGGGGTGACTTGCGGGGCTCGGACCAGGTTCTGTTACCCAGAATCCTTTGCAAACCTCAAAATTTGGCTAAAAAAACACATGTTCCTCACATTTCTGTGGCAGAAAGTTCTGGAATCTGAGAGGAGCCACAAATTTCCTTCCACCCAGCGTTCCCCCAAGTCTCCCGATAAAAATGATACCTCACTTGTGTGGGTAGGCCTAGCGCCCGCGACAGGAAACACCCCAAAGCGCAACGTGGACACATCCAAAATTTTGGAAGAAATCAGAGGTGTTTTTTGCGAAGTGCCTACCTGTAGATTTTGGCCTCTAGCTCAGCCGGCACCTAGGGAAACCTACCAAACCTGTGCATTTCTGAAAACTAGAGACCTGGGGAATCCAAGGAGGGGTGACTTGCGGGGCTCGGACCAGGTTCTGTTACCCAGAATCCTTTGCAAACCTCAAAATTTGGATAAAAAAACACATGTTCCTCACATTTCTGTGGCAGAAAGTTCTGGAATCTGAGAGGAGCCACAAATTTCCTTCCACCCAGCGTTCCCCCAAGTCTCCCGATAAAAATGATACCTCACTTGCGTGGGTAGGCCTAGCGCCGGCGACAGGAAACACCCCAAAGCGCAACGTGGACACATCCAAAATTTTGGAAGAAAACAGAGGTGTTTTTTGCGAAGTGCCTACCTGTAGATTTTGGCCTCTAGCTCAGCCGGCACCTAGGGAAACCTACCAAACCTGTGCATTTCTGAAAACTAGAGACCTAGGGGAATCGAAGGAGGGGTGACTTGCGGGGCTCGGACCAGGTTCTGTTACCCAGAATCCTTTGCAAACCTCAAAATTTGGCTAAAAAAACACATGTTCCTCTCATTTCTGTGGCAGAAAGTTCTGTAATCTGAGAGGAGCCACAAATTTCCTTTCACCCAGCGTTCCCCCAAGTCTCCCGATAAAAATTATAACTCACTTGCGTGGGTAGGCCTAGCGCCCGCGACAGGAAACACCCCAAAGCGCAACATGAACACATCCCAAATTTTGGAAGAAAACAGAGGTGTTTTTTGCGAAGTGCCTACCTGTAGATTATTGCCTCTAGCTCAGCCGGCACCTAGGGAAACCTACCAAACCTGTGCATTTCTGAAAATTAGAGACCTAGGGGAATCCAAGGAGGGGTGACTTGCGGGGCTCGGACCAGGTTCTGTTACCCAGAATCCTTTGCAAACCTCAAAATTTGGCTAAAAAAACACATGTTCCTCATATTTCTGTGGCAGAAAGTTCTGGAATCTGAGAGGAGCCACAAATTTCCTTCCACCCAGCGTTCCCCCAAGTCTCCCGATAAAAATGATACCTCACATGTGTGGGTAGGCCTAGCGCCGGCGACAGGAAACACCCCAAAGCGCAACGTGGACACATCCAAAATTTTGGAAGAAAACAGAGGTGTTTTTTGCGAAGTGCCTACCTGTAGATTTTGGCCTCTAGCTCAGCCGGCACCTAGGGAAACCTACCAAACCTGTGCATTTCTGAAAGCTAGAGACCTAGGGGAATCCAAGATGGGGTGACTTGCGGGGCTCGGATCAGGTTCTGTTACCCAGAATCCTTTGCAAACCTCAAAATTTGGCTAAAAAAACACATGTTCCTCACATTTCTGTGGCAGAAAGTTCTGTAATCTGAGAGGAGCCACAAATTTCCTTCCACCCAGCGTTCCCCCAAGTCTCCCGATAAAAATTATACCTCACTTGCGTGGGTAGGCCTAGCGCCCGCGACAGGAAATACCCCAAAGCGCAACATGAACACATCTAAAATTTTGGAAGAAAACAGAGGTGTTTTTTGCGAAGTGCCTACCTGTAGATTATTGCCTCTAGCTCAGCCGGCACCTAGGGAAACCCAACAAACCTGTGAATTTCTGAAAACTAGAGATCTAGGGGAATCCAAGATGGGGTGACTTGCGGGGCTCGGACCAGGTTCTGTTACCCAGAATCCTTTGCAAACCTCAAAATTTGGCTAAAAAAACACATGTTCCTCACATTTCTGTGGCAGAAAGTTCTGTAATCTGAGAGGAGCCACAAATTTCCTTCCACCCAGCGTTCCCCCAAGTCTCCCGATAAAAATGATACCTCCCTTGCGTGGTTAGGCCTAGCGCCCGCGACAGGAAACACCCCAAAGCGCAACATGAACACATCCAAAATTTTGGAAGAAAACAGAGGTGTTTTTTGCGAAGTGCCTACCTGTAGATTATTGCCTCTAGCTCAGCCGGCACCTAGGGAAACCTACCAAACCTGTGCATTTCTGAAAACTAGAGACCTAGGGGAATCCAAGGAGGCGTGACTTGCGGGGCTCGGACCAGGTTCTGTTACCCAGAATCCTTTCCAAACCTCAAAATTTGGCTAAAAAAAACACATGTTCCTCACATTTCTGTGGTAGAAAGTTCTGGAATCTGAGAGGAGCCACAAATTTCCTTCCCCCCAGCGTTCCCCCAAGTCTCCCGATAAAAATGATACCTCACTTGTGTGGGTAGGCCTAGCGCCCGCGACAGGAAACACCCCAAAGCGCAACGTGGACACATCCAAAATTTTGGAAGAAAACAGAGGTGTTTTTTGCGAAGTGCCTACCTGTAGATTTTGGCCTCTAGCTCAGCCGGCACCTAGGGAAACCTACCAAACCTGTGCATTTCTGAAAACTAGAGACCTAGGGGAATCCAAGATGGGGTGACTTGCGGGGCTCGGACCAGGTTCTGTTACCCAGAATCCTTTGCAAACCTCAAAATTTGACTAAAAAAATACATGTTCCTATCATTTCTGTGGCAGAAAGTTCTGTAATCTGAGAGGAGCCACAAATTTCCTTCCACCCAGCGTTCCCCCAAGTCTCCCGATAAAAATTATACCTCACTTGCGTGGGTAGGCCTAGCGCCCGCGACAGGAAACACCCCAAAGCGCAACATGAACACATCCAAAATTTTGGAAGAAAACAGAGGCGTTTTTTACGAAGTGCCTACCTGTAGATTATTGCCTCTAGCTCAGCCGGCACCTAGGGAAACCTACCAAGCCTGTGCATTTCTGAAAACTAGAGACCTAGGGGAATCCAAGGAGGGGTGACTTGCGGGGCTCGGACCAGGTTCTGTTACCCAGAATCCTTTGCAAACCTCAAAATTTGGCTAAAAAAACACATGTTCCTCACATTTCTGTGGCAGAAAGTTCTGGAATCTGAGAGGAGCCACAAATTTCCTTCCACCCAGCGTTCCCCCATGTCTCCCGATAAAAATGATACCTCACTTGTGTGGGTAGGCCTAGCGCCGGCGACAGGAAACACCCCAAAGCGCAACGTGGACACATCCAAAATTTTGGAAGAAAACAGAGGTGTTTTTTGCGAAGTGCCTACCTGTAGATTATTGCCTCTAGCTCAGCCGGCACCTAGGGAAACCCAACAAACCTGTGCATTTCTGAAAACTAGAGACCTAGGGGAATCCAAGGAGGGGTGACTTGCGGGGCTCGGACCAGGTTCTGTTACCCAGAATCCTTTGCAAACCTCAAAATTTGGCTAAAAAAACACATGTTCCTCACATTTCTGTGGCAGAAAGTTCTGGAATCTGAGAGGAGCCACAAATTTCCTTCCACCCAGCGTTCCCCTAAGTCTCCCGATAAAAAAGATACCTCACTTGTGTGGGTAGGCCTAGCGCCGGCGACAGGAAACACCCCAAAGCGCAACGTGGACACATCCAAAATTTTGGAAGAAAACAGAGGTGTTTTTTGCGAAGTGCCTACCTGTAGATTTTGGCCTCTAGCTCAGCCGGCACCTAGGGAAACCTACCAAACCTGTGCATTTCTGAAAACTAGAGACCTAGGGGAATCCAAGATGGGGTGACTGGCGGGGCTCGGACCAGGTTCTGTTACCCAGAATCCTTTGCAAACCTCAAAATTTGGCTAAAAAAACACATGTTCCTCTCATTTCTGTGGCAGAAAGTTCTGTAATCTGAGAGGAGCCACAAATTTCCTTTCACCCAGCGTTCCCCCAAGTCTCCCGATAAAAATTATACCTCACTTGTGTGGGTAGGCCTAGCGCCCGCGACAGGAAACACCCCAAAGCGCAACGTGGACACATCCAAAATTTTGGAAGAAAACAGAGGTGTTTTTTGCGAAGTGCCTACCTGTAGATTTTGGGCTCTAGCTCACCCGGCGCCTAGGGAAACCTACCAAACCTGTGCATTTCTGAAAATTAGAGACCTAGGGGAATCCAAGGAGGGGTGACTTGCGGGGCTCGGACCAGGTTCTGTTACCCAGAATGCTTTGCAAACCTCAAAATTTGGCTAAAAAAACACATGTTCCTCACATTTCTGTGGCAGAAAGTTCTGGAATCTGAGAGGAGCCACAAATTTCCTTCCACCCAGTGTTCCCCCAAGTCTCCTGATAAAAATGATACCTCACTTGTGTGGGTAGGCCTAGCGCCGGCGACAGGAAACACCCCAAAGCGCAACGTGGACACATCCAAAATTTTGGAAGAAAACAGAGGTGTTTTTTGCGAAGTGCCTACCTGTAGATTTTGGCCTCTAGCTCAGCCGGCACCTAGGGAAACCTACCAAACCTGTGCATTTCTGAAAACTAGAGACCTCGGGGAATCCAAGATGGGGTGACTTGCGGGGCTCGGATCAGGTTCTGTTACCCAGAATCCTTTGCAAACCTCAAAATTTGGCTAAAAAAACACATGTTCCTCACATTTCTGTGGCAGAAAGTTCTGTAATCTGAGAGGAGCCACAAATGTCCTTCCACCCAGCGTTCCCCCAAGTCTCCCGATAAAAATGATACCTCACTTGCGTGGGTAGGCCTAGCGCCCGCGACAGGAAATACCCCAAAGCGCAACATGAACACATCCAAAATTTTGGAAGAAAACAGAGGTGTTTTTTGCGAAGTGCCTACCTGTAGATTATTGCCTCTAGCTCAGCCGGCACCTAGGGAAACCCAACAAACCTGTGCATTTCTGAAAACTAGAGACCTAGGGGAATCCAAGATGGGGTGACTGGCGGGGCTCGGACCAGGTTCTGTTACCCAGAATCCTTTGCAAACCTCAAAATTTGGCTAAAAAAACACATGTTCCTCTCATTTCTGTGGCAGAAAGTTCTGTAATCTGAGAGGAGCCACAAATTTCCTTTTACCCAGCGTTCCCCCAAGTCTCCCGATAAAAATTATACCTCACTTGCGTGGGTAGGCCTAGCGCCCGCGACAGGAAACACCCCAAAGCGCAACATGAACACATCCCAAATTTTGGAAGAAAACAGAGGTGTTTTTTGCGAAGTGCCTACCTGTAGATTATTGCCTCTAGCTCAGCCGGCACCTAGGGAAACCTACCAAACCTGTGCATTTCTGAAAATTAGAGACCTAGGGGAATCCAAGGAGGGGTGACTTGCGGGGCTCGGACCAGGTTCTGTTACCCAGAATCCTTTGCAAACCTCAAAATTTGGCTAAAAAAACACATGTTCCTCATATTTCTGTGGCAGAAAGTTCTGGAATCTGAGAGGAGCCACAAATTTCCTTCCACCCAGCGTCCCCCCAAGTCTCCCGATAAAAATGATACCTCACTTGTGTGGGTAGGCCTAGCGCCGGCGACAGGAAACACCCCAAAGCGCAACGTGGACACATCCAAAATTTTGGAAGAAAACAGAGGTGTTTTTTGCGAAGTGCCTACCTGTAGATTTTGGCCTCTAGCTCAGCCGGCACCTAGGGAAACCTACCAAACCTGTGCATGTCTGAAAACTAGAGACCTAGGGGAATCCAAAATGGGGTGACTTGCGGGGCTCGGATCAGGTTCTGTTACCCAGAATCCTTTGCAAACCTCAAAATTTGGCTAAAAAAACACATGTTCCTCACATTTCTGTGGCAGAAAGTTCTGTAATCTGAGAGGAGCCACAAATTTCCTTCCACCCAGCGTTCCCCCAAGTCTCCCGATAAAAATGATACCTCACTTGCGTGGGTAGGCCTAGCGCCCGCGACAGGAAATACCCCAAAGCGCAACATGAACACATCTAAAATTTTGGAAGAAAACAGAGGTGTTTTTTGCGAAGTGCCTACCTGTAGATTATTGCCTCTAGCTCAGCCGGCACCTAGGGAAACCCAACAAACCTGTGCATTTCTGAAAACTAGAGACCTAGGGGAATCCAAGGAGGGGTGACTTGCGGCGCTCGGACCAGGTTCTGTTACCCAGAATCCTTTGCAAACCTCAAAATTTGGCTAAAAAAACACCTGTTCCTCACATTTCTGTGGCAGAAAGTTCTGGAATCTGAGAGGAGCCACAAATTTCCTTCCACCCAGCGTTCCCCTAAGTCTCCCAATAAAAAAGATACCTCACTTGTGTGGGTAGGCCTAGCGCCGGCGACAGGAAACACCACAAAGCGCAACGTGGACACATCCAAAATTTTGGAAGAAAACAGAGGTGTTTTTTGGGAAGTGCCTACCTGTAGATTTTGGCCTCTAGCTCAGCCGGCACCTAGGGAAACCTACCAAACCTGTGCATTTCTGAAAACTAGATACCTAGGGGAATCCAAGATGGGGTGACTTGCAGGGCTCGGACCAGGTTCTGTTACCCAGAATCCTTTGCAAACCTCAAAATTTGGCTAAAAAAACACATGTTCCTCACATTTCTGTGGCAGAAAGTTCTGGAATCTGAGAGGAGCCACAAATTTCCTTCCACCCAGCGTTCCCCCAAGTCTCCCGATAAAAATGATACCTCACTTGTGTGGGAAGGCCTAGCGCCGGCGACAGGAAACACCCCAAAGCGCAACGTGGACACATCCAAAATTTTGGAAGAAAACAGAGGTGTTTTTTGCGAAGTGCCTACCTGTAGATTTTGGCCTCTAGCTCAGCCGGCACCTAGGGAAACCTACCAAACCTGTGTATTTCTGAAAACTAGAGACCTAGGGGAATCCAAGGAGGGGTGACTTGTGGGGCTCGGACCAGGTTCTGTTACCCAGAATCCTTTGCAAACCTCAAAATTTGGCTAAAAAAACACATGTTCCTCACATTTCTGTGGCAGAAAGTTCTGGAATCTGAGAGGAGCCACAAATTTCCTTCCACCCAGCGTTCCCCCAAGTCTCCCGATAAAAATTATACCTCACTTGTGTGGGTAGGCCTAGCGCCCGAGACAGGAAACACCCCAAAGCACAACGTGGACACATCCAAAATTTTGGAAGAAAACAGAGGTGTTTTTTGCGAAGTGCCTACCTGTAGATTTTGGCCTCTAGCTCAGCCGGCACCTAGGGAAACCTACCAAACCTGTGCATTTCTGAAAACTAGAGACCTAGGGGAATCCAAGATGGGGTGACTGGCGGGGCTCGGACCAGGTTCTGTTACCCAGAATCCTTTGCAAACCTCAAAATTTGGCTAAAAAAACACATGTTCCTCTCATTTCTGTGGCAGAAAGTTCTGTAATCTGAGAGGAGCCACAAATTTCCTTCCACCCAGCGTTCCCCCATGTCTCCTGATAAAAATGATACCTCACTTGTGTGGGTAGGCCTAGCGCCGGCGACAGGAAACACCCCAAAGCGCAACGTGGACACATCCAAAATTTTGGAAGAAAACAGAGGTGTTTTTTGCGAAGTGCCTACCTGTAGATTTTGGCCTCTAGCTCAGCCGGCACCTAGGGAAACCTACCAAACCTGTGCATTTCTGAAAACTAGAGACCTAGGGGAATCCAAGATGGGGTGACTTGCGGGGCTCGGACCAGGTTCTGTTACCCAGAATCCTTTGCAAACCTCAAAATTTGGCTAAAAAAACACATGTTCCTCACATTTCTGTGGCAGAAAGTTCTGGAATCTGAGAGGAGCCACAAATTTCCTTCCACCCAGCGTTCCCCCAAGTCTCCTGATAAAAATGATACCTCACTTGTGTGGGTAGGCCTAGCGCCGGCGACAGGAAACACCCCAAAGCGCAACGTGGACACATCCAAAATTTTGGAAGAAAACAGAGGTGTTTATTGCGAAGTGCCTACCTGTAGATTTTGGCCTCTAGCTCAGCCGGCACCTAGGGAAACCTACCAAACCTGTGCATTTCTGAAAACTAGAGACCTAGGGGAATCCAAGATGGGGTGACTTGCGGGGCTCGGATCAGGTTCTGTTACCCAGAATCCTTTGCAAACCTCAAAATTTGGCTAAAAAAACACATGTTCCTCACATTTCTGTGGCAGAAAGTTCTGGAATCTGAGAGGAGCCACAAATTTCCTTCCACCCAGCGTTCCCCCAAGTCTCCCGATAAAAATGATACCTCACTTGTGTGGGTAGGCCTAGCGCCGGCGACAGGAAACACCCCAAAGCGCAACGTGGACACATCCAAAATTTTGGAAGAAAACAGAGGTGTTTTTTGCGAAGTGCCTACCTGTACATTTTGGCCTCTAGCTTAGCCGGCACCTAGGGACACCTACCAAACCTGTGCATTTCTGAAAACTAGAGACCTAGGGGAATCCAAGGAGGGGTGACTTGCGGGGCTCGGACCAGGTTCTGTTACCCAGAATCCTTTGCAAACCTCAAAATTTGGCAAAAAAAAACACATGTTCCTCACATTTCTGTGGCAGAATGTTCTGGAATCTGAGAGGAGCCACAAATTTCCTTCCACCCAGCGTTCCCCCAAGTCTCCCGATAAAAATGATACCTCACTTGTGTGGGTAGGCCTAGCGCCGGCGACAGGAAACACCCCAAAGCGCAACATGGACACATCCAAAATTTTGGAAGAAAACAGAGGTGTTTTTTGCGAAGTGCCTACCTGTAGATTTTGGCCTCTAGCTCAGCCGGCACCTAGGGAAACCTACCAAACCTGTGCATTTCTGAAAACTAGAGACCTAGGGGAATCCAAGATGGGGTGACTTGCGGGGCTCGGACCAGGTTCTGTTACCCAGAATCCTTTGCAAACCTCAAAATTTGGCACAAAAAACACATGTTCCTCACATTTCTGTGGCAGAAAGTTCTGGAATCTGAGAGGAGCCACAAATTTCCTTCCACCCATCATTCCCCCAAGTCTCCCGATAAAAATGATACCTCACTTGCGTGGGTAGGCCTAGCGCCCGCGACAGGAAACACCCCAAAGCGCAACGTGGACACATCCAAAATTTTGGAAGAAAACAGAGGTGTTTTTTGCGAAGTGCCTACCTGTAGATTTTTGCCTCTAGCTCAGCCGGCACCTAGGGAAACCTACCAAACCTGTGCATTTCTGAAAACTAGAGACCTAGGGGAATCCAAGGAGGGGTGACTTGCGGGGCTCGGACCAGATTCTGTTACCCAGAATCCTTTGCAAACCTCAAAATTTGGCTAAAAAAACACATGTTGCTCACGTTTCTGTGGCAGAAAGTTTTGGAATCTGAGAGGAGCCACAAATTTCCTTCCACCCAGCGTTCCCCCAAGTCTCCCGATAAAAATGATACCTCACTTGTGTGGGTAGGCGTAGCGCCGGCGACAGGAAACACCCCAAAGCGCAACGTGGACACATCCAAAATTTTGGAAGAAAACAGAGGTGTTTTTTGCGAAGTGCCTACCTGTAGATTTTGGCCTCTAGCTCAGCCGGCACCTAGGGAAACCTACCAAACCTGTGCATTTCAGAAAACTAGAGACCTAGGGGAATCCAAGATGGGGTGACTTGCGGGGCTCGGACCAGGTTCTGTTACCCAGAATCCTTTGCAAACCTCAAAATTTGGCACAAAAAACACATGTTCCTCACATTTCTGTGGCAGAAAGTTCTGGAATCTGAGAGGAGCCACAAATTTCCTTCCACCCATCATTCCCCCAAGTCTCCGGATAAAAATGATACCTCACTTGCGTGGGTAGGCCTAGCGCCCGCGACAGGAAACACCCCAAAGCGCAACGTGGACACATCCAAAATTTTGGAAGAAAACAGAGGTGTTTTTTGCGAAGTGCCTACCTGTAGATTTTGGCCTCTAGCTCAGCCGGCACCTAGGGAAACCTACCAAACCTGTGCATTTCTGAAAACTAGAGACCTAGGGGAATCCAAGGAGGGGTGACTTGCGGGGCTCGGACCAGATTCTGTTACCCAGAATCCTTTGCAAACCTCAAAATTTGGCTAAAAAAACACATGTTGCTCACGTTTCTGTGGCAGAAAGTTTTGGAATCTGAGAGGAGCCACAAATTTCCTTCCACCCAGCGTTCCCCCAAGTCTCCCGATAAAAATGATATCTCACTTGTGTGGGTAGGCGTAGCGCCGGCGACAGGAAACACCCCAAAGCGCAACGTGGACACATCCAAAATTTTGGAAGAAAACAGAGGTGTTTTTTGCGAAGTGCCTACCTGTAGATTTTGGCCTCTAGCTCACCCGGCACCTAGGGAAACCTACAAAACCTGTGCATTTCTGAAAACTAGAGACCTAGGGGAATCCAAGGAGGGGTGACTTGCGGGGCTCGGACCAGGTTCTGTTACCCAGAATCCTTTGCAAACCTCAAAATTTGGCTAAAAAAACACATGTTCCTCACATTTCTGTGGCAGAAAGTTCTGGAACCTGAGAGGAGCCACAAACTTCCTTCCACCCAGCGTTCCCCCAAGTCTCCCGATAAAAATGATACCTCACTTGCGTGGGTAGGCCTAGCGCCGGCGACAGGAAACACCCCAAAGCGCAACGTGGACTCATTCAAAATTTTGGAAGAAAACAGAGGTGTTTTTTGCGAAGTGCCTACCTGTAGATTTTGGCCTCTAGCTCAGCCGGCACCTAGGGAAACCTACCAAACCTGTGCATTTCTGAAAACTAGAGACCTAGGGGAATCCAAGGAGGGGTGACTTGCGGGGCTCGGACCAGGTTCTGTTACCCAGAATCCTTTGCAAACCTCAAAATTTGGCGAAAAAAACACATGTTCCTCACATTTCTGTGGCAGAAAGTTCTGGAATCTGAGAGGAGCCACAAATTTCCTTCCACCCAGCGTTCCCTTAAGTCTCCCGATAAAAATGATACCTCACTTGCGTGGGTAGGCCTAGCGCCGGCGACATGAAACACCCCAAAGCGCAACGTGGACACATTCACAATTTTGGAAGAAAACAGAGGTGTTTTTTGCGAAGTGCCTACCTGTAGATTTTGGCCTCTAGCTCAGCCGGCACCTAGGGACACCTACCAAACCAGTGCATTTCTGAAAACTAGAGACCTAGGGGAATCCAAGGAGGGGTGACTTGCGGGGCTCGGACCAGGTTCTGTTACCCAGAATCCTTTGCAAACCTCAAAATTTGGCTAAAAAAACACATGTTCCTCACATTTCTGTGGCAGAAAGTTCTGGAACCTGAGAGGAGCCACAAACTTCCTTCCACCCAGCGTTCCCCCAAGTCTCCCGATAAAAATGATACCTCACTTGCGTGGGTAGGCCTAGCGCCGGCGACAGGAAACACCCCAAAGCGCAACGTGGACACATTCAAAATTTTGGAAGAAAACAGAGGTGTTTTTTGCGAAGTGCCTACCTGTAGATTTTGGCCTCTAGCTCAGCCGGCACCTATGGAAACCTACCAAACCTGTGCATTTCTGAAAACTAGAGACCTAGGGGAATCCAAGAAGGGGTGACTTGCGGGGCTCGGACCAGGTTCTGTTACCCAGAATCCTTTGCAAACCTCATAATTTGGCGAAAAAAACACATGTTCCTCACATTTCTGTGGCAGAAAGTTCTGGAATCTGAGAGGAGCCACAAATTTCCTTCCACCCAGCGTTCCCCCAAGTCTCCCGATAAAAATGATACCTCACTTGCGTGGGTAGGCCTAGCGCCGGCGACATGAAACACCCCAAAGCGCAACGTGGACACATTCACAATTTTGGAAGAAAACAGAGGTGTTTTTTGCGAAGTGCCTACCTGTAGATTTTGGCCTCTAGCTCAGCCGGCACCTAGGGACACCTACCAAACCAGTGCATTTCTGAAAACTAGAGACCTAGGGGAATCCAAGGAGGGGTGACTTGCGGAGCTCGGACCAGGTTCTGCTACGCAGAATCCTTTGCAAAACTCAAAATTTGGCTAAAAAAACACATGTTCCTCACATTTCTGTGGCAGAAAGTTCTGGAATCTGAGAGGAGCCACAAATTTCCTTCCACCCAGCGTTCCCCCAAGTCTCCCGATAAAAATGATACCTCACTTGTGTGGGTAGGCCTAGCGCCGGCGACAGGAAACACCCCAAAGCGCAACGTGGACACATCCAAAATTTTGGAAGAAAACAGAGGTGTTTTTTGCGAAGTGCCTACCTGTAGATTTTGGCTTCTAGCTCAGCCGGCACCTAGGGAAACCTACAAAACCTGTGCATTTCTGAAAACTAGAGACCTAGGGGAATCCAAGGAGGGGTGACTTGCAGGGCTCGGACCAGGTTCTGTTACCCAGAATCCTTTGCAAACCTCAAAATTTGGCTAAAGAAACACATGTTCCTCACATTTCTGTGGCAGAAAGTTCTGGAATCTGAGAGGAGCCACAAACTTCCTTCCACCCAGCGTTCCCCCAAGTCTCCCGATAAAAATGATACCTCACTTGCGTGGGTAGGCCTAGCGCCGGCGACAGGAAACACCCCAAAGCGCAACGTGGACACATTCAAAATTTTGGAAGAAAACAGAGGTGTTTTTTGCGAAGTGCCTACCTGTAGATTTTGGCCTCTAGCTCAGCCGGTACCTAGGGAAACCTACAAAACCTGTGCATTTCTGAAAACTAGAGACCTAGGGGAATCCAAGGAGGGGTGACTTGCGGGGCTCGGACCAGGTTCTGTTACCCAGAATCCTTTGCAAACCTCAAAATTTGGCTAAAGAAACACATGTTCCTCACATTTCTGTGGCAGAAAGTTCTGGAATCTGAGAGGAGCCACAAACTTCCTTCCACCCAGCGTTCCCCCAAGTCTCCCGATAAAAATGATACCTCACTTGCGTGGGTAGGCCTAGCGCCGGCGACAGGAAACACCCCAAAGCGCAACGTGGACACATTCAAAATTTTGGAAGAAAACAGAGGTGTTTTTTGCGAAGTGCCTACCTGTAGATTTTGGCCTCTAGCTCAGCCGGCACCTAGGGAAACCTACCAAACCTGTGCATTTCTGAAAACTAGAGACCTAGGGGAATCCAAGGAGGGGTGACTTGCGGGGCTCGGACCAGATTCTGTTACCCAGAATCCTTTGCAAACCTCAAAATTTGGCTAAAAAAACACATGTTGCTCACATTTCTGTGGCAGAAAGTTCTGGAATCTGAGAGGAGCCACAAATTTCCTTCCACCCAGCTTTCCCCCAAGTCTCCCGATAAAAATGATACCTCACTTGTGTGGGTAGGCCTAGCGCCGGCGACAGGAAACACCCCAAAGCGCAACGTGGACACATCCAAAATTTTGGAAGAAAACAGAGGTGTTTTTTGCGAAGTGCCTACCTGTACATTTTGGCCTCTAGCTTAGCCGGCACCTAGGGACACCTACCAAACCTGTGCATTTCTGAAAACTAGAGACCTAGGGGAATCCAAGGAGGGGTGACTTGCGGGGCTCGGACCAGGTTCTGTTACCCAGAATCCTTTGCAAACCTCAAAATTTGGCAAAAAAAAACACATGTTCCTCACATTTCTGTGGCAGAATGTTCTGGAATCTGAGAGGAGCCACAAATTTCCTTCCACCCAGCGTTCCCCCAAGGCTCCCGATAAAAATGATACCTCACTTGTGTGGGTAGGCCTAGCGCCGGCGACAGGAAACACCCCAAAGCGCAACATGGACACATCCAAAATTTTGGAAGAAAACAGAGGTGTTTTTTGCGAAGTGCCTACCTGTAGATTTTGGCCTCTAGCTCAGCCGGCACCTAGGGAAACCTACCAAACCTGTGCATTTCTGAAAACTAGAGACCTAGGGGAATCCAAGATGGGGTGACTTGCGGGGCTCGGACCAGGTTCTGTTACCCAGAATCCTTTGCAAACCTCAAAATTTGGCACAAAAAACACATGTTCCTCACATTTCTGTGGCAGAAAGTTCTGGAATCTGAGAGGAGCCACAAATTTCCTTCCACCCATCATTCCCCCAAGTCTCCCGATAAAAATGATACCTCACTTGCGTGGGTAGGCCTAGCGCCCGCGACAGGAAACACCCCAAAGCGCAACGTGGACACATCCAAAATTTTGGAAGAAAACAGAGGTGTTTTTTGCGAAGTGCCTACCTGTAGATTTTGGCCTCTAGCTCAGCCGGCACCTAGGGAAACCTACCAAACCTGTGCATTTCTGAAAACTAGAGACCTAGGGGAATCCAAGGAGGGGTGACTTGCGGGGCTCGGACCAGATTCTGTTACCCAGAATCCTTTGCAAACCTCAAAATTTGGCTAAAAAAACACATGTTGCTCACGTTTCTGTGGCAGAAAGTTTTGGAATCTGAGAGGAGCCACAAATTTCCTTCCACCCAGCGTTCCCCCAAGTCTCCCGATAAAAATGATACCTCACTTGTGTGGGTAGGCGTAGCGCCGGCGACAGGAAACACCCCAAAGCGCAACGTGGACACATCCAAAATTTTGGAAGAAAACAGAGGTGTTTTTTGCGAAGTGCCTACCTGTAGATTTTGGCCTCTAGCTCACCCGGCACCTAGGGAAACCTACACAACCTGTGCATTTCTGAAAACTAGAGACCTAGGGGAATCCAAGGAGGGGTGACTTGCGGGGCTCGGACCAGGTTCTGTTACCCAGAATCCTTTGCAAACCTCAAAATTTGGCTAAAAAAACACATGTTCCTCACATTTCTGTGGCAGAAAGTTCTGGAACCTGAGAGGAGCCACAAACTTCCTTCCACCCAGCGTTCCCCCAAGTCTCCATATAAAAATGATACCTCACTTGCGTGGGTAGGCCTAGCGCCGGCGACAGGAAACACCCCAAGGCGCAACGTGGACACATTCAAAATTTTGGAAGAAAACAGAGGTGTTTTTTGCGAAGTGCCTACCTGTAGATTTTGGCCTCTAGCTCAGCCGGCACCTAGGGAAACCTACCAAACCTGTGCATTTCTGAAAACTAGAGACCTAGGGGAATCCAAGAAGGGGTGACTTGCGGGGCTCGGACCAGGTTCTGTTACCCAGAATCCTTTGCAAACCTCAAAATTTGGCGAAAAAAACACATGTTCCTCACATTTCTGTGGCAGAAAGTTCTGGAATCTGAGAGGAGCCACAAATTTCCTTCCACCCAGCGTTCCCCCAAGTCTCCCGATAAAAATGATACCTCACTTGCGTGGGTAGGCCTAGCGCCGGCGACATGAAACACCCCAAAGCGCAACGTGGACACATTCACAATTTTGGAAGAAAACAGAGGTGTTTTTTGCGAAGTGCCTACCTGTAGATTTTGGCCTCTAGCTCAGCCGGCACCTAGGGACACCTACCAAACCAGTGCATTTCTGAAAACTAGAGACCTAGGGGAATCCAAGGAGGGGTGACTTGCGGAGCTCGGACCAGGTTCTGCTACCCAGAATCCTTTGCAAAACTCAAAATTTGGCTAAAAAAACACATGTTCCTCACATTTCTGTGGCAGAAAGTTCTGGAATCTGAGAGGAGCCACAAATTTCCTTCCACCCAGCGTTCCCCCAAGTCTCCCGATAAAAATGATACCTCACTTGTGTGGGTAGGCCTAGCGCCGGCGACAGGAAACACCCCAAAGCGCAACGTGGACACATCCAAAATTTTGGAAGAAAACAGAGGTGTTTTTTGCGAAGTGCCTACCTGTAGATTTTGGCTTCTAGCTCAGCCGGCACCTAGGGAAACCTACAAAACCTGTGCATTTCTGAAAACTAGAGACCTAGGGGAATCCAAGGAGGGGTGACTTGCGGGGCTCGGACCAGGTTCTGTTACCCAGAATCCTTTGCAAACCTCAAAATTTGGCTAAAGAAACACATGTTCCTCACATTTCTGTGGCAGAAAGTTCTGGAATCTGAGAGGAGCCACAAACTTCCTTCCACCCAGCGTTCCCCCAAGTCTCCCGATAAAAATGATACCTCACTTGCGTGGGTAGGCCTAGCGCCGGCGACAGGAAACACCCCAAAGCGCAACGTGGACACATTCAAAATTTTGGAAGAAAACAGAGGTGTTTTTTGCGAAGTGCCTACCTGTAGATTTTGGCCTCTAGCTCAGCCGGTACCTAGGGAAACCTACCAAACCTGTGCATTTCTGAAAACTAGAGACCTAGGGGAATCCAAGGAGGGGTGACTTGCGGGGCTCGGACCAGGTTCTGTTACCCAGAATCCTTTGCAAACCTCAAAATTTGGCTAAAAAAACACATGTTCCTCACATTTCTGTGGCAGAAAGTTCTGGAATCTGAGAGGAGCCACAAATTTCCTTCCACCCAGCGTTCCCCCAAGTCTCCCGATAAAAATGATACCTCACTTGTGTGGGTAGGCCTAGCGCCGGCGTCAGGAAACACCCCAAAGCGCAACGTGGACACATCCAAAATTTTGGAAGAAAACAGAGGTGTTTTTTGCGAAGTGCCTACCTGTAGATTTTGGCCTCTAGCTCAGCCGGCACCTAGGGAAACCTACCAAACCTGTGCATTTCTGAAAACTAGAGACCTAGGGGAATCCAAGGAGGGGTGACTTGCGGGGCTCGGACCAGGTTCTGTTACCCAGAATCCTTTGCAAACCTCAAAATTTGGCTAAAAAAACACATGTTCCTCACATTTCTGTGGCAGAAAGTTCTGGAACCTGAGAGGAGCCACAAATTTCCTTCCACCCAGCGTTCCCCCAAGTCTCCCGATAAAAATGATACCTCACTTGTGTGGGTAGGCCTAGCGCCGGTGACAGGAAACACCCCAAAGCGCAACGTGGACACATCCAAAATTTTGGAAGAAAACAGAGGTGTTTTTTGCGAAGTGCCTACCTGTAGATTTTGGCCTCTAGCTCAGCCGGCACCTAGGGAAACCTACCAAACCTGTGCATTTCTGAAAACTAGAGACCTAGGGGAATCCAAGGAGGGGTGACTTGCGGGGCTCGGACCAGGTTCTGTTACCCAGAATCCTTTGCAAACCTCAAAATTTGGCTAAAAAAACACATGTTCCTCACATTTCTGTGGCAGAAAGTTCTGGAATCTGAGAGGACCCACAAATTTCCTTCCACCCAGCGTTCCCCCAAGTCTCCCGATAAAAATGATACCTCACTTGTGTGGGTAGGCCTAGCGCCGGCGACAGGAAACACCCCAAAGCGCAACGTGGACACATCCAAAATTTTGGAAGAAAACAGAGGTGTTTTTTGGGAAGTGCCTACCTGTAGATTTCGGCCTCTAGCTCAGCCGGCACCTAGGGAAACCTACCAAACCTTTGCATTTCTGAAAACTAGAGACCTAGGGGAATCCAAGGAGGGGTGACTTGCGGGGCTCGGACCAGGTTCTGTTACCCAGAATCCTTTGCAAACCTCAAAATTTGGCTAAAAAAACACATGTTCCTCACATTTCTGTGGCAGAAAGTTCTGGAATCTGAGAGGAGCCACAAATTTCCTTCCACCCAGCGTTCCCCCAAGTCTCCCGATAAAAATGATACCTCACTTGTGTGGGTAGGCCTAGTGCCGGCGACAGGAAACACCCCAAAGCGCAACATGGACACATCCAAAATTTTGGAAGAAAACAGAGGTGTTTTTTGCGAAGTGCCTACCTGTAGATTTTGGCCTCTATCTCAGCCGGCACCTAGGGAAACCTACCAAAGCTGTGCATTTCTGAAAACTAGGGACCTAGGGGAATCCAAGGAGGGGTGACTTGCGGGGCTCGGACCAGGTTCTGTTACCCAGAATCCTTTGCATACCTCAAAATTTGGCTAAAAAAACACATGTTCCTCACATTTCTGTGGCAGAAAGTTCTGGAATCTGAGAGGAGCCACAAATTTCCTACCACCCAGCGTTCCCCCAAGTCTCCCGATAAAAATGATACCTCACTTGCGTGGGTAGGCCTAGCGCCGGCGACAGGAAACACCCCAAAGCGCAACGTGGACACATTCACAATTTTGGAAGAAAACAGAGGTGTTTTTTGCGAAGTGCCTACCTGTAGATTTTGGCCTCTAGCTCAGCCGGCACCTAGGGACACCTACCAAACCTGTGCATTTCTGAAAACTAAAGACCTAGGGGAATCCAAGGAGGGGTGACTTGCGGAGCTCGGACCAGGTTCTGCTACCCAGAATCCTTTGCAAAACTCAAAATTTGGCTAAAAAAACACATGTTCCTCACATTTCTGTGGCAGAAAGTTCTGGAATCTGAGAGGAGCCACAAATTTCCTTCCACCCAGCGTTCCCCCAAGTCTCCCGATAAAAATGATACCTCACTTGCGTGGGTAGGCCTAGCGCCGGCGACAGGAAACACCCCAAAGCGCAACGTGGACACATCCAAAATTTTGGAAGAAAACAGAGGTGTTTTTTGCGAAGTGCCTACCTGTAGATTTTGGCCTCTAGCTCAGCCGGCACCTAGGGACACCTACCAAACCTGTGCATTTCTGAAAACTAGAGACCTAGGGGAATCCAATGAGGGGTGACTTGCGGAGCTCGGACCAGGTTCTGCTACCCAGAATCCTTTGCAAAACTCAAAATTTGGCTAAAAAAACACATGTTCCTCACATTTCTGTGGCAGAAAGTTCTGGAATCTGAGAGGAGCCACAAATTTCCTTCCACCCAGCGTTCCCCCAAGTCTCCCGATAAAAATGATACCTCACTTGTGTGGGTAGGCCTAGCGCCGGCGACAGGAAACACCCCAAAGCGCAACGTGGACACATCCAAAATTTTGGAAGAAAACAGAGGTGTTTTTTGCGAATTGCCTACCTGTAGATTTTGGCCTCTAGCTCACCCGGCACCTAGAGAAACCTACAAAACCTGTGCATTTCTGAAAACTAGAGACCTAGGGGAATCCAAGGAGGGGTGACTTGCGGGGTCGGACCAGGTTCTGTTACCCAGAATCCTTTGCAAACCTCAAAATTTGGCTAAAAAAACACATGTTCCTCACATTTCTGTGGCAGAAAGTTCTGGAATCTGAGAGGAGCCACAAATTTCCTTCCACCCAGCGTTCCCCCAAGTCTCCCGATAAAAATGATACCTCACTTGTGTGGGTAGGCCTAGCGCCGGCGACAGGAAACACCCCAAAGCGCAACATAGACACATCCAAAATTTTGGAAGAAAACAGAGGTGTTTTTTGCGAAGTGCCTACCTGTAGATTTTGGCCTCTAGCTCAGCCGGCACCTAGGGAAACCTACCAAACCTGTGCATTTCTGAAAACTAGAGACCTAGGGGAATCCAAGGAGGGGTTACTTGCGGGGCTCGGACCAGGTTCTGTTACCCAGAATCCTTTGCAAACCTCAAAATTTGGCTAAAAAAACACATGTTCCTCACATTTCTGTGGCAGAAAGTTCTGGAATCTGAGAGGACCCACAAATTTCCTTCCACCCAGCGTTCCCCCAAGTCTCCCGATAAAAATGATACCTCACTTGTGTGGGTAGGCCTAGCGCCGGCGACAGGAAACACCCCAAAGCGCAACGTGGACACATCCAAAATTTTGGAAGAAAACAGAGGTGTTTTTTGGGAAGTGCCTACCTGTAGATTTCGGCCTCTAGCTCAGCCGGCACCTAGGGAAACCTACCAAACCTTTGCATTTCTGAAAACTAGAGACCTAGGGGAATCCAAGGAGGGGTGACTTGCGGGGCTCGGACCAGGTTCTGTTACCCAGAATCCTTTGCAAACCTCAAAATTTGGCTAAAAAAACACATGTTCCTCACATTTCTGTGGCAGAAAGTTCTGGAATCTGAGAGGAGCCACAAATTTCCTTCCACCCAGCGTTCCCCCAAGTCTCCCGATAAAAATGATACCTCACTTGTGTGGGTAGGCCTAGTGCCGGCGACAGGAAACACCCCAAAGCGCAACATGGACACATCCAAAATTTTGGAAGAAAACAGAGGTGTTTTTTGTGAAGTGCCTACCTGTAGATTTTGGCCTCTATCTCAGCCGGCACCTAGGGAAACCTACCAAAGCTGTGCATTTCTGAAAACTAGGGACCTAGGGGAATCCAAGGAGGGGTGACTTGCGGGGCTCGGACCAGGTTCTGTTACCCAGAATCCTTTGCATACCTCAAAATTTGGCTAAAAAAACACATGTTCCTCACATTTCTGTGGCAGAAAGTTCTGGAATCTGAGAGGAGCCACAAATTTCCTACTCCCAGCGTTCCCCCAAGTCTCCCGATAAAAATGATACCTCACTTGCGTGGGTAGGCCTAGCGCCGGCGACAGGAAACACCCAAAGCGCAACTTGGACACATTCACAATTTTGGAAGAAAACAGAGGTGTTTTTTGCGAAGTGCCTACCTGTAGATTTTGGCCTCTAGCTCAGCCGGCACCTAGGGACACCTACCAAACCTGTGCATTTCTGAAAACTAAAGACCTAGGGGAATCCAAGGAGGGGTGACTTGCGGAGCTCGGACCAGGTTCTGCTACCCAGAATCCTTTGCAAAACTCAAAATTTGGCTAAAAAAACACATGTTCCTCACATTTCTGTGGCAGAAAGTTCTGGAATCTGAGAGGAGCCACAAATTTCCTTCCACCCAGCGTTCCCCCAAGTCTCCCGATAAAAATGATACCTCACTTGCGTGGGTAGGCCTAGCGCCGGCGACAGGAAACACCCCAAAGCGCAACGTGGACACATCCAAAATTTTGGAAGAAAACAGAGGTGTTTTTTGCGAAGTGCCTACCTGTAGATTTTGGCCTCTAGCTCAGCCGGCACCTAGGGACACCTACCAAACCTGTGCATTTCTGAAAACTAGAGACCTAGGGGAATCCAAGGAGGGGTGACTTGCGGAGCTCGGACCAGGTTCTGCTACCCAGAATCCTTTGCAAAACTCAAAATTTGGCTAAAAAAACACATGTTCCTCACATTTCTGTGGCAGAAAGTTCTGGAATCTGAGAGGAGCCACAAATTTCCTTCCACCCAGCGTTCCCCCAAGTCTCCCGATAAAAATGATACCTCACTTGTGTGGGTAGGCCTAGCGCCGGCGACAGGAAACACCCCAAAGCGCAACGTGGACACATCCAAAATTTTGGAAGAAAACAGAGGTGTTTTTTGCGAATTGCCTACCTGTAGATTTTGGCCTCTAGCTCAGCCGGCACCTAGAGAAACCTACAAAACCTGTGCATTTCTGAAAACTAGAGACCTAGGGGAATCCAAGGAGGGGTGACTTGCGGCGCTCGGACCAGGTTCTGTTACCCAGAATCCTTTGCAAACCTCAAAATTTGGCTAAAAAAACACATGTTCCTCACATTTCTGTGGCAGAAAGTTCTGGAATCTGAGAGGAGCCACAAACTTCCTTCCACCCAGCGTTCCCCCAAGTCTCCCGATAAAAATGATACCTCACTTGCGTGGGTAGGCCTAGCGCCGGCGACAGGAAACACCCCAAAGCGCAACGTGGACACATTCAAAATTTTGGAATAAAACAGAGGTGTTTTTTGCGAAGTGCCTACCTGTAGATTTTGGCCTCTAGCTCAGCCGGTACCTAGGGAAACCTACCAAACCTGTGCATTTCTGAAAACTAGAGACCTAGGGGAATCCAAGGAGGGGTGACTTGCGGGGCTCGGACCAGGTTCTGTTACCCAGAATCCTTTGCAAACCTCAAAATTTGGCTAAAAAAACACATGTTCCTCACATTTCTGTGGCAGAAAGTTCTGGAATCTGAGAGGAGCCACAAATTTCCTTCCACCCAGCGTTCCCCCAAGTCTCCCGATAAAAATGATACCTCACTTGTGTGGGTAGGCCTAGCGCCGGCGTCAGGAAACACCCCAAAGCGCAACGTGGACACATCCAAAATTTTTGAAGAAAACAGAGGTGTTTTTTGCGAAGTGCCTACCTGTAGATTTTGGCCTCTAGCTCAGCCGGCACCTAGGGAAACCCACCAAACCTGTGCATTTCTGAAAACTAGAGACCTAGGGGAATCCAAGGAGGGGTGACTTGCGGGGCTCGGACCAGGTTCTGTTACCCAGAATCCTTTGCAAACCTCAAAATTTGGCTAAAAAAACACATGTTCCTCACATTTCTGTGGCAGAAAGTTCTGGAATCTGAGAGGAGCCACAAATTTCCTTCCACCCAGCGTTCCCCCAAGTCTCCCGATAAAAATGATACCTCACTTGTGTGGGTAGGCCTAGTGCCGGCGACAGGAAACACCCCAAAGCGCAACATGGACACATCCAAAATTTTGGAAGAAAACAGAGGTGTTTTTTGCGAAGTGCCTACCTGTAGATTTTGGCATCTATCTCAGCCGGCACCTAGGGAAACCTACCAAACCTGTGCATTTCTGAAAACTAGAGACCTAGGGGAATCCAAGGAGGGGTGACTTGCGGGGCTCGGACAAGATTCTGTTACCCAGAATCCTTTGCATACCTCAAAATTTGGCTAAAAAAACACATGTTCCTCACATTTCTGTGGCAGAAAGTTCTGGAATCTGAGAGGAGCCACAAATTTCCTACCACCCAGCGTTCCCCCAAGTCTACCGATAAAAATGATACCTCACTTGCGTGGGTAGGCCTAGCGCCGGCGACAGGAAACACCCCAAAGCGCAACGTGGACACATTCACAATTTTGGAAGAAAACAGAGGTGTTTTTTGCGAAGTGCCTACCTGTAGATTTTGGCCTCTAGCTCAGCCGGCACCTAGGGACACCTACCAAACCTGTGCATTTCTGAAAACTAAAGACCTAGGGGAATCCAAGGAGGGGTGACTTGCGGAGCTCGGACCAGGTTCTGCTACCCAGAATCCTTTGCAAAACTCAAAATTTGGCTAAAAAAACACATGTTCCTCACATTTCTGTGGCAGAAAGTTCTGGAATCTGAGAGGAGCCACAAATTTCCTTCCACCCAGCGTTCCCCCAAGTCTCCCGATAAAAATGATACCTCACTTGCGTGGGTAGGCCTAGCGCCGGCGACAGGAAACACCCCAATGCGCAACGTGGACACATCCAAAATTTTGGAAGAAAACAGAGGTGTTTTTTGCGAAGTGCCTACCTGTAGATTTTGGCCTCTAGCTCAGCCGGCACCTAGGGACACCTACCAAACCTGTGCATTTCTGAAAACTAGAGACCTAGGGGAATCCAAGGAGGGGTGACTTGTGGAGCTCGGACCAGGTTCTGTTACCCAGAATCCTTTGCAAAACTCAAAATTTGGCTAAAAAAACACATGTTCCTCACATTTCTGTGGCAGAAAGTTCTGGAATCTGAGAGGACCCACAAATTTCCTTCCACCCAGCGTTCCCCCAAGTCTCCCGATAAAAATGATACCTCACTTGTGTGGGTAGGCCTAGCGCCGGCGACAGGAAACACCCCAAAGCGCAACGTGGACACATCCAAAATTTTGGAAGAAAACAGAGGTGTTTTTTGCGAAGTGCCTACCTGTAGATTTTGGCCTCTAGCTCAGCCGGCACCTAGGGAAACCCACCAAACCTGTGCATTTCTGAAAACTAGAGACCTAGGGGAATCCAAGGAGGGGTGACTTGCGGGGCTCGGACCAGGTTCTGTTACCCAGAATCCTTTGCAAACCTCAAAATTTGGCTAAAAAAACACATGTTCCTCACATTTCTGTGGCAGAAAGTTCTGGAATCTGAGAGGAGCCACAAATTTCCTTCCACCCAGCGTTCCCCCAAGTCTCCCGATAAAAATGATACCTCACTTGTGTGGGTAGGCCTAGTGCCGGCGACAGGAAACACCCCAAAGCGCAACATGGACACATCCAAAATTTTGGAAGAAAACAGAGGTGTTTTTTGCGAAGTGCCTACCTGTAGATTTTGGCATCTATCTCAGCCGGCACCTAGGGAAACCTACCAAACCTGTGCATTTCTGAAAACTAGAGACCTAGGGGAATCCAAGGAGGGGTGACTTGCGGGGCTCGGACAAGATTCTGTTACCCAGAATCCTTTGCATACCTCAAAATTTGGCTAAAAAAACACATGTTCCTCACATTTCTGTGGCAGAAAGTTCTGGAATCTGAGAGGAGCCACAAATTTCCTACCACCCAGCGTTCCCCCAAGTCTCCCGATAAAAATGATACCTCACTTGCGTGGGTAGGCCTAGCGCCGGCGACAGGAAACACCCCAAAGCGCAACGTGGACACATTCACAATTTTGGAAGAAAACAGAGGTGTTTTTTGCGAAGTGCCTACCTGTAGATTTTGGCCTCTAGCTCAGCCGGCACCTAGGGACACCTACCAAACCTGTGCATTTCTGAAAACTAAAGACCTAGGGGAATCCAAGGAGGGGTGACTTGCGGAGCTCGGACCAGGTTCTGCTACCCAGAATCCTTTGCAAAACTCAAAATTTGGCTAAAAAAACACATGTTCCTCACATTTCTGTGGCAGAAAGTTCTGGAATCTGAGAGGAGCCACAAATTTCCTTCCACCCAGCGTTCCCCCAAGTCTCCCGATAAAAATGATACCTCACTTGCGTGGGTAGGCCTAGCGCCGGCGACAGGAAACACCCCAAAGCGCAACGTGGACACATCCAAAATTTTGGAAGAAAACAGAGGTGTTTTTTGCGAAGTGCCTACCTGTAGATTTTGGCCTCTAGCTCAGCCGGCACCTAGGGACACCTACCAAACCTGTGCATTTCTGAAAACTAGAGACCTAGGGGAATCCAAGGAGGGGTGACTTGTGGAGCTCGGACCAGGTTCTGTTACCCAGAATCCTTTGCAAAACTCAAAATTTGGCTAAAAAAACACATGTTCCTCACATTTCTGTGGCAGAAAGTTCTGGAATCTGAGAGGAGCCACAAATTTCCTTCCACCCAGCGTTCCCCCAAGTCTCCCGATAAAAATGATACCTCACTTGTGTGGGTAGGCCTAGCGCCGGCGACAGGAAACACCCCAAAGCGCAACGTGGACACATCCAAAATTTTGGAAGAAAACAGAGGTGTTTTTTGCGAAGTGCCTACCTGTAGATTTTGGCCTCTAGCTCAGCCGGCACCTAGGGAAACCTACAAAACCTGTGCATTTCTGAAAACTAGAGACCTAGGGGAATCCAAGGAGGGGTGACTTGCGGGGCTCGGACCAGGTTCTGTTACCCAGAATCCTTTGCAAACCTCAAAATTTGGCTAAAAAAACACATGTTCCTCACATTTCTGTGGCAGAAATTTCTGGAATCTGAGAGGAGCCACAAACTTCCTTCCACCCAGCGTTCCCCCAAGTCTCCCGATAAAAATGATACCTCACTTGCGTGGGTAGGCCTAGCGCCGGCGACAGGAAACACCCCAAAGCACAACGTGGACACATTCAAAATTTTGGAAGAAAACAGAGGTGTTTTTTGCGAAGTGCCTACCTGTAGATTTTGGCCTCTAGCTCAGCCGGTACCTAGGGAAACCTACCAAACCTGTGCATTTCTGAAAACTAGAGACCTAGGGGATTCCAAGGAGGGGTGACTTGCGGGGCTCGGACCAGGTTCTGTTACCCAGAATCCTTTGCAAACCTCAAAATTTGGCTAAAAAAACACATGTTCCTCACATTTCTGTGGCAGAAAGTTCTGGAATCTGAGAGGAGCCACAAATTTCCTTCCACCCAGCGTTCCCCCAAGTCTCCCGATAAAAATGATACCTCACTTGTGCGGGTAGGCCTAGCGCCGGCGTCAGGAAACACCCCAAAGCGCAACGTGGACACATCCAAAATTTTGGAAGAAAACAGAGGTGTTTTTTGCGAAGTGCCTACCTGTAGATTTTGGCCTCTAGCTCAGCCGGCACCTAGGGAAACCTACCAAACCTGTGCATTTCTGAAAACTAGAGACCTAGGGGAATCCAAGGAGGGGTGACTTGCGGGGCTCGGACCAGGTTCTGTTACCCAGAATCCTTTGCAAACCTCAAAATTTGGCTAAAAAAACACATGTTCCTCACATTTCTGTGGCAGAAAGTTCTGGAATCTGAGAGGACCCACAAATTTCCTTACACCCAGCGTTCCCCCAAGTCTCCCGATAAAAATGATACCTCACTTGTGTGGGTAGGCCTAGCGCCGGCGACAGGAAACACCCCAAAGCGCAACGTGGACACATCCAAAATTTTGGAAGAAAACAGAGGTGTTTTTTGCGAAGTGCCTACCTGTAGATTTTGGCCTCTAGCTCAACCGGCACCTAGGAAAACCTATCAAACCTGTGCATTTCTGAAAACTAGAGACCTAGGGGAATCCAAGGAGGGGTGACTTGCGGGGCTCGGACCAGGTTCTGTTACCCAGAATCCTTTGCAAACCTCAAAATTTGGCTAAAAAAACAAATGTTCCTCACATTTCTGTGGCAGAAAGTTCTGGAATCTGAGAGGAGCCACAAATTTCCTTCCACCCAGCGTTCCCCCAAGTCTCCCGATAAAAATCATACCTCACTTGTGTGGGTAGGCCTAGCGCCGGTGACAGGAAACACCCCAAAGCGCAACGTGGACACATCCAAAATTTTGGAAGAAAACAGAGCTGTTTTTTGGGAAGTGCCTACCTGTAGATTTCGGCCTCTAGCTCAGCCGGCACCTAGGGAAACCTACCAAACCTTTGCATTTCTGAAAACTAGAGATCTAGGGGAATCCAAGGAGGGGTGACTTGCGGGGCTCGGACCAGGTTCTGTTACCCAGAATCCTTTGCAAACCTCAAAATTTGGCTAAAAAAATACATGTTCCTCACATTTCTGTGGCAGAAAGTTCTGGAATCTGAGAGGAGCCACAAATTTCCTTCCACCCAGCGTTCCCCCAAGTCTCCCGATAAAAATGATACCTCACTTGTGTGGGTAGGCCTAGTGCCGGCGACAGGAAACACCCCAAAGCGCAACATGGACACATACAAAATTTTGGAAGAAAACAGAGGTGTTTTTTGCGAAGTGCCTACCTGTAGATTTTGGCCTCTATCTCAGCCGGCACCTAGGGAAACCTACCAAACCTGTGCATTTCTGAAAACTAGAGCCCTAGGGGAATCCAAGGAGGGGTGACTTGCGGGGCTCGGACCAGGTTCTGTTACCCAGAATCCTTTGCATACCTCAAAATTTGGCTAAAAAAACACATGTTCCTCACATTTCTGTGGCAGAAAGTTCTGGAATCTGAGAGGAGCCACAAATTTCCTACCACCCAGCGTTCCCCCAAGTCTCCCGATAAAAATGATACCTCACTTGCGTGGGTAGGCCTAGCGCCGGCGACAGGAAACACCCCAAAGCGCAACGTGGACACATTCACAATTTTGGAAGAAAACAGAGGTGTTTTTTGCGAAGTGCCTACCTGTAGATTTTGGCCTCTAGCTCAGCCGGCACCTAGGGACACCTACCAAACCTGTGCATTTCTGAAAACTAAAGACCTAGGGGAATCCAAGGAGGGGTGACTTGCGGAGCTCGGACCAGGTTCTGCTACCCAGAATCCTTTGCAAAACTCAAAATTTGGCTAAAAAAACACATGTTCCTCACATTTCTGTGGCAGAAAGTTCTGGAATCTGAGAGGAGCCACAAATTTCCTTCCACCCAGCGTTCCCCCAAGTCTCCCGATAAAAATGATACCTCACTTGTGTGGGTAGGCCTAGCGCCGGCGACAGGAAACACCCCAAAGCGCAACGTGGACACATCCAAAATTTTGGAAGAAAACAGAGGTGTTTTTTGCGAAGTGCCTACCTGTAGATTTTGGCCTCTAGCTCAGCCGGCACCTAGGGAAACCTACCAAACCTGTGCATTTCTGAAAACTAGAGACCTAGGGGAATCCAAGGAGGGGTGACTTGCGGGGCTCGGACCAGATTCTGTTACCCAGAATCCTTTGCAAACCTCAAAATTTGGCTAAAAAAACACATGTTCCTCACATTTCTGTGGCAGAAAGTTCTGGAATCTGAGAGGAGCCACAAATTTCCTTCCACCCAGCGTTCCCCCAAGTCTCCCGATAAAAATGATACCTCACTTGTGTGGGTAGGCCTAGCGCCGGCGACAGGAAACACCCCAAAGCGCAACGTGGACACATCCAAAATTTTGGAAGAAAACAGAGGTGTTTTTTGCGAAGTGCCTACCTGTACATTTTGGCCTCTAACTCAGCCGGCACCTAGGGACACCTACCAAACCTGTGCATTTCTGAAAACTAGAGACCTAGGGGAATCCAAGGAGGGGTGACTTGCGGGGCTCAGACCAGGTTCTGTTACCCAGAATCCTTTGCAAACCTCAAAATTTGGCAAAAAAAAACACATGTTCCTCACATTTCTGTGGCAGAAAGTTCTGGAATCTGAGAGGAGCCACAAATTTCCTTCCACCCAGCGTTCCCCCAAGTCTCCCGATAAAAATGATACCTCACTTGTGTGGGTAGGCCTAGCGCCGGCGACAGGAAACACCCCAAAGCGCAACATGGACACATCCAAAATTTTGGAAGAAAACAGAGGTGTTTTTTGCGAAGTGCCTACCTGTAGATTTTGGCCTCTAGCTCAGCCGGCACCTAGGGAAACCTACCAAACCTGTGCATTTCTGAAAACTAGAGACCTAGGGGAATCCAAGATGGGGTGACTTGCGGGGCTCGGACCAGGTTCTGTTACCCAGAATCCTTTGCAAACCTCAAAATTTGGCAAAAAAAACACATGTTCCTCACATTTCTGTGGCAGAAAGTTCTGGAATCTGAGAGGAGCCACAAATTTCCTCCACCCATCATTCCCCCAAGTCTCCCGATAAAAATGATACCTCACTTGCGTGGGTAGGCCTAGCGCCCGCGACAGGAAACACCCCAAAGCGCAACGTGGACACATCCAAAATTTTGGAAGAAAACAGAGGTGTTTTTTGCGAAGTGCCTACCTGTAGATTTTGGCCTCTAGCTCAGCCGGCACCTAGGGAAACCTACCAAACCTGTGCATTTCTGAAAACTAGAGACCTAGGGGAATCCAAGGAGGGGTGACTTGCGGGGCTCGGACCAGATTCTGTTACCCAGAATCCTTTGCAAACCTCAAAATTTGGCTAAAAAAACACATGTTGCTCTCATTTCTGTGGCAGAAAGTTCTGGAATCTGAGAGGAGCCACAAATTTCCTTCCACCCAGCGTTCCCCCAAGTCTCCCGATAAAAATGATACCTCACTTGTGTGGGTAGGCCTAGCGCCGGCGACAGGAAACACCCCAAAGCGCAACGTGGACACATCCAAAATTTTGGAAGAAAACAGAGGTGTTTTTTGCGAAGTGCCTACCTGTACATTTTGGCCTCTAGCTTAGCCGGCACCTAGGGACACCTACCAAACCTGTGCATTTCTGAAAACTAGAGACCTAGGGGAATCCAAGGAGGGGTGACTTGCGGGGATCGGACCAGGTTCTGTTACCCAGAATCCTTTGCAAACCTCAAAATTTGGCAAAAAAAAACACATGTTCCTCACATTTCTGTGGCAGAATGTTCTGGAATCTGAGAGGAGCCACAAATTTCCTTCCACCCAGCGTTCCCCCAAGTCTCCTGATAAAAATGATACCTCACTTGTGTGGGTAGGCCTAGCGCCGGCGACAGGAAACACCCCAAAGCGCAACATGGACACATCCAAAATTTTGGAAGAAAACAGAGGTGTTTTTTGCGAAGTGCCTACCTGTAGATTTTGGCCTCTAGCTCAGCCGGCACCTAGGGAAACCTACCAAACCTGTGCATTTCTGAAAACTAGAGACCTAGGGGAATCCAAGGAGGGGTGACTTGCGGGGCTCGGACCAGATTCTGTTACCCAGAATCCTTTGCAAACCTCAAAATTTGGCTAAAAAAACACATGTTGCTCACGTTTCTGTGCCAGAAAGTTTTGGAATCTGAGAGGAGCCACAAATTTCCTTCCACCCAGCGTTCCCCCAAGTCTCCCGATAAAAATGATACCTCACTTGTGTGGGTAGGCGTAGCGCCGGCGACAGGAAACACCCCAAAGCGCAACGTGGACACATCCAAAATTTTGGAAGAAAACAGAGGTGTTTTTTGCGAAGTGCCTACCTGTAGATTTTGGCCTCTAGCTCAGCCGGCACCTAGGGAAACCTACAAAATCTGTGCATTTCTGAAAACTAGAGACCTAGGGGAATCCAAGGAGGGGTGACTTGCGGGGCTCGGACCAGGTTCTGTTACCCAGAATCCTTTGCAAACCTCAAAATTTGGCTAAAAAAACACATGTTCCTCACATTTCTGTGGCAGAAAGTTCTGGAACCTGAGAGGAGCCAAAAACTTCCTTCCACCCAGCGTTCCCCCAAGTCTCCCGATAAAAATGATACCTCACTTGCGTGGGTAGGCATAGCGCCGGCGACAGGAAACACCCCAAAGCGCAACGTGGACACATTCAAAATTTTGGAAGAAAACAGAGGTGTTTTTTGCGAAGTGCCTACCTGTAGATTTTGGCCTCTAGCTCAGCCGGCACCTAGGGAAACCTACCAAACCTGTGCATTTCTGAAAACTAGAGACCTAGGGGAATCCAAGAAGGGGTGACTTGCGGGGCTCGGACCAGGTTCTGTTACCCAGAATCCTTTGCAAACCTCAAAATTTGGCAAAAAAAACACATGTTCCTCACATTTCTGTGGCAGAAAGTTCTGGAATCTGAGAGGAGCCACAAATTTCCGTCCACCCAGCGTTCCCCCAAGTCTCCCGATAAAAATGATACCTCACTTGCGTGGGTAGGCCTAGCGCCGGCGACAGGAAACACCCCAAAGCGCAACGTGCACACATTCACAATTTTGGAAGAAAACAGAGGTGTTTTTTGCGAAGTGCCTACCTGTAGATTTTGGCCTCTAGCTCAGCCGGCACCTAGGGACACCTACCAAACCTGTGCATTTCTGAAAACTAGAGACCTAGGGGAATCCAAGGAGGGGTGACTTGCGGAGCTCGGACCAGGTTCTGCTACCCAGAATCCTTTGCAAAACTCAAAATTTGGCTAAAAAAACACATGTTCCTCACATTTCTGTGGCAGAAAGTTCTGGAATCTGAGAGGAGCCACAAATTTCCTTCCACCCAGCGTTCCCCCAAGTCTCCCGATAAAAATGATACCTCACTTGTGTGGGTAGGCCTAGCGCCGGCGTCAGGAAACACCCCAAAGCGCAACGTGGACACATCCAAAATTTTGGAAGAAAACAGAGGTGTTTTTTGCGAAGTGCCTACCTGTAGATTTTGGCCTCTAGCTCAGCCGGCACCTAGGGAAACCTACCAAACCTGTGCATTTCTGAAAACTAGAGACCTAGGGGAATCCAAGGAGGGGTGACTTGCGGGGCTCGGACCAGGTTCTGTTACCCAGAATCCTTTGCAAACCTCAAAATTTGGCTAAAAAAACACATGTTCCTCACATTTCTGTGGCAGAAAGTTCTGGAATCTGAGAGGAGCCACAAATTTCCTTCCACCCAGCGTTCCCCCAAGTCTCCCGATAAAAATGATACCTCACTTGTGTGGGTAGGCCTAGCGCCGGCGTCAGGAAACACCCCAAAGCGCAACGTGGACACATCCAAAATTTTGGAAGAAAACAGAGGTGTTTTTTGCGAAGTGCCTACCTGTAGATTTTGGCCTCTAGCTCAGCCGGCACCTAGGGAAACCTACCAAACCTGTGCATTTCTGAAAACTAGAGACCTAGGGGAATCCAAGGAGGGGTGACTTGCGGGGCTCGGACCAGGTTCTGTTACCCAGAATCCTTTGCAAACCTCAAAATTTGGCTAAAAAAACACATGTTCCTCACATTTCTGTGGCAGAAAGTTCTGGAATCTGAGAGGACCCACAAATTTCCTTACACCCAGCGTTCCCCCAAGTCTCCCGATAAAAATGATACCTCACTTGTGTGGGTAGGCCTAGCGCCGGCGACAGGAAACACCCCAAAGCGCAACGTGGACACATCCAAAATTTTGGAAGAAAACAGAGGTGTTTTTTGGGAAGTGCCTACCTGTAGATTTCGGCCTCTAGCTCAGCCGGCACCTAGGGAAACCTACCAAACCTTTGCATTTCTGAAAACTAGAGACCCAGGGGAATCCAAGGAGGGGTGACTTGCGGGGCTCGGACCAGGTTCTGTTACCCAGAATCCTTTGCAAACCTCAAAATTTGGCTAAAAAAACACATGTTCCTCACATTTCTGTGGCAGAAAGTTCTGGAATCTGAGAGGAGCCACAAATTTCCTTCCACCCAGCGTTCCCCCAAGTCTCCCGATAAAAATGATACCTCACTTGTGTGGGTAGGCCTAGTGCCGGCGACAGGAAACACCCCAAAGTGAAACATGGACACATCCAAAATTTTGGAAGAAAACAGAGGTGTTTTTTGCGAAGTGCCTTCCTGTAGATTTTGGCCTCTATCTCAGCCGGCACCTAGGGAAACCTACCAAACCTGTGCATTTCTGAAAACTAGAGACCTAGGGGAATCCAAGGAGGGGTGACTTGCGGGGCTCGGACCAGGTTCTGTTACCCAGAATCCTTTGCATACCTCAAAATTTGGCTAAAAAAACACATGTTCCTCACATTTCTGTGGCAGAAAGTTCTGGAATCTGAGAGGAGCCACAAATTTCCTACCACCCAGCGTTCCCCCAAGTCTCCCGATAAAAATGATACCTCACTTGCGTGTGTAGGCCTAGCGCCGGCGACAGGAAACACCCCAAAGCGCAACGTGGACACATTCACAATTTTGGAAGAAAACAGAGGTGTTTTTTGCGAAGTGCCTACCTGTAGATTTTGGCCTCTAGCTCAGCCGGCACCTAGGGACACCTACCAAACCTGTGCATTTCTGAAAACTAAAGACCTAGGGGAATCCAAGGAGGGGTGACTTGCGGAGCTCGGACCAGGTTCTGCTACCCAGAATCCTTTGCAAAACTCAAAATTTGGCTAAAAAAACACATGTTCCTCACATTTCTGTGGCAGAAAGTTCTGGAATCTGAGAGGAGCCACAAATTTCCTTCCACCCAGCGTTCCCCCAAGTCTCCCGATAAAAATGATACCTCACTTGCGTGGGTAGGCCTAGCGCTGGCGACAGGAAACACCCCAAAGCGCAACGTGGACACATCCAAAATTTTGGAAGAAAACAGAGGTGTTTTTTGCGAAGTGCCTACCTGTAGATTTTGGCATCTATCTCAGCCGGCACCTAGGGAAACCTACCAAACCTGTGCATTTCTGAAAACTAGAGACCTAGGGGAATCCAAGGAGGGGTGACTTGCGGGGCTCGGACCAGATTCTGTTACCCAGAATCCTTTGCAAACCTCAAAATTTGGCTAAAAAAACACATGTTGCTCACGTTTCTGTGCCAGAAAGTTTTGGAATCTGAGAGGAGCCACAAATTTCCTTCCACCCAGCGTTCCCCCAAGTCTCCCGATAAAAATGATACCTCACTTGTGTGGGTAGGCGTAGCGCCGGCGACAGGAAACACCCCAAAGCGCAACGTGGACACATCCAAAATTTTGGAAGAAAACAGAGGTGTTTTTTGCGAAGTGCCTACCTGTAGATTTTGGCCTCTAGCTCAGCCGGCACCTAGGGAAACCTACAAAATCTGTGCATTTCTGAAAACTAGAGACCTAGGGGAATCCAAGGAGGGGTGACTTGCGGGGCTCGGACCAGGTTCTGTTACCCAGAATCCTTTGCAAACCTCAAAATTTGGCTAAAAAAACACATGTTCCTCACATTTCTGTGGCAGAAAGTTCTGGAACCTGAGAGGAGCCAAAAACTTCCTTCCACCCAGCGTTCCCCCAAGTCTCCCGATAAAAATGATACCTCACTTGCGTGGGTAGGCATAGCGCCGGCGACAGGAAACACCCCAAAGCGCAACGTGGACACATTCAAAATTTTGGAAGAAAACAGAGGTGTTTTTTGCGAAGTGCCTACCTGTAGATTTTGGCCTCTAGCTCAGCCGGCACCTAGGGAAACCTACCAAACCTGTGCATTTCTGAAAACTAGAGACCTAGGGGAATCCAAGAAGGGGTGACTTGCGGGGCTCGGACCAGGTTCTGTTACCCAGAATCCTTTGCAAACCTCAAAATTTGGCAAAAAAAACACATGTTCCTCACATTTCTGTGGCAGAAAGTTCTGGAATCTGAGAGGAGCCACAAATTTCCGTCCACCCAGCGTTCCCCCAAGTCTCCCGATAAAAATGATACCTCACTTGCGTGGGTAGGCCTAGCGCCGGCGACAGGAAACACCCCAAAGCGCAACGTGCACACATTCACAATTTTGGAAGAAAACAGAGGTGTTTTTTGCGAAGTGCCTACCTGTAGATTTTGGCCTCTAGCTCAGCCGGCACCTAGGGACACCTACCAAACCTGTGCATTTCTGAAAACTAGAGACCTAGGGGAATCCAAGGAGGGGTGACTTGCGGAGCTCGGACCAGGTTCTGCTACCCAGAATCCTTTGCAAAACTCAAAATTTGGCTAAAAAAACACATGTTCCTCACATTTCTGTGGCAGAAAGTTCTGGAATCTGAGAGGAGCCACAAATTTCCTTCCACCCAGCGTTCCCCCAAGTCTCCCGATAAAAATGATACCTCACTTGTGTGGGTAGGCCTAGCGCCGGCGTCAGGAAACACCCCAAAGCGCAACGTGGACACATCCAAAATTTTGGAAGAAAACAGAGGTGTTTTTTGCGAAGTGCCTACCTGTAGATTTTGGCCTCTAGCTCAGCCGGCACCTAGGGAAACCTACCAAACCTGTGCATTTCTGAAAACTAGAGACCTAGGGGAATCCAAGGAGGGGTGACTTGCGGGGCTCGGACCAGGTTCTGTTACCCAGAATCCTTTGCAAACCTCAAAATTTGGCTAAAAAAACACATGTTCCTCACATTTCTGTGGCAGAAAGTTCTGGAATCTGAGAGGAGCCACAAATTTCCTTCCACCCAGCGTTCCCCCAAGTCTCCCGATAAAAATGATACCTCACTTGTGTGGGTAGGCCTAGCGCCGGCGTCAGGAAACACCCCAAAGCGCAACGTGGACACATCCAAAATTTTGGAAGAAAACAGAGGTGTTTTTTGCGAAGTGCCTACCTGTAGATTTTGGCCTCTAGCTCAGCCGGCACCTAGGGAAACCTACCAAACCTGTGCATTTCTGAAAACTAGAGACCTAGGGGAATCCAAGGAGGGGTGACTTGCGGGGCTCGGACCAGGTTCTGTTACCCAGAATCCTTTGCAAACCTCAAAATTTGGCTAAAAAAACACATGTTCCTCACATTTCTGTGGCAGAAAGTTCTGGAATCTGAGAGGACCCACAAATTTCCTTACACCCAGCGTTCCCCCAAGTCTCCCGATAAAAATGATACCTCACTTGTGTGGGTAGGCCTAGCGCCGGCGACAGGAAACACCCCAAAGCGCAACGTGGACACATCCAAAATTTTGGAAGAAAACAGAGGTGTTTTTTGGGAAGTGCCTACCTGTAGATTTCGGCCTCTAGCTCAGCCGGCACCTAGGGAAACCTACCAAACCTTTGCATTTCTGAAAACTAGAGACCCAGGGGAATCCAAGGAGGGGTGACTTGCGGGGCTCGGACCAGGTTCTGTTACCCAGAATCCTTTGCAAACCTCAAAATTTGGCTAAAAAAACACATGTTCCTCACATTTCTGTGGCAGAAAGTTCTGGAATCTGAGAGGAGCCACAAATTTCCTTCCACCCAGCGTTCCCCCAAGTCTCCCGATAAAAATGATACCTCACTTGTGTGGGTAGGCCTAGTGCCGGCGACAGGAAACACCCCAAAGTGAAACATGGACACATCCAAAATTTTGGAAGAAAACAGAGGTGTTTTTTGCGAAGTGCCTTCCTGTAGATTTTGGCCTCTATCTCAGCCGGCACCTAGGGAAACCTACCAAACCTGTGCATTTCTGAAAACTAGAGACCTAGGGGAATCCAAGGAGGGGTGACTTGCGGGGCTCGGACCAGGTTCTGTTACCCAGAATCCTTTGCATACCTCAAAATTTGGCTAAAAAAACACATGTTCCTCACATTTCTGTGGCAGAAAGTTCTGGAATCTGAGAGGAGCCACAAATTTCCTACCACCCAGCGTTCCCCCAAGTCTCCCGATAAAAATGATACCTCACTTGCGTGGGTAGGCCTAGCGCCGGCGACAGGAAACACCCCAAAGCGCAACGTGGACACATTCACAATTTTGGAAGAAAACAGAGGTGTTTTTTGCGAAGTGCCTACCTGTAGATTTTGGCCTCTAGCTCAGCCGGCACCTAGGGACACCTACCAAACCTGTGCATTTCTGAAAACTAAAGACCTAGGGGAATCCAAGGAGGGGTGACTTGCGGAGCTCGGACCAGGTTCTGCTACCCAGAATCCTTTGCAAAACTCAAAATTTGGCTAAAAAAACACATGTTCCTCACATTTCTGTGGCAGAAAGTTCTGGAATCTGAGAGGAGCCACAAATTTCCTTCCACCCAGCGTTCCCCCAAGTCTCCCGATAAAAATGATACCTCACTTGCGTGGGTAGGCCTAGCGCTGGCGACAGGAAACACCCCAAAGCGCAACGTGGACACATCCAAAATTTTTGAAGAAAACAGAGGTGTTTTTTGCGAAGTGCCTACCTGTAGATTTTGGCCTCTAGCTCAGCCGGCACCTAGGGACACCTACCAAACCTGTGCATTTCTGAAAACTAGAGACCTAGGGGAATCCAAGGAGGGGTGACTTGCGGAGCTCGGACCAGGTTCTGCTACCCAGAATCCTTTGCAAAACTCAAAATTTGGCTAAAAAAACACATGTTCCTCACATTTCTGTGGCAGAAAGTTCTGGAATCTGAGAGGAGCCACAAATTTCCTTCCACCCAGCGTTCCCCTAAGTCTCCCGATAAAAATGATACCTCACTTGTGTGGGTAGGCCTAGCGCCGGCGACAGGAAACACCCCAAAGCGCAACGTGGACACATCCAAAATTTTGGAAGAAAACAGAGGTGTTTTTTGCGAAGTGCCTACCTGTAGATTTTGGCCTCTAGCTCAGCCGGCACCTAGGGAAACCTACAAAACCTGTGCATTTCTGACAACTAGAGACCTAGGGGAATCCAAGGAGGGGTGACTTGCGGGGCTCGGACCAGGTTCTGTTACCCAGAATCCTTTGCAAACCTCAAAATTTGGCTAAAAAAACACATGTTCCTCACATTTCTGTGGCAGAAAGTTCTGGAACCTGAGAGGAGCCAAAAACTTCCTTCCACCCAGCGTTCCCCCAAGTCTCCCGATAAAAATGATACCTCACTTGCGTGGGTAGGCCTAGCGCCGGCGACAGGAAACACCCCAAAGCGCAACGTGGACACATTCAAAATTTTGGAAGAAAACAGAGGTGTTTTTTGCGAAGTGCCTACCTGTAGATTTTGGCCTCTAGCTCAGCCGGCACCTAGGGAAACCTACCAAACCTGTGCATTTCTGAAAACTAGAGACCTAGGGGAATCCAAGAAGGGGTGACTTGCGGGGCTCGGACCAGGTTCTGTTACCCAGAATCCTTTGCAAACCTCAAAATTTGGCAAAAAAAACACATGTTCCTCACATTTCTGTGGCAGAAAGTTCTGGAATCTGAGAGGAGCCACAAATTTCCTTCCACCCAGCGTTCCCCCAAGTCTCCCGATAAAAATGATACCTCACTTGCGTGGGTAGGCCTAGCGCCGGCGACAGGAAACACCCCAAAGCGCAACGTGGACACATTCACAATTTTGGAAGAAAACAGAGGTGTTTTTTGCGAAGTGCCTACCTGTAGATTTTGGACTCTAGCTCAGCCGGCACCTAGGGACACCTACCAAACCTGTGCATTTCTGAAAACTAGAGACCTAGGGGAATCCAAGGAGGGGTGACTTGCGGAGCTCGGACCAGGTTCTGCTACCCAGAATCCTTTGCAAAACTCAAAATTTGGCTAAAAAAACACATGTTCCTCACATTTCTGTGGCAGAAAGTTCTGGAATCTGAGAGGAGCCACAAATTTCCTTCCACCCAGCGTTCCCCCAAGTCTCCCGATAAAAATGATACCTCACTTGTGTGGGTAGGCCTAGCGCCGGCGTCAGGAAACACCCCAAAGCGCAACGTGGACACATCCAAAATTTTGGAAGAAAACAGAGGTGTTTTTTGCGAAGTGCCTACCTGTAGATTTTGGCCTCTAGCTCAGCCGGCACCTAGGGAAACCTAAAAAACCTGTGCATTTCTGAAAACTAGAGACCTAGGGGAATCCAAGGAGGGGTGACTTGCGGGGCTCGGACCAGGTTCTGTTACCCAGAATCCTTTGCAAACCTCAAAATTTGGCTAAAAAAACACATGTTCCTCACATTTCTGTGGCAGAAAGTTCTGGAATCTGAGAGGACCCACAAATTTCCTTACACCCAGCGTTCCCCCAAGTCTCCCGATAAAAATGATACCTCACTTGTGTGGGTAGGCCTAGCGCCGGCGACAGGAAACACCCCAAAGCGCAACGTGGACACATCCAAAATTTTGGAAGAAAACAGAGGTGTTTTTTGGGAAGTGCCTACCTGTAGATTTCGGCCTCTAGCTCAGCCGGCACCTAGGGAAACCTACCAAACCTTTGCATTTCTGAAAACTAGAGACCTAGGGGAATCCAAGGAGGGGTGACTTGCGGGGCTCGGACCAGGTTCTGTTACCCAGAATCCTTTGCAAACCTCAAAATTTGGCTAAAAAAACACATGTTCCTCACATTTCTGTGGCAGAAAGTTCTGGAATCTGAGAGGAGCCACAAATTTCCTTCCACCCAGCGTTCCCCCAAGTCTCCCGATAAAAATGATACCTCACTTGTGTGGGTAGGCCTAGTGCCGGCGACAGGAAACACCCCAAAGCGCAACATGGACACATCCAAAATTTTGGAAGAAAACAGAGGTGTTTTTTGCGAAGTGCCTACCTGTAGATTTTGGCTTCTATCTCAGCCGGCACCTAGGGAAACCTACCAAACCTGTGCATTTCTGAAAACTAGAGACCTAGGGGAATCCAAGGAGGGGTGACTTGCGGGGCTCGGACCAGGTTCTGTTACCCAGAATCCTTTGCATACCTCAAAATTTGGCTAAAAAAACACATGTTCCTCACATTTCTGTGGCAGAAAGTTCTGGAATCTGAGAGGAGCCACAAATTTCCTACCACCCAGCGTTCCCCCAAGTCTCCCGATAAAAATGATACCTCACTTGCGTGGGTAGGCCTAGCGCCGGCGACAGGAAACACCCCAAAGCGCAACGTGGACACATTCACAATTTTGGAAGAAAACAGAGGTGTTTTTTGCGAAGTGCCTACCTGTAGATTTTGGCCTCTAGCTCAGCCGGCACCTAGGGACACCTACCAAACCTGTGCATTTCTCAAAACTAAAGACCTAGGGGAATCCAAGGAGGGGTGACTTGCGGGGCTCGGACCAGGTTCTGTTACCCAGAATCCTTTGCAAACCTCAAAATTTGGCTAAAAAAACACATGTTCCTCACATTTCTGTGGCAGAAAGTTCTGGAACCTGAGAGGAGCCAAAAACTTCCTTCCACCCAGCGTTCCCCCAAGTCTCCCCATAAAAATGATACCTCACTTGCGTGGGTAGGCCTAGCGCCGGCGACAGGAAACACCCCAAAGCGCAACGTGGACACATTCAAAATTTTGGAAGAAAACAGAGGTGTTTTTTGCGAAGTGCCTACCTGTAGATTTTGGCCTCTAGCTCAGCCGGCACCTAGGGAAACCTACCAAACCTGTGCATTTCTGAAAACTAGAGACCTAGGGGAATCCAAGAAGGGGTGACTTGCGGGGCTCGGACCAGGTTCTGTTACCCAGAATCCTTTGCAAACCTCAAAATTTGGCAAAAAAAACACATGTTCCTCACATTTCTGTGGCAGAAAGTTCTGGAATCTGAGAGGAGCCACAAATTTCCTTCCACCCAGCGTTCCCCCAAGTCTCCCGATAAAAATGATACCTCACTTGCGTGGGTAGGCCTAGCGCCGGCGACAGGAAACACCCCAAAGCGCAACGTGGACACATTCACAATTTTGGAAGAAAACAGAGGTGTTTTTTGCGAAGTGCCTACCTGTAGATTTTGGACTCTAGCTCAGCCGGCACCTAGGGACACCTACCAAACCTGTGCATTTCTGAAAACTAGAGACCTAGGGGAATCCAAGGAGGGGTGACTTGCGGAGCTCGGACCAGGTTCTGCTACCCAGAATCCTTTGCAAAACTCAAAATTTGGCTAAAAAAACACATGTTCCTCACATTTCTGTGGCAGAAAGTTCTGGAATCTGAGAGGAGCCACAAATTTCCTTCCACCCAGCGTTCCCCCAAGTCTCCCGATAAAAATGATACCTCACTTGTGTGGGTAGGCCTAGCGCCGGCGTCAGGAAACACCCCAAAGCGCAACGTGGACACATCCAAAATTTTGGAAGAAAACAGAGGTGTTTTTTGCGAAGTGCCTACCTGTAGATTTTGGCCTCTAGCTCAGCCGGCACCTAGGGAAACCTACCAAACCTGTGCATTTCTGAAAACTAGAGACCTAGGGGAATCCAAGGAGGGGTGACTTGCGGGGCTCGGACCAGGTTCTGTTACCCAGAATCCTTTGCAAACCTCAAAATTTGGCTAAAAAAACACATGTTCCTCACATTTCTGTGGCAGAAAGTTCTGGAATCTGAGAGGACCCACAAATTTCCTTACACCCAGCATTCCCCCAAGTCTCCCGATAAAAATGATACCTCACTTGTGTGGGTAGGCCTAGCGCCGGCGACAGGAAACACCCCAAAGCGCAACGTGGACACATCCAAAATTTTGGAAGAAAACAGAGGTGTTTTTTGGGAAGTGCCTACCTGTAGATTTCGGCCTCTAGCTCAGCCGGCACCTAGGGAAACCTACCAAACCTTTGCATTTCTGAAAACTAGAGACCTAGGGGAATCCAAGGAGGGGTGACTTGCGGGGCTCGGACCAGGTTCTGTTACCCAGAATCCTTTGCAAACCTCAAAATTTGGCTAAAAAAACACATGTTCCTCACATTTCTGTGGCAGAAAGTTCTGGAATCTGAGAGGAGCCACAAATTTCCTTCCACCCAGCGTTCCCCCAAGTCTCCCGATAAAAATGATACCTCACTTGTGTGGGTAGGCCTAGTGCCGGCGACAGGAAACACCCCAAAGCGCAACATGGACACATCCAAAATTTTGGAAGAAAACAGAGGTGTTTTTTGCGAAGTGCCTACCTGTAGATTTTGGCTTCTATCTCAGCCGGCACCTAGGGAAACCTACCAAACCTGTGCATTTCTGAAAACTAGAGACCTAGGGGAATCCAAGGAGGGGTGACTTGCGGGGCTCGGACCAGGTTCTGTTACCCAGAATCCTTTGCATACCTCAAAATTTGGCTAAAAAAACACATGTTCCTCACATTTCTGTGGCAGAAAGTTCTGGAATCTGAGAGGAGCCACAAATTTCCTACCACCCAGCGTTCCCCCAAGTCTCCCGATAAAAATGATACCTCACTTGCGTGGGTAGGCCTAGCGCCGGCGACAGGAAACACCCCAAAGCGCAACGTGGACACATTCACAATTTTGGAAGAAAACAGAGGTGTTTTTTGCGAAGTGCCTACCTGTAGATTTTGGCCTCTAGCTCAGCCGGCACCTAGGGACACCTACCAAACCTGTGCATTTCTGAAAACTAAAGACCTAGGGGAATCCAAGGAGGGGTGACTTGCGGAGCTCGGACCAGGTTCTGCTACCCAGAATCCTTTGCAAAACTCAAAATTTGGCTAAAAAAACACATGTTCCTCACATTTCTGTGGCAGAAAGTTCTGGAATCTGAGAGGAGCCACAAATTTCCTTCCACCCAGCGTTCCCCCAAGTCGCCCGATAAAAATGATACCTCACTTGCGTGGGTAGGCCTAGCGCTGGCGACAGGAAACACCCCAAAGCGCAACGTGGACACATCCAAAATTTTGGAAGAAAACAGAGGTGTTTTTTGCGAAGTGCCTACCTGTAGATTTTGGCCTCTAGCTCAGCCGGCACCTAGGGACACCTACCAAACCTGTGCATTTCTGAAAACTAGAGACCTAGGGGAATCCAAGGAGGGGTGACTTGCGGAGCTCGGACCAGGTTCTGCTACCCAGAATCCTTTGCAAAACTCAAAATTTGGCTAAAAAAACACATGTTCCTCACATTTCTGTGGCAGAAAGTTCTGGAATCTGAGAGGAGCCACAAATTTCCTTCCACCCAGCGTTCCCCTAAGTCTCCCGATAAAAATGATACCTCACTTGTGTGGGTAGGCCTAGCGCCGGCGACAGGAAACACCCCAAAGCGCAACGTGGACACATCCAAAATTTTGGAAGAAAACAGAGGTGTTTTTTGCGAATTGCCTACCTGTAGATTTTGGCCTCTAGCTCAGCCGGCACCTAGGGAAACCTACAAAACCTGTGCATTTCTGAAAACTAGAGACCTAGGGGAATCCAAGGAGGGGTGACTTGCGGGGCTCGGACCAGGTTCTGTTACCCAGAATCCTTTGCAAACCTCAAAATTTGGCTAAAAAAACACATGTTCCTCACATTTCTGTGGCAGAAAGTTCTGGAATCTGAGAGGAGCCACAAACTTCCTTCCACCCAGCGTTCCCCCAAGTCTCCCGATAAAAATGATACCTCACTTGCGTGGGTAGGCCTAGCGCCGGCGACAGGAAACACCCCAAAGCGCAACGTGGACACATTCAAAATTTTGGAATAAAACAGAGGTGTTTTTTGCGAAGTGCCTACCTGTAGATTTTGGCCTCTAGCTCAGCCGGTACCTAGGGAAACCTACCAAACCTGTGCATTTCTGAAAACTAGAGACCTAGGGGAATCCAAGGAGGGGTGACTTGCGGGGCTCGGACCAGGTTCTGTTACCCAGAATCCTTTGCAAACCTCAAAATTTGGCTAAAAAAACACATGTTCCTCACATTTCTGTGGCAGAAAGTTCTGGAATCTGAGAGGAGCCACAAATTTCCTTCCACCCAGCGTTCCCCCAAGTCTCCCGATAAAAATGATACCTCACTTGTGTGGGTAGGCCTAGCGCCGGCATCAGGAAACACCCCAAAGCGCAACGTGGACACATCCAAAATTTTTGAAGAAAACAGAGGTGTTTTTTGCGAAGTGCCTACCTGTAGATTTTGGCCTCTAGCTCAGCCGGCACCTAGGGAAACCTACCAAACCTGTGCATTTCTGAAAACTAGATACCTAGGGGAATCCAAGGAGGGGTGACTTGCGGGGCTCGGACCAGGTTCTGTCACCCAGAATCCTTTGCAAACCTCAAAATTTGGCTAAAAAAACACATGTTCCTCACATTTCTGTGGCAGAAAGTTCTGGAATCTGAGAGGAGCCACAAATTTCCTTCCACCCAGCGTTCCCCCAAGTCTCCCGATAAAAATGATACCTCACTTGTGTGGGTAGGCCTAGCGCCGGCGACAGGAAACACCCCAAAGCGCAACGTGGACACATCCAAAATTTTGGAAGAAAACAGAGGTGTTTTTTGCGAAGTGCCTACCTGTAGATTTTGGCCTCTAGCTCAGCCGGCACCTAGGGAAACCTACCAAACCTGTGCATTTCTGAGAAACTAGAGACCTAGGGGAATCCAAGGAGGGGTGACTTGCGGGGCTCGGACCAGGTTCTGTTACCCAGAATCCTTTGCAAACCTCAAAATTTGGCTAAAAAAACACATGTTCCTCACATTTCTGTGGCAGAAAGTTCTGGAATCTGAGAGGACCCACAAATTTCCTTCCACCCAGCGTTCCCCCAAGTCTCCCGATAAAAATGATACCTCACTTGTGTGGGTAGGCCTAGCGCCGGCGACAGGAAACACCCCAAAGCGCAACGTGGACACATCCAAAATTTTGGAAGAAAACAGAGGTGTTTTTTGGGAAGTGCCTACCTGTAGATTTCGGCCTCTAGCTCAGCCGGCACCTAGGGAAACCTACCAAACCTTTGCATTTCTGAAAACTAGAGACCTAGGGGAATCCAAGGAGGGGTGACTTGCGGGGCTCGGACCAGGTTCTGTTACCCAGAATCCTTTGCAAACCTCAAAATTTGGCTAAAAAAACACATGTTCCTCACATTTCTGTGGCAGAAAGTTCTGGAATCTGAGAGGAGCCACAAATTTCCTTCCACCCAGCGTTCCCCCAAGTCTCCCGATAAAAATGATACCTCACTTGTGTGGGTAGGCCTAGCGCCGGCGTCAGGAAACACCCCAAAGCGCAACGTGGACACATCCAAAATTTTTGAAGAAAACAGAGGTGTTTTTTGCGAAGTGCCTACCTGTAGATTTTGGCCTCTAGCTCAGCCGGCACCTAGGGAAACCTACCAAACCTGTGCATTTCTGAAAACTAGAGACCTAGGGGAATCCAAGGAGGGGTGACTTGCGGGGCTCGGACCAGGTTCTGTTACCCAGAATCCTTTGCAAACCTCAAAATTTGGCTAAAAAAACACATGTTCCTCACATTTCTGTGGCAGAAAGTTCTGGAATCTGAGAGGAGCCACAAATTTCCTTCCACCCAGCGTTCCCCCAAGTCTCCCGATAAAAATGATACCTCACTTGTGTGGGTAGGCCTAGCGCCGGCGACAGGAAACACCCCAAAGCGCAACGTGGACACATCCAAAATTTTGGAAGAAAACAGAGGTGTTTTTTGCGAAGTGCCTACCTGTAGATTTTGGCCTCTAGCTCAGCCGGCACCTAGGGAAACCTACCAAACCTGTGCATTTCTGAAAACTAGAGACCTAGGGGAATCCAAGGAGGGGTGACTTGCGGGGCTCGGACCAGGTTCTGTTACACAGAATCCTTTGCAAACCTCAAAATTTGGCTAAAAAAACACATGTTCCTCACATTTCTGTGGCAGAAAGTTCTGGAATCTGAGAGGACCCACAAATTTCCTTCCACCCAGCGTTCCCCCAAGTCTCCCGATAAAAATGATACCTCACTTGTGTGGGTAGGCCTAGCGCCGGCGACAGGAAACACCCCAAAGCGCAACGTGGACACATCCAAAATTTTGGAAGAAAACAGAGGTGTTTTTTGGGAAGTGCCTACCTGTAGATTTCGGCCTCTAGCTCAGCCGGCACCTAGGGAAACCTACTAAACCTTTGCATTTCTGAAAACTAGAGACCTAGGGGAATCCAAGGAGGGGTGACTTGGGGGCTCGGACCAGGTTCTGTTACCCAGAATCCTTTGCAAACCTCAAAATTTGGCTAAAAAAACACATGTTCCTCACATTTCTGTGGCAGAAAGTTCTGGAATCTGAGAGGAGCCACAAATTTCCTTCCACCCAGCGTTCCCCCAAGTCTCCCGATAAAAATGATACCTCACTTGTGTGGGTAGACCTAGTGCCGGCGACAGGAAACACCCCAAAGCGCAACATGGACACATCCAAAATTTTGGAAGAAAACAGAGGTGTTTTTTGCGAAGTGCCTACCTGTAGATTTTGGCATCTATCTCAGCCGGCACCTAGGGAAACCTACCAAACCTGTGCATTTCTGAAAACTAGAGACCTAGGGGAATCCAAGGAGGGGTGACTTGCGGGGCTCGGACAAGATTCTGTTACCCAGAATCCTTTGCATACCTCAAAATTTGGCTAAAAAAACACATGTTCCTCACATTTCTGTGGCAGAAAGTTCTGGAATCTGAGAGGAGCCACAAATTTCCTACCACCCAGCGTTCCCCCAAGTCTCCCGATAAAAATGATACCTCACTTGCGTGGGTAGGCCTAGCGCCGGCGACAGGAAACACCCCAAAGCGCAACGTGGACACATTCACAATTTTGGAAGAAAACAGAGGTGTTTTTTGCGAAGTGCCTACCTGTAGATTTTGGCCTCTAGCTCAGCCGGCACCTAGGGACACCTACCAAACCTGTGCATTTCTGAAAACTAAAGACCTAGGGGAATCCAAGGAGGGGTGACTTGCGGAGCTCGGACCAGGTTCTGCTACCCAGAATCCTTTGCAAAACTCAAAATTTGGCTAAAAAAACACATGTTCCTCACATTTCTGTGGCAGAAAGTTCTGGAATCTGAGATGAGCCACAAATTTCCTTCCACCCAGCGTTCCCCCAAGTCTCCCGATAAAAATGATACCTCACTTGCGTGGGTAGGCCTAGCGCCGGCGACAGGAAACACCCCAAAGCGCAACGTGGACACATCCAAAATTTTGGAAGAAAACAGAGGTGTTTTTTGCGAAGTGCCTACCTGTAGATTTTGGCCTCTAGCTCAGCCGGCACCTAGGGACACCTACCAAACCTGTGCATTTCTGAAAACTAGAGACCTAGGGGAATCCAAGGAGGGGTGACTTGCGGAGCTCGGACCAGGTTCTGCTACCCAGAATCCTTTGCAAAACTCAAAATTTGGCTAAAAAAACACATGTTCCTCACATTTCTGTGGCAGAAAGTTCTGGAATCTGAGAGGAGCCACAAATTTCCTTCCACCCAGCGTTCCCCCAAGTCTCCCGATAAAAATGATACCTCACTTGTGTGGGTAGGCCTAGCGCCGGCGACAGGAAACACCCCAAAGCGCAACGTGGACACATCCAAAATTTTGGAAGAAAACAGAGGTGTTTTTTGCGAAGTGCCTACCTGTAGATTTTGGCCTCTAGCTCAGCCGGCACCTAGGGAAACCTACCAAACCTGTGCATTTCTGAAAACTAGAGACCTAGGGGAATCCAAGGAGGGGTGACTTGTGGGGCTCGGACCAGGTTCTGTTACCCAGAATCCTTTGCAAACCTCAAAATTTGGCTAAAAAAACACATGTTCGTCACATTTCTGTGGCAGAAAGTTCTGGAATCTGAGAGGAGCCACAAACTTCCTTCCACCCAGCGTTCCCCCAAGTCTCCCGATAAAAATGATACCTCACTTGCGTGGGTAGGCCTAGCGCCGGCGACAGGAAACACCCCAAAGCACAACGTGGACACATTCAAAATTTTGGAAGAAAACAGAGGTGTTTTTTGCGAAGTGCCTACCTGTAGATTTTGGCCTCTAGCTCAGCCGGTACCTAGGGAAACCTACCAAACCTGTGCATTTCTGAAAACTAGAGACCTAGGGGAATCCAAGGAGGGGTGACTTGCGGGGCTCGGACCAGGTTCTGTTACCCAGAATCCTTTGCAAACCTCAAAATTTGGCTAAAAAAACACATGTTCCTCACATTTCTGTGGCAGAAAGTTCTGGAATCTGAGAGGAGCCACAAATTTCCTTCCACCCAGCGTTCCCCCAAGTCTCCCGATAAAAATGATACCTCACTTGTGTGGGTAGGCCTAGCGCCGGCATCAGGAAACACCCCAAAGCGCAACGTGGACACATCCAAAATTTTTGAAGAAAACAGAGGTGTTTTTTGCGAAGTGCCTACCTGTAGATTTTGGCCTCTAGCTCAGCCGGCACCTAGGGAAACCTACCAAACCTGTGCATTTCTGAAAACTAGATACCTAGGGGAATCCAAGGAGGGGTGACTTGCGGGGCTCGGACCAGGTTCTGTTACCCAGAATCCTTTGCAAACCTCAAAATTTGGCTAAAAAAACACATGTTCCTCACATTTCTGTGGCAGAAAGTTCTGGAATCTGAGAGGAGCCACAAATTTCCTTCCACCCAGCGTTCCCCCAAGTCTCCCGATAAAAATGATACCTCACTTGTGTGGGTAGGCCTAGCGCCGGCGACAGGAAACACCCCAAAGCGCAACGTGGACACATCCAAAATTTTGGAAGAAAACAGAGGTGTTTTTTGCGAAGTGCCTACCTGTAGATTTTGGCCTCTAGCTCAGCCGGCACCTAGGGAAACCTACCAAACCTGTGCATTTCTGAGAAACTAGAGACCTAGGGGAATCCAAGGAGGGGTGACTTGCGGGGCTCGGACCAGGTTCTGTTACCCAGAATCCTTTGCAAACCTCAAAATTTGGCTAAAAAAACACATGTTCCTCACATTTCTGTGGCAGAAAGTTCTGGAATCTGAGAGGACCCACAAATTTCCTTCCACCCAGCGTTCCCCCAAGTCTCCCGATAAAAATGATACCTCACTTGTGTGGGTAGGCCTAGCGCCGGCGACAGGAAACACCCCAAAGCGCAACGTGGACACATCCAAAATTTTGGAAGAAAACAGAGGTGTTTTTTGGGAAGTGCCTACCTGTAGATTTCGGCCTCTAGCTCAGCCGGCACCTAGGGAAACCTACCAAACCTTTGCATTTCTGAAAACTAGAGACCTAGGGGAATCCAAGGAGGGGTGACTTGCGGGGCTCGGACCAGGTTCTGTTACCCAGAATCCTTTGCAAACCTCAAAATTTGGCTAAAAAAACACATGTTCCTCACATTTCTGTGGCAGAAAGTTCTGGAATCTGAGAGGAGCCACAAATTTCCTTCCACCCAGCGTTCCCCCAAGTCTCCCGATAAAAATGATACCTCACTTGTGTGGGTAGGCCTAGCGCCGGCGTCAGGAAACACCCCAAAGCGCAACGTGGACACATCCAAAATTTTTGAAGAAAACAGAGGTGTTTTTTGCGAAGTGCCTACCTGTAGATTTTGGCCTCTAGCTCAGCCGGCACCTACGGAAACCTACCAAACCTGTGCATTTCTGAAAACTAGAGACCTAGGGGAATCCAAGGAGGGGTGACTTGCGGGGCTCGGACCAGGTTCTGTTACCCAGAATCCTTTGCAAACCTCAAAATTTGGCTAAAAAAACACATGTTCCTCACATTTCTGTGGCAGAAAGTTCTGGAATCTGAGAGGAGCCACAAATTTCCTTCCACCCAGCGTTCCCCCAAGTCTCCCGATAAAAATGATACCTCACTTGTGTGGGTAGGCCTAGCGCCGGCGACAGGAAACACCCCAAAGCGCAATGTGGACACATCCAAAATTTTGGAAGAAAACAGAGGTGTTTTTTGCGAAGTGCCTACCTGTAGATTTTGGCCTCTAGCTCAGCCGGCACCTAGGGAAACCTACCAAACCTGTGCATTTCTGAAAACTAGAGACCTATGGGAATCCAAGGAGGGGTGACTTGCGGGGCTCGGACCAGGTTCTGTTACCCAGAATCCTTTGCAAACCTCAAAATTTGGCTAAAAAAACACATGTTCCTCACATTTCTGTGGCAGAAAGTTCTGGAATCTGAGAGGACCCACAAATTTCCTTCCACCCAGCGTTCCCCCAAGTCTCCCGATAAAAATGATACCTCACTTGTGTGGGTAGGCCTAGCGCCGGCGACAGGAAACACCCCAAAGCGCAACGTGGACACATCCAAAATTTTGGAAGAAAACAGAGGTGTTTTTTGGGAAGTGCCTACCTGTAGATTTCGGCCTCTAGCTCAGCCGGCACCTAGGGAAACCTACTAAACCTTTGCATTTCTGAAAACTAGAGACCTAGGGGAATCCAAGGAGGGGTGACTTGGGGGCTCGGACCAGGTTCTGTTACCCAGAATCCTTTGCAAACCTCAAAATTTGGCTAAAAAAACACATGTTCCTCACATTTCTGTGGCAGAAAGTTCTGGAATCTGAGAGGAGCCACAAATTTCCTACCACCCAGCGTTCCCCCAAGTCTCCCGATAAAAATGATACCTCACTTGTGTGGGTAGACCTAGTGCCGGCGACAGGAAACACCCCAAAGCGCAACATGGACACATCCAAAATTTTGGAAGAAAACAGAGGTGTTTTTTGCGAAGTGCCTACCTGTAGATTTTGGCATCTATCTCAGCCGGCACCTAGGGAAACCTACCAAACCTGTGCATTTCTGAAAACTAGAGACCTAGGGGAATCCAAGGAGGGGTGACTTGCGGGGCTCGGACAAGATTCTGTTACCCAGAATCCTTTGCATACCTCAAAATTTGGCTAAAAAAACACATGTTCCTCACATTTCTGTGGCAGAAAGTTCTGGAATCTGAGAGGAGCCACAAATTTCCTACCACCCAGCGTTCCCCCAAGTCTCCCGATAAAAATGATACCTCACTTGCGTGGGTAGGCCTAGCGCCGGCGACAGGAAACACCCCAAAGCGCAACGTGGACACATTCACAATTTTGGAAGAAAACAGAGGTGTTTTTTGCGAAGTGCCTACCTGTAGATTTTGGCCTCTAGCTCAGCCGGCACCTAGGGACACCTACCAAACCTGTGCATTTCTGAAAACTAAAGACCTAGGGGAATCCAAGGAGGGGTGACTTGCGGAGCTCGGACCAGGTTCTGCTACCCAGAATCCTTTGCAAAACTCAAAATTTGGCTAAAAAAACACATGTTCCTCACATTTCTGTGGCAGAAAGTTCTGGAATCTGAGATGAGCCACAAATTTCCTTCCACCCAGCGTTCCCCCAAGTCTCCCGATAAAAATGATACCTCACTTGTGTGGGTAGGCCTAGCGCCGGCGACAGGAAACACCCCAAAGCGCAATGTGGACACATCCAAAATTTTGGAAGAAAACAGAGGTGTTTTTTGCGAAGTGCCTACCTGTAGATTTTGGCCTCTAGCTCAGCCGGCACCTAGGGAAACCTACCAAACCTGTGCATTTCTGAAAACTAGAGACCTATGGGAATCCAAGGAGGGGTGACTTGCGGGGCTCGGACCAGGTTCTGTTACCCAGAATCCTTTGCAAACCTCAAAATTTGGCTAAAAAAACACATGTTCCTCACATTTCTGTGGCAGAAAGTTCTGGAATCTGAGAGGACCCACAAATTTCCTTCCACCCAGCGTTCCCCCAAGTCTCCCGATAAAAATGATACCTCACTTGTGTGGGTAGGCCTAGCGCCGGCGACAGGAAACACCCCAAAGCGCAACGTGGACACATCCAAAATTTTGGAAGAAAACAGAGGTGTTTTTTGGGAAGTGCCTACCTGTAGATTTCGGCCTCTAGCTCAGCCGGCACCTAGGGAAACCTACTAAACCTTTGCATTTCTGAAAACTAGAGACCTAGGGGAATCCAAGGAGGGGTGACTTGGGGGCTCGGACCAGGTTCTGTTACCCAGAATCCTTTGCAAACCTCAAAATTTGGCTAAAAAAACACATGTTCCTCACATTTCTGTGGCAGAAAGTTCTGGAATCTGAGAGGAGCCACAAATTTCCTTCCACCCAGCGTTCCCCCAAGTCTCCCGATAAAAATGATACCTCACTTGTGTGGGTAGACCTAGTGCCGGCGACAGGAAACACCCCAAAGCGCAACATGGACACATCCAAAATTTTGGAAGAAAACAGAGGTGTTTTTTGCGAAGTGCCTACCTGTAGATTTTGGCATCTATCTCAGCCGGCACCTAGGGAAACCTACCAAACCTGTGCATTTCTGAAAACTAGAGACCTAGGGGAATCCAAGGAGGGGTGACTTGCGGGGCTCGGACAAGATTCTGTTACCCAGAATCCTTTGCATACCTCAAAATTTGGCTAAAAAAACACATGTTCCTCACATTTCTGTGGCAGAAAGTTCTGGAATCTGAGAGGAGCCACAAATTTCCTACCACCCAGCGTTCCCCCAAGTCTCCCGATAAAAATGATACCTCACTTGCGTGGGTAGGCCTAGCGCCGGCGACAGGAAACACCCCAAAGCGCAACGTGGACACATTCACAATTTTGGAAGAAAACAGAGGTGTTTTTTGCGAAGTGCCTACCTGTAGATTTTGGCCTCTAGCTCAGCCGGCACCTAGGGACACCTACCAAACCTGTGCATTTCTGAAAACTAAAGACCTAGGGGAATCCAAGGAGGGGTGACTTGCGGAGCTCGGACCAGGTTCTGCTACCCAGAATCCTTTGCAAAACTCAAAATTTGGCTAAAAAAACACATGTTCCTCACATTTCTGTGGCAGAAAGTTCTGGAATCTGAGATGAGCCACAAATTTCCTTCCACCCAGCGTTCCCCCAAGTCTCCCGATAAAAATGATACCTCACTTGCGTGGGTAGGCCTAGCGCCGGCGACAGGAAACACCCCAAAGCGCAACGTGGACACATCCAAAATTTTGGAAGAAAACAGAGGTGTTTTTTGCGAAGTGCCTACCTGTAGATTTTGGCCTCTAGCTCAGCCGGCACCTAGGGACACCTACCAAACCTGTGCATTTCTGAAAACTAGAGACCTAGGGGAATCCAAGGAGGGGTGACTTGCGGAGCTCGGACCAGGTTCTGCTACCCAGAATCCTTTGCAAAACTCAAAATTTGGCTAAAAAAACACATGTTCCTCACATTTCTGTGGCAGAAAGTTCTGGAATCTGAGAGGAGCCACAAATTTCCTTCCACCCAGCGTTCCCCCAAGTCTCCCGATAAAAATGATACCTCACTTGTGTGGGTAGGCCTAGCGCCGGCGACAGGAAACACCCCAAAGCGCAACGTGGACACATCCAAAATTTTGGAAGAAAACAGAGGTGTTTTTTGCGAAGTGCCTACCTGTAGATTTTGGCCTCTAGCTCAGCCGGCACCTTGGGAAACCTACCAAACCTGTGCATTTCTGAAAACTAGAGACCTAGGGGAATCCAAGGAGGGGTGACTTGCGGGGCTCGGACCAGGTTCTGTTACCCAGAATCCTTTGCAAACCTCAAAATTTGGCTAAAAAAACACATGTTCGTCACATTTCTGTGGCAGAAAGTTCTGGAATCTGAGAGGAGCCACAAACTTCCTTCCACCCAGCGTTCCCCCAAGTCTCCCGATAAAAATGATACCTCACTTGCGTGGGTAGGCCTAGCGCCGGCGACAGGAAACACCCCAAAGCACAACGTGGACACATTCAAAATTTTGGAAGAAAACAGAGGTGTTTTTTGCGAAGTGCCTACCTGTAGATTTTGGCCTCTAGCTCAGCCGGTACCTAGGGAAACCTACCAAACCTGTGCATTTCTGAAAACTAGAGACCTAGGGGAATCCAAGGAGGGGTGACTTGCGGGGCTCGGACCAGGTTCTGTTACCCAGAATCCTTTGCAAACCTCAAAATTTGGCTAAAAAAACACATGTTCCTCACATTTCTGTGGCAGAAAGTTCTGGAATCTGAGAGGAGCCACAAATTTCCTTCCACCAAGCGTTCCCCCAAGTCTCCCGATAAAAATGATACCTCACTTGTGAGGGTAGGCCTAGCGCCGGCGTCAGGAAACACCCCAAAGCGCAACGTGGCACATCCAAAATTTTGGAAGAAAACAGAGGTGTTTTTTGCGAAGTGCCTACCTGTAGATTTTGGCCTCTAGCTCAGCCGGCACCTAGGGAAACCTACCAAACCTGTGCATTTCTGAAAACTAGAGACCTAGGGGAATCCAAGGAGGGGTGACTTGCGGGGCTCGGACCAGGTTCTGTTACCCAGAATCCTTTGCAAACCTCAAAATTTGGCTAAAAAAACACATGTTCCTCACATTTCTGTGGCAGAAAGTTCTGGAATCTGAGAGGAGCCACAAATTTCCTTCCACCCAGCGTTCCCCCAAGTCTCCCGATAAAAATGATACCTCACTTGTGTGGGTAGGCCTAGCGCCGGCGACAGGAAACACCCCAAAGCGCAACGTGGACACATCCAAAATTTTGGAAGAAAACAGAGGTGTTTTTTGCGAAGTGCCTACCTGTAGATTTTGGCCTCTAGCTCAACCGGCACCTAGGGAAACCTACCAAACCTGTGCATTTCTGAAAACTAGAGACCTAGGGGAATCCAAGGAGGGGTGACCTGCGGGGCTCGGACCAGGTTCTGTTACCCAGAATCCTTTGCAAACCTCAAAATTTGGCTAAAAAAACACATGTTCCTCACATTTCTGTGGCAGAAAGTTCTGGAATCTGAGAGGAGCCACAAATTTCCTTCCACCCTGCGTTCCCCCAAGTCTCCCGATAAAAATGATACCTCACTTGTGTGGGTAGGCCTAGCGCCGGTGACAGGAAACACCCCAAAGCGCAACGTGGACACATCCAAAATTTTGGAAGAAAACAGAGGTGTTTTTTGGGAAGTGCCTACCTGTAGATTTCGGCCTCTAGCTCAGCCGGCACCTAGGGAAACCTACCAAACCTTTGCATTTCTGAAAACTAGAGACCTAGGGGAATCCAAGGAGGGTGACTTGAGGGGCTCGGACCAGGTTCTGTTACCCAGAATCCTTTGCAAACCTCAAAATTTGGCTAAAAAAACACATGTTCCTCACATTTCTGTGGCAGAAAGTTCTGGAATCTGAGAGGAGCCACAAATTTCCTTCCACCCAGCGTTCCCCCAAGTCTCCCGATAAAAATGATACCTCACTTGTGTGGGTAGGCCTAGTGCCGGCGACAGGAAACACCCCAAAGCGCAACATGGACACATCCAAAATTTTGGAAGAAAACAGAGGTGTTTTTTGCGAAGTGCCTACCTGTAGATTTTGGCCTCTAGCTCAGCCGGCACCTAGGGAAACCTACCAAACCTGTGCATTTCTGAAAACTAGAGACCTAGGGGAATCCAAGGAGGGGTGACTTGCGGGGCTCGGACCAGGTTCTGTTACCCAGAATCCTTTGCATACCTCAAAATTTGGCTAAAAAAACACATGTTCCTCACATTTCTGTGGCAGAAAGTTCTGGAATCTGAGAGGAGCCACAAATTTCCTACCACCCAGCGTTCCCCCAAGTCTCCCGATAAAAATGATACCTCACTTGCGTGGGTAGGCCTAGCGCCGGCGACAGGAAACACCCCAAAGCGCAACGTGGACACATTCACAATTTTGGAAGAAAACAGAGGTGTTTTTTGCAAAGTGCCTACCTGTAGATTTTGGCCTCTAGCTCAGCCGGCACGTAGGGACACCTACCAAACCTGTGCATTTCTGAAAACTAAAGACCTAGGGGAATCCAAGGAGGGGTGACTTGCGGAGCTCGGACCAGGTTCTGCTACCCAGAATCCTTTGCAAAACTCAAAATTTGGCTAAAAAAACACATGTTCCTCACATTTCTGTGGCAGAAAGTTGTGGAATCTGAGAGGAGCCACAAATTTCCTTCCACCCAGCGTTCCCCCAAGTCTCCCGATAAAAATGATACCTCACTTGTGTGGGTAGGCCTAGCGCCGGCGACAGGAAACACCCCAAAGCGCAACGTGGACACATCCAAAATTTTGGAAGAAAACAGAGGTGTTTTTTGCGAAGTGCCTACCTGTAGATTTTGGCCTCTAGCTCAGCCGGCACCTAGGGAAACCTACAAAACCTGTGCATTTCTGAAAACTAGAGACCTAGGGGAATCCAAGGAGGGGTGACTTGCGGGGCTCGGACCAGGTTCTTTTACCCAGATTCCTTTGCAAACCTCAAAATTTGGCTAAAAAAACACATGTTCCTCACATTTCTGTGGCAGAAAGTTCTGGAATCTGAGAGGAGCCACAAACTTCCTTCCACCCAGCGTTCCCCCAAGTCTCCCGATAAAAATGATACCTCACTTGCGTGGGTAGGCCTAGCGCCGGCGACAGGAAACACCCCAAAGCGCAACGTGGACACATTCAAAATTTTGGAAGAAAACAGAGGTGTTTTTTGCGAAGTGCCTACCTGTAGCTTTTGGCCTCTAGCTCAGCCGGTACCTAGGGAAACCTACCAAACCTGTGCATTTCTGAAAACTAGAGACCTAGGGGAATCCAAGGAGGGGTGACTTGCGGGGCTCGGACCAGGTTCTGTTACCCAGAATCCTTTGCAAACCTCAAAATTTGGCTAAAAAACACATGTTCCTCACATTTCTGTGGCAGAAAGTTCTGGAATCTGAGAGGAGCCACAAATTTCCTTCCACCCAGCATTCCCCCAAGTCTCCCGATAAAAATGATACCTCACTTGTGTGGGTAGGCCTAGCGCCCGCGACAGGAAACACCCCAAAGCGCAACGTGGACACATCCTAAATTTTGGAAGAAAACAGAGGTGTTTTTTGCGAAGTGCCTACCTGTAGATTTTGGCCTCTAGCTCAGCCGGCACCTAGGGAAACCTACCAAACCTGTGCATTTCTGTAAACTAGAGACCTAGGGGAATCCAAGGAGGGGTGACTTGCGGGGCTCGGACCAGGTTCTGTTACACAGAATCCTTTGCAAACCTCAAAATTTGGCTAAAAAAACACATGTTCCTCACATTTCTGTGGCAGAAAGTTCTGGAATCTGAGAGGAGCCACAAATTTCCTTCCACCCAGCGTTCCCCCAAGTTTCCCGATAAAAATGATACCTCACTTGTGTGGGTAGGCCTAGCGCCGGCGTCAGGAAACACCCCAAAGCGCAACGTGGACACATCCAAAATTTTTGAAGAAAACAGAGGTGTTTTTTGCGAAGTGCCTACCTGTAGATTTTGGCCTCTAGCTCAGCCGGCACCTAGGGAAACCTACCAAACCTGTGCATTTCTGAAAACTAGAGACCTAGGGGAATCCAAGGAGGGGTGACTTGCGGGGCTCGGACCAGGTTCTGTTACCCAGAATCCTTTGCATACCTCAAAATTTGGCTAAAAAAACACATGTTCCTTACATTTCTGTGGCAGAAAGTTCTGGAATCTGAGAGGAGCCACAAATTTCCTACCACCCAGCGTTCCCCCAAGTCTCCCGATAAAAATGATACCTCACTTGCGTGGGTAGGCCTAGCGCCGGCGACAGGAAACACCCCAAAGCGCAACGTGGACACATTCACAATTTTGGAAGAAAACAGAGGTGTTTTTTGCGAAGTGCCTACCTGTAGATTTTGGCCTCTAGCTCAGCCGGCACCTAGGGACACCTACCAAACCTGTGCATTTCTGAAAACTAAAGACCTAGGGGAATCCAAGGAGGGGTGACTTGCGGAGCTCGGACCAGGTTCTGCTACCCAGAATCCTTTGCAAAACTCAAAATTTGGCTAAAAAAACACATGTTCCTCACATTTCTGTGGCAGAAAGTTCTGGAATCTGAGAGGAGCCACAAATTTCCTTCCACCCAGCGTTCCCCCAAGTCTCCCGATAAAAATGATACCTCACTTGTGTGGGTAGGCCTAGCGCCGGCGACAGGAAACACCCCAAAGCGCAACGTGGACACATCCAAAATTTTGGAAGAAAACAGAGGTGTTTTTTGCGAAGTGCCTACCTGTAGATTTTGGCCTCTAGCTCAGCCGGCACCTAGGGAAACCTACAAAACCTGTGCATTTCTGAAAACTAGAGACCTAGGGGAATCCAAGGAGGGGTGACTTGCGGGGCTCGGACCAGGTTCTTTTACCCAGATTCCTTTGCAAACCTCAAAATTTGGCTAAAAAAACACATGTTCCTCACATTTCTGTGGCAGAAAGTTCTGGAATCTGAGAGGAGCCACAAACTTCCTTCCACCCAGCGTTCCCCCAAGTCTCCCGATAAAAATGATACCTCACTTGCGTGGGTAGGCCTAGCGCCGGCGACAGGAAACACCCCAAAGCGCAACGTGGACACATTCAAAATTTTGGAAGAAAACAGAGGTGTTTTTTGCGAAGTGCCTACCTGTAGCTTTTGGCCTCTAGCTCAGCCGGTACCTAGGGAAACCTACCAAACCTGTGCATTTCTGAAAACTAGAGACCTAGGGGAATCCAAGGAGGGGTGACTTGCGGGGCTCGGACCAGGTTCTGTTACCCAGAATCCTTTGCAAACCTCAAAATTTGGCTAAAAAACACATGTTCCTCACATTTCTGTGGCAGAAAGTTCTGGAATCTGAGAGGAGCCACAAATTTCCTTCCACCCAGCATTCCCCCAAGTCTCCCGATAAAAATGATACCTCACTTGTGTGGGTAGGCCTAGCGCCCGCGACAGGAAACACCCCAAAGCGCAACGTGGACACATCCTAAATTTTGGAAGAAAACAGAGGTGTTTTTTGCGAAGTGCCTACCTGTAGATTTTGGCCTCTAGCTCAGCCGGCACCTAGGGAAACCTACCAAACCTGTGCATTTCTGTAAACTAGAGACCTAGGGGAATCCAAGGAGGGGTGACTTGCGGGGCTCGGACCAGGTTCTGTTACACAGAATCCTTTGCAAACCTCAAAATTTGGCTAAAAAAACACATGTTCCTCACATTTCTGTGGCAGAAAGTTCTGGAATCTGAGAGGAGCCACAAATTTCCTTCCACCCAGCGTTCCCCCAAGTTTCCCGATAAAAATGATACCTCACTTGTGTGGGTAGGCCTAGCGCCGGCGTCAGGAAACACCCCAAAGCGCAACGTGGACACATCCAAAATTTTTGAAGAAAACAGAGGTGTTTTTTGCGAAGTGCCTACCTGTAGATTTTGGCCTCTAGCTCAGCCGGCACCTAGGGAAACCTACCAAACCTGTGCATTTCTGAAAACTAGAGACCTAGGGGAATCCAAGGAGGGGTGACTTGCGGGGCTCGGACCAGGTTCTGTTACCCAGAATCCTTTGCATACCTCAAAATTTGGCTAAAAAAACACATGTTCCTTACATTTCTGTGGCAGAAAGTTCTGGAATCTGAGAGGAGCCACAAATTTCCTACCACCCAGCGTTCCCCCAAGTCTCCCGATAAAAATGATACCTCACTTGCGTGGGTAGGCCTAGCGCCGGCGACAGGAAACACCCCAAAGCGCAACGTGGACACATTCACAATTTTGGAAGAAAACAGAGGTGTTTTTTGCGAAGTGCCTACCTGTAGATTTTGGCCTCTAGCTCAGCCGGCACCTAGGGACACCTACCAAACCTGTGCATTTCTGAAAACTAAAGACCTAGGGGAATCCAAGGAGGGGTGACTTGCGGAGCTCGGACCAGGTTCTGCTACCCAGAATCCTTTGCAAAACTCAAAATTTGGCTAAAAAAACACATGTTCCTCACATTTCTGTGGCAGAAAGTTCTGGAATCTGAGAGGAGCCACAAATTTCCTTCCACCCAGCGTTCCCCCAAGTCTCCCGATAAAAATGATACCTCACTTGTGTGGGTAGGCCTAGCGCCGGCGACAGGAAACACCCCAAAGCGCAACGTGGACACATCCAAAATTTTGGAAGAAAACAGAGGTGTTTTTTGCGAAGTGCCTAACTGTAGATTTTGGCCTCTAGCTCAGCCGGCACCTAGGGAAACCTACAAAACCTGTGCATTGCTGAAAACTAGAGACCTAGGGGAATCCAAGGAGGGGTGACTTGCGGGGCTCGGACCAGGTTCTTTTACCCAGAATCCTTTGCAAACCTCAAAATTTGGCTAAAAAAACACATGTTCCTCACATTTCTGTGGCAGAAAGTTCTGGAATCTGAGAGGAGCCACAAACTTCCTTCCACCCAGCGTTCCCCCAAGTCTCCCGATAAAAATGATACCTCACTTGCGTGGGTAGGCCTAGCGCCGGCGACAGGAAACACCCCAAAGCGCAACGTGGACACATTCAAAATTTTGGAAGAAAACAGAGGTGTTTTTTGCGAAGTGCCTACCTGTAGATTTTGGCCTCTAGCTCAGCCGGCACCTAGGGAAACCTACCAAACCTGTGCATTTCTGAAAACTAGAGACCTAGGGGAATCCAAGGAGGGGTGACTTGCGGGGCTCGGACCAGGTTCTGTTACCCAGAATCCTTTGCAAACCTCAAAATTTGGCTAAAAAAACACATGTTCCTCACATTTCTGTGGCAGAAAGTTCTGGAATCTGAGAGGATCCACAAATTTCCTTCCACCCAGCGTTCCCCCAAGTCTCCCGATAAAAATGATACCTCACTTGTGTGGGTAGGCCTAGCGCCCGCGACAGGAAACACCCCAAAGCGCAACGTGGACACATCCAAAATTTTGGAAGAAAACAGAGGTGTTTTTTGCGAAGTGCCTACCTGTAGATTTTGGCCTCTAGCTCAGACGGCACCTAGGGAAACCTACCAAACCTGTGCATTTCTGTAAACTAGAGACCTAGGGGAATCCAAGGAGGGGTGACTTGCGGGGCTCGTACCAGGTTCTGTTACACAGAATCCTTTGCAAACCTCAAAATTTGGCTAAAAAAACACATGTTCCTCACATTTCTGTGGCAGAAAGTTCTGGAATCTGAGAGGAGCCACAAATTTCCTTCCACCCAGCGTTCCCCCAAGTCTCCCGATAAAAATGATACCTCACTTGTGTGGGTAGGCCTAGCGCCGGCGACAGGAAACACCCCAAAGCGCAACGTGGACACATCCAAAATTTTGGAAGAAAACAGAGGTGTTTTTTGCGAAGTGCCTACCTGTAGATTTTGGCCTCTAGCTCAGCCGGCACCTAGGGAAACCTACCAAACCTGTGCATTTCTGAAAACTAGAGACCTAGGGGAATCCAAGGAGGGGTGACTTGCGGGGCTCGGACCAGGTTCTGTTACCCAGAATCCTTTGCAAACCTCAAAATTTGGCTAAAAAAACACATGTTCCTCACATTTCTGTGGCAGAAAGTTCTGGAATCTGAGAGGACCCACAAATTTCCTTCCACCCAGCGTTCCCCCAAGTCTCCCGATAAAAATGATACCTCACTTGTGTGGGTAGGCCTAGCGCCGGCGACAGGAAACACCCCAAAGCGCAACGTGGACACATCCAAAATTTTGGAAGAAAACAGAGGTGTTTTTTGGGAAGTGCCTACCTGTAGATTTCGGCCTCTAGCTCAGCCGGCACCTAGGGAAACCTACCAAACCTTTGCATTTCTGAAAACTAGAGACCTAGGGGAATCCAAGGAGGGGTGACTTGCGGGGCTCGGACCAGTTTCTGTTACCCAGAATCCTTTGCAAACCTCAAAATTTGGCTAAAAAAACACATGTTCCTCACATTTCTGTGGCAGAAAGTTCTGGAATCTGAGAGGAGCCACAAATTTCCTTCCACCCAGCGTTCCCCCAAGTCTCCCGATAAAAATGATACCTCACTTGTGTGGGTAGGCCTAGTGCCGGCGACAGGAAACACCCCAAAGCGCAACATGGACACATCCAAAATTTTGGAAGAAAACAGAGGTGTTTTTTGCGAAGTGCCTACCTGTAGATTTTGGCATCTATCTCAGCCGGCACCTAGGGAAACCTACCAAACCTGTGCATTTCTGAAAACTAGAGACCTAGGGGAATCCAAGGAGGGGTGACTTGCGGGGCTCGGACCAGGTTCTGTTACCCAGAATCCTTTGCAAACCTCAAAATTTGGCTAAAAAAACACATGTTCCTCACATTTCTGTGGCAGAAAGTTCTGGAATCTGAGAGGATCCACAAATTTCCTTCCACCCAGCGTTCCCCCAAGTCTCCCGATAAAAATGATACCTCACTTGTGTGGGTAGGCCTAGCGCCCGCGACAGGAAACACCCCAAAGCGCAACGTGGACACATCCAAAATTTTGGAAGAAAACAGAGGTGTTTTTTGCGAAGTGCCTACCTGTAGATTTTGGCCTCTAGCTCAGACGGCACCTAGGGAAACCTACCAAACCTGTGCATTTCTGTAAACTAGAGACCTAGGGGAATCCAAGGAGGGGTGACTTGCGGGGCTCGTACCAGGTTCTGTTACACAGAATCCTTTGCAAACCTCAAAATTTGGCTAAAAAAACACATGTTCCTCACATTTCTGTGGCAGAAAGTTCTGGAATCTGAGAGGAGCCACAAATTTCCTTCCACCCAGCGTTCCCCCAAGTCTCCCGATAAAAATGATACCTCACTTGTGTGGGTAGGCCTAGCGCCGGCGACAGGAAACACCCCAAAGCGCAACGTGGACACATCCAAAATTTTGGAAGAAAACAGAGGTGTTTTTTGCGAAGTGCCTACCTGTAGATTTTGGCCTCTAGCTCAGCCGGCACCTAGGGAAACCTACCAAACCTGTGCATTTCTGAAAACTAGAGACCTAGGGGAATCCAAGGAGGGGTGACTTGCGGGGCTCGGACCAGGTTCTGTTACCCAGAATCCTTTGCAAACCTCAAAATTTGGCTAAAAAAACACATGTTCCTCACATTTCTGTGGCAGAAAGTTCTGGAATCTGAGAGGACCCACAAATTTCCTTCCACCCAGCGTTCCCCCAAGTCTCCCGATAAAAATGATACCTCACTTGTGTGGGTAGGCCTAGCGCCGGCGACAGGAAACACCCCAAAGCGCAACGTGGACACATCCAAAATTTTGGAAGAAAACAGAGGTGTTTTTTGGGAAGTGCCTACCTGTAGATTTCGGCCTCTAGCTCAGCCGGCACCTAGGGAAACCTACCAAACCTTTGCATTTCTGAAAACTAGAGACCTAGGGGAATCCAAGGAGGGGTGACTTGCGGGGCTCGGACCAGTTTCTGTTACCCAGAATCCTTTGCAAACCTCAAAATTTGGCTAAAAAAACACATGTTCCTCACATTTCTGTGGCAGAAAGTTCTGGAATCTGAGAGGAGCCACAAATTTCCTTCCACCCAGCGTTCCCCCAAGTCTCCCGATAAAAATGATACCTCACTTGTGTGGGTAGGCCTAGTGCCGGCGACAGGAAACACCCCAAAGCGCAACATGGACACATCCAAAATTTTGGAAGAAAACAGAGGTGTTTTTTGCGAAGTGCCTACCTGTAGATTTTGGCATCTATCTCAGCCGGCACCTAGGGAAACCTACCAAACCTGTGCATTTCTGAAAACTAGAGACCTAGGGGAATCCAAGGAGGGGTGACTTGCGGGGCTCGGACAAGATTCTGTTACCCAGAATCCTTTGCATACCTCAAAATTTGGCTAAAAAAACACATGTTCCTCACATTTCTGTGGCAGAAAGTTCTGGAATCTGAGAGGAGCCACAAATTTCCTACCACCCAGCGTTCCCCCAAGTCTCCCGATAAAAATGATACCTCACTTGCGTGGGTAGGCCTAGCGCCAGAGACAGGAAACACCCCAAAGCGCAACGTGGACACATTCACAATTTTGGAAGAAAACAGAGGTGTTTTTTGCGAAGTGCCTACCTGTAGATTTTGGCCTCTAGCTCAGCCGGCACCTAGGGACACCTACCAAACCTGTGCATTTCTGAAAACTAAAGACCTAGGGGAATCCAAGGAGGGGTGACTTGCGGAGCTCGGACCAGGTTCTGCTACCCAGAATCCTTTGCAAAACTCAATATTTGGCTAAAAAAACACATGTTCCTCACATTTCTGTGGCAGAAAGTTCTGGAATCTGAAAGGAGCCACAAATTTCCTTCCACCCAGCGTTCCCCCAAGTCTCCCGATAAAAATGATACCTCACTTGCGTGGGTAGGCCTAGCGCCGGCGACTGGAAACACCCCAAAGCGCAACGTGGACACATCCAAAATTTTGGAAGAAAACAGAGGTGTTTTTTGCGAAGTGCCTACCTGTAGATTTTGGCCTCTAGCTCAGCCGGCACCAAGGGACACCTACCAAACCTGTGCATTTCTGAAAACTAGAGACCTAGGGGAATACAAGGAGGGGTGACTTGCGGAGCTCGGACCAGGTTCTGCTACCCAGAATCCTTTGCAAAACTCAAAATTTGTCTAAAAAAACACATGTTCCTCCCATTTCTGTGGCAGAAAGTTCTGGAATCTGAGAGGAGCCACAAATTTCCTTCCACCCAGCGTTCCCCCAAGTCTCCCGATAAAAATGATACCTCACTTGTGTGGGTAGGCCTAGCGCCGGCGACAGGAAACACCCCAAAGCGCAACGTGGACACATCCAAAATTTTGGAAGAATACAGAGGTGTTTTTTGCGAAGTGCCTACCTGTAGATTTTGGCCTCTAGCTCAGCCGGCACCTAGGGAAACCTACAAAACCTGTGCATTTCTGAAAACTAGAGACCTAGGGGAATCCAAGGAGGGGTGACTTGCGGGGCTCGGACCAGGTTCTGTTACCCAGAATCCTTTGCAAACCTCAAAATTTGGCTAAAAAAACACATGTTCCTCACATTTCTGTGGCAGAAAGTTCTGGAATCTGAGAGGAGCCACAAACTTCCTTCCACCCAGCGTTCCCCCAAGTCTCCCGATAAAAATGATACCTCACTTGCGTGGGTAGGCCTAGCGCCGGCGACAGGAAACACCCCAAAGCACAACGTGGACACATTCAAAATTTTGGAAGAAAACAGAGGTGTTTTTTGCGAAGTGCCTACCTGTAGATTTTGGCCTCTAGCTCAGCCGGTACCTAGGGAAACCTACCAAACCTGTGCATTTCTGAAAACTAGAGACCTAGGGGAATCCAAGGAGGGGTGACTTGCGGGGCTCGGACCAGGTTCTGTTACCCAGAATCCTTTGCAAACCTCAAAATTTGGCTAAAAAAACACATGTTCCTCACATTTCTGTGGCAGAAAGTTCTGGAATCTGAGAGGAGCCACAAATTTCCTTCCACCCAGCGTTCCCCCAAGTCTCCCGATAAAAATGATACCTCACTTGTGTGGGTAGGCCTAGCGCCGGCGTCAGGAAACACCCCAAAGCGCAACGTGGACACATCCAAAATTTTGGAAGAAAACAGAGGTGTTTTTTGCGAAGTGCCTACCTGTAGATTTTGGCCTCTAGCTCAGCCGGCACCTAGGGAAACCTACCAAACCTGTGCATTTCTGAAAACTAGAGACCTAGGGGAATCCAAGGAGGGGTGACTTGCGGGGCTCGGACCAGGTTCTGTTACCCAGAATCCTTTGCAAACCTCAAAATTTGGCTAAAAAAACACATGTTCCTCACATTTCTGTGGCAGAAAGTTCTGGAATCTGAGAGGAGCCACAAATTTCCTTCCACCCAGCGTTCCCCCAAGTCTCCCGATAAAAATGATACCTCACTTGTGTGGGTAGGCCTAGCGCCAGAGACAGGAAACACCCCAAAGCGCAACATGGACACATTCACAATTTTGGAAGAAAACAGAGGTGTTTTTTGCGAAGTGCCTACCTGTAGATTTTGGCCTCTAGCTCAGCCGGCACCTAGGGAAACCTACCAAACCTGTGCATTTCTGAAAACTAGAGACCTAGGGGAATCCAAGGAGGGGTGACTTGCGGGGCTCGGACAAGATTCTGTTACCCAGAATCCTTTGCATACCTCAAAATTTGGCTAAAAAAACACATGTTCCTCACATTTCTGTGGCAGAAAGTTCTGGAATCTGAGAGGAGCCACAAATTTCCTACCACCCAGCGTTCCCCCAAGTCTCCCGATAAAAATGATACCTCACTTGCGTGGGTAGGCCTAGCGCCAGAGACAGGAAACACCCCAAAGCGCAACGTGGACACATTCACAATTTTGGAAGAAAACAGAGGTGTTTTTTGCGAAGTGCCTACCTGTAGATTTTGGCCTCTAGCTCAGCCGGCACCTAGGGACACCTACCAAACCTGTGCATTTCTGAAAACTAAAGACCTAGGGGAATCCAAGGAGGGGTGACTTGCGGAGCTCGGACCAGGTTCTGCTACCCAGAATCCTTTGCAAAACTCAATATTTGGCTAAAAAAACACATGTTCCTCACATTTCTGTGGCAGAAAGTTCTGGAATCTGAAAGGAGCCACAAATTTCCTTCCACCCAGCGTTCCCCCAAGTCTCCCGATAAAAATGATACCTCACTTGCGTGGGTAGGCCTAGCGCCGGCGACTGGAAACACCCCAAAGCGCAACGTGGACACATCCAAAATTTTGGAAGAAAACAGAGGTGTTTTTTGCGAAGTGCCTACCTGTAGATTTTGGCCTCTAGCTCAGCCGGCACCAAGGGACACCTACCAAACCTGTGCATTTCTGAAAACTAGAGACCTAGGGGAATCCAAGGAGGGGTGACTTGCGGAGCTCGGACCAGGTTCTGCTACCCAGAATCCTTTGCAAAACTCAAAATTTGGCTAAAAAAACACATGTTCCTCCCATTTCTGTGGCAGAAAGTTCTGGAATCTGAGAGGAGCCACAAATTTCCTTCCACCCAGCGTTCCCCCAAGTCTCCCGATAAAAATGATACCTCACTTGTGTGGGTAGGCCTAGCGCCGGCGACAGGAAACACCCCAAAGCGCAACGTGGACACATCCAAAATTTTGGAAGAAAACAGAGGTGTTTTTTGCGAAGTGCCTACCTGTAGATTTTGGCCTCTAGCTCAGCCGGCACCTAGGGAAACCTACAAAACCTGTGCATTTCTGAAAACTAGAGACCTAGGGGAATCCAAGGAGGGGTGACTTGCGGGGCTCGGACCAGGTTCTGTTACCCAGAATCCTTTGCAAACCTCAAAATTTGGCTAAAAAAACACATGTTCCTCACATTTCTGTGGCAGAAAGTTCTGGAATCTGAGAGGAGCCACAAACTTCCTTCCACCCAGCGTTCCCCCAAGTCTCCCGATAAAAATGATACCTCACTTGCGTGGGTAGGCCTAGCGCCGGCGACAGGAAACACCCCAAAGCACAACGTGGACACATTCAAAATTTTGGAAGAAAACAGAGGTGTTTTTTGCGAAGTGCCTACCTGTAGATTTTGGCCTCTAGCTCAGCCGGTACCTAGGGAAACCTACCAAACCTGTGCATTTCTGAAAACTAGAGACCTAGGGGAATCCAAGGAGGGGTGACTTGCGGGGCTCGGACCAGGTTCTGTTACCCAGAATCCTTTGCAAACCTCAAAATTTGGCTAAAAAAACACATGTTCCTCACATTTCTGTGGCAGAAAGTTCTGGAATCTGAGAGGAGCCACAAATTTCCTTCCACCCAGCGTTCCCCCAAGTCTCCCGATAAAAATGATACCTCACTTGTGTGGGTAGGCCTAGCGCCGGCGTCAGGAAACACCCCAAAGCGCAACGTGGACACATCCAAAATTTTGGAAGAAAACAGAGGTGTTTTTTGCGAAGTGCCTACCTGTAGATTTTGGCCTCTAGCTCAGCCGGCACCTAGGGAAACCTACCAAACCTGTGCATTTCTGAAAACTAGAGACCTAGGGGAATCCAAGGAGGGGTGACTTGCGGGGCTCGGACCAGGTTCTGTTACCCAGAATCCTTTGCAAACCTCAAAATTTGGCTAAAAAAACACATGTTCCTCACATTTCTGTGGCAGAAAGTTCTGGAATCTGAGAGGAGCCACAAATTTCCTTCCACCCAGCGTTCCCCCAAGTCTCCCGATAAAAATGATACCTCACTTGTGTGGGTAGGCCTAGCGCCGGCGACAGGAAACACCCCAAAGCGCAACGTGGACACATCCAAAATTTTGGAAGAAAACAGAGGTGTTTTTTGCGAAGTGCCTACCTGTAGATTTTGGCCTCTAGCTCAACCGGCACCTAGGGAAACCTACCAAACCTGTGCATTTCTGAAAACTAGAGACCTAGGGGAATCCAAGGAGGGGTGACTTGCGGGGCTCGGACCAGGTTCTGTTACCCAGAATCCTTTGCAAACCTCAAAATTTGGCTAAAAAAACACATGTTCCTCACATTTCTGTGGCAGAAAGTTCTGGAATCTGAGAGGAGCCACAAATTTCCTTCCACCCAGCGTTCCCCCAAGTCTCCCGATAAAAATGATACCTCACTTGTGTGGGTAGGCCTAGCGCCGGTGACAGGAAACACCCCAAAGCGCAACGTGGACACATCCAAAATTTTGGAAGAAAACAGAGGTGTTTTTTGGGAAGTGCCTACCTGTAGATTTCGGCCTCTAGCTCAGCCGGCACCTAGGGAAACCTACCAAACCTTTGCATTTCTGAAAACTAGAGACCTAGGGGAATCCAAGGAGGGGTGACTTGCGGGGCTCGGACCAGGTTCTGTTACCCAGAATCCTTTGCATACCTCAAAATTTGGCTAAAAAAACACATGTTCCTCACATTTCTGTGGCAGAAAGTTCTGGAATCTGAGAGGAGCCACAAATTTCCTTCCACCCAGCGTTCCCCCAAGTCTCCCGATAAAAATGATACCTCACTTGTGTGGGTAGGCCTAGCGCCGGCGACAGGAATCACCCCAAAGCGCAACGTGGACACATCCAAAATTTTGGAAGAAAACAGAGGTGTTTTTTGCGAAGTGCCTACCTGTAGATTTTGGCCTCTAGCTCAACCGGCACCTGGGGGAACCTACAAAACCTGTACATTTCTGAAAACTAGAGACCTAGGGGAATCCAAGGAGGGGTGACTTGCGGGGCTCGGACCAGGTTCTGTTACCCAGAATCCTTTGCAAACCTCAAAATTTGGCTAAAAAACACATGTTCCTCACATTTCTGTGGCAGAAAGATCTGGAATCTGAAAGGAGCCACAAACTTCCTTCCACCCAGCGTTCTCCCAAGTCTCCCGATAAAAATGATACCTCACTTGCGTGGGTAGGCCTAGCGCCGGCGACAGGAAACACCCCAAAGCGCAACGTGGACACATCCAAAATTTTGGAAGAAAACAGAGGTGTTTTTTGCGAAGTGCCTACCTGTAGATTTTGGCCTCTAGCTCAGCCGGCACCTAGGGAAACCTACCAAACCTGTGCATTTCTGAAAACTAGAGACCTAGGGGAATCCAAGGAGGGGTGACTTGCGGGGCTCGGACCAGGTTCTGTTACCCAGAATCCTTTGCAAACCTCAAAATTTGGCTAAAAAAACACATGTTCCTCACATTTCTGTGGCAGAAAGTTCTGAAATCTGAGAGGAGCCACAAATTTCCTTCCACCCAGCGTTCCCCCAAGTCTCCCGATAAAAATGATACCTCACTTGTGTGGGTAGGCCTAGCGCCGGCGACAGGAAACACCCCAAAGCGCAACGTGGACACATCCAAAATTTTGGAAGAAAACAGAGGTGTTTTTTGCGAAGTGCCTACCTGTAGATTTTGGCCTCTAGCTCAGCCGGCACCTAGGGAAACCTACCAAACCTTTGCATTTCTGAAAACTAGAGACCTAGGGAAATCCAAGGAGGGGTGACTTGCAGGGCTCGGACCAGGTTCTGTTACCCAGAATCCTTTGCAAACCTCAAAATTTGGCTAAAAAAACACATGTTCCTCACATTTCTGTGGCAGAAAGTTCTGGAATCTGAGAGGAGCCACAAATTTCCTTCCACCCAGCGTTCCCCCAAGTCTCCCGATAAAAATGATACCTCACTTGTGTGGGTAGGCCTAGCGCCGGCGACAGGAAACACCCCAAAGCGCAACATGGACACATCCAAAATTTTGGAAGAAAACAGAGGTGTTTTTTGCGAAGTGCCTACCTGTAGATTTTGGCCTCTATCTCAGCCGGCACCTAGGGAAACCTAACAAACCTGTGCATTTCTGAAAACTAGAGACCTAGGGGAATCCAAGATGGGGTGACTTGCGGGGCTCGGACCAGGTTCTGTTACCCAGAATCCTTTGCAAACCTCAAAATTTGGCAAAAAAAACACATGTTCCTCACATTTCTGTGGCAGAAAGTTCTGGAATCTGAAAGGAGCCACAAATTTCCTTCCACCCAGCGTTCCCCCAAGTCTCCCGATAAAAATGATACCTCACTTGCGTGGGTAGGCCTAGCGCCCGCGACAGGAAACCCCCCAAAACGCAACGTGGACACATCCCATTTTTTGAAAGAAAACAGTGCCTACCTGTGGATTTTGGCCTGTAGCTCAGCCGGCACCTAGGGAAACCTACCAAAACTGTGCATTTCTGAAAACTAGAGACCTAGGGGAATCCAAGGAGGGGCGACTTGCGGGGCTCGGACCAGGTTCTGTTACCCAGAATCCTTTGCAAACCTCAAAATGTGGCTAAAAAAACACATGTTCCTCACATTTCTGTGGCAGAAAGTTCTGGAATCTGAGAGGAGTCACAAATTTCCTTCCACCCAGCAATCCCCCAAGTCTCCCGATAAAAATGATACCTCACTTGTGTGGGTGGGCCAGGTGCCTGCAACAGAATAAGGCCCAAAACCTGAAGGGATAGAAGGGATAGCACAGCAAGTTTATAAGGGCATATTCTTTTATACATCTTTAGACGGACTCTGCTTTGGGGACCCACATAAGTGAGGTGTCATTTTACTTGGGAGACTGAGGGGAAAACTGGGGAGTAGGAATTTTGTGCTGGAGCGGTGATCCTACGAAGAAAAATCAGGAAAATATGCTTTTTTATGCAAATTTTGAGGTTTACAGAGGAGTCTGGGTAAGAAAATGTTGGGGGAGCCACGCAAGCCACACCTCCCTGGACTCCTTGGGGTGCCTAGTTTTAAAAAGTTTCTGGGTTTTGTAGGTTTCCCTACATGAAGGCTGCACCCAGGACCAAAAACATAGGTGGGCCCTCCCCCCCAAACACAGGTATTTTTGGAATATATCACTTTGATGTGTGCACATACGTCCGTGATGTACCAACCACTAAAATTGTGAAAGGAAACACACTTAGGTTATGTGAAGAAGACCCCTCACCCACCAACCAAGTTGGTGGCATGCTTCATCATCGGGGTCCCACCCGAGGTACCTAGCGTGTCACAGGTGTCCTGCGACGCCTGATTACAGCGGAGCAGGTTTTGTCATTTTTTACAACACATACTGGTTGGATTTGGCACGAGGGTGAGTGATGATTCAGTGGATCAAATTTTATTAACAAGAGATTTCACAAAAATGAAATGCACTGCTAATAAGTGAAAGGCAAAAAAGTGAACCAATGACTCACAGCTCGTGAGCTGTAAAGCCGCGACAAGGCACCAACCTCTTTACAGTCCATTCACACACCTTTCATACATAACACGCACAAGACCATTCACACTGCCAGCCACGGGCCCAGCACATTACAACACTCACATCGACAGACGGCGCCACTCAAGGGCCCATCACTTACATACGCCCACATGCCTGATACAAGAATCACACCAGTTGATGGGAGTGTGGACTACCGTTTGGCTGGCACCGCCAGCCAAGCGCCACCCCTCGCACACCGCCAGCCAAGCGCCACCCCACGCACACCGCCAGCCAAGTGCCACCCCAAGCACACCGCCAGCCAAGCGCCACCCCACGCACACCGCCAGCCAAGCGCCACCCCAAGCACACCGCCAGCCAAGCGCCACCCCAAGCACATCGCCAGCCATGCGCCACCCCACGCACACCGCCAGCCAAGCGCCACCCCAAGCACACCGCCAGCCAAGCGCCACCCCACGCACACCGCCAGCCAAGCGCCACCCCAAGCACACCGCCAGCCAAGCGCCACCCCAAGCACACCGCCAGCCATGCGCCACCCCACGCACACCGCCAGCCAAGCGCCACCCCACGCACACCGCAATCACTTTTTTTTTATTTATAAACAACAAAGAAACTACTAATTATAAAATAAGCACAAAACTACAAACACAAAAGCTCTAACTAAATACACGACAGATGCCAACCGTGAAACATATGAAAATATAAAACTGACAGCTTACGCTCACGGTATTTCCCAAAAGTTTTTCCTTGTGTGGTAACTTCTAAAACAGCTGGGCACACACAGCCCAGGCTTTGAAGGGCATTCGGGGCAGTACATCCGGCTCTCCCTCCGGATTGATCTCCGGGCACATACTCTACATTTCTTTGTGGGCATGTCTTTTTTGGGAGTGGGAGGAATGTGATCTGGAAAGTGCTGATCTTTCAATCTAGCCACATCCTCCACCACTTCTACTCTAGGAACTCTTGCCGGTTCCACCACAATAAGGCTTTCTATCACCGACTCCTGAAATTTAACAAATGTCATCCTTGACTCGGATGAACAATCCTTGTATACAATAAAGGCATTAAAAGTTGCCAAATGAAATAAATGTAGGGCCAACTTTTTATACCACACATGTGACTTACGAAGAGCAGTGTAAGGTTCTAACCTCTGATCTACTCTATCAACACCACCCATGTGCCTATTGTAGTCCAAAATGCACGCAGGTTTGCGCACTTCCGCAACCTGACCCCAAACAGCCACAGGGGAAGTACTCTCATCATGGATGGTCGATAGAATGTACACATCCCTCCTGTCTGAAAATTTCAGAGCTAGCAGCTCATTATTCCGCAAGGCACTGCACTGTCCCCTCTCAAGTTTTTTACAGACAAGCTCCCTTGGATAGCCTTTCCGGTTAGAACTGATTGTGCCACAAGAAACAGTGTCCACCCTAAACAACTCCTTGAACAACTGCACTCCAGTGTAGAAATTATCTACGTACAAATGGTGACCTTTGTCAAACAGCCGTCTAGCAAGTTCCCACACAATTTTTTCGCTAACTCCAAAAGTGGCCGGACAACCAGGAGGGTCAATACTGGAATCCCTACCAGTGTAGACCCGGAAATTATACACATATCCTGTACTGCTTTCTGACAGCAGATACAATTTAATCCCATACCGTGCCCTCTTACTAGGAATGTACTGCTTAAAAACTAAACGCCCCTTGAAAAGGACCAAAGACTCGTCCACACTTATCTCTTTGCCTGGAACATAGACCTCTGAAAACCGATCCACAAAATGATCAAGGACAGGCCTAATCTTAAAAAGGCGGTCACAATCAGGGTGATCTCGTGGCAAGGCTAAAGCATTGTCTACAAAATGCAGCATACGAAGAAGAAGCAAATACCGATTACGTGTCATAGTTGCAGGAAATATAGCAGTTGCCATCAAGGGACTAGTAGACCAATAAGAAGCCAGTGACGGCTTCCTGATCAACCCCATCAAAAAAGACAAACCTAAAAACCTTTTCATCTCTTCCAGATATGTGGGAACCCAATGAGTAGCTCTAGACTGAGGCTTAAGTCTGGCAGCATTGTCCTGCAAATATTGCTCTGCATACACATTTGTCTGATCCACAATCTCTTCCAAAAATACATCGTCCATAAACAAGTGAAAGAAATGGACAGGCAGAAAGTTTTCTGTATTAACTCTACACCCTGGGAGACCAGTAAATGCAGGTAACTGTGGCTGCTCCATGTTTGGGGCAATCCAGGTGTCAGGTCTTCCAATGGGAAACCCTGCAGCCCCAGGCTGCTGCACTCTTGGCACATCAATGTCCTCCTCTAACACAGGCCCTTCATCTGCACTGAGAGTAGCTTACTCATCAGAAGAATACTCTCAGACAGAAAACTCACTTCCAGAATCTCCTGCTTCCTCCTCTGCCTCAGATGCAGAGTCAGTGTCGTAATCATGGTCTGAAGACGACTCAAAGAGCATGCGAACAACCTGCTGAGCGGTCACTTTGCGGCTAGCCATGATCCTAACAACAAATGGATTGCCAACAACAACTAGCACTAAAATAAGTAATAAACAAAGTGTAGCTTTATCACAAAGAGTTATGTACTACAAAAAACTATACCACTCAGTTGCCTGAAATAGCTACTCACCAAGCAACTACTCTGCACAGACAGCAATCACCAATGATATGCCACTAAAAAGAAAAAAGAAAAAAGCAATTTAGACATATGACAACACAAACATCACTGTGCTCAAATCTAAGGACAATGTCAAACACACAATACTGCATTTAGTACACCACCTACAAACATGTCAACAATACTCCTTTGGAGTAAATTGCTTTCACTTACCTAAAACATGCAACTATGCAAACCACAGGACAACTACTGCCAAAACCGCAAAGATCCACAGCAAAGGAAGCAAAAGCGTTGAACTAGAAGAAAAAGAAGGAATAAATTGTTATAATCACAAATACAAATACTTTGCCAGTTGACAAACACCCCACCACCAAGAACTTAGAAGTTGTCCCTGGTACCTAAGTGGATCCTGCCCTCCTAGGGGGTAGATGGGCGTAAAATAATTGGCCAATCTGCCCCCAAGGGGGGCAGAAAAGGGCAACACCTCTGTGCCCCCTTTCAGGGGGCGACCCTTCCCAAAGGGGGCACCCCCAGCACAACACAAAACAAAAAAATCCCTGCCGTATTGGTGGTTTCTGCCCTCCTTGGGGGCAGATGGGCCTACAAAATTACGGGCAGAGATGGGCAATCCAAATTTTCCCCACCTTAGGGGGGCGACCGTTGCCCAAGGGGTGCCCCCAAACACACACCACACACACAACACAATCCCTGGCGCCTAGTGTGCTTCCACCCCCCCCCCCCCGGGCAAGATCGTCCAAAAAATGGCTGGTCTGCCATCGGGGGGGGCCGAAACAGAAAAAAAAAAAGCTCCCCAGGGGAGCGACCCTTGCCCAAGGAGTTGCCCCCAAAATACACATAAATAAAAATATCACTGGTGTCTAGTGGTTTTCGCCCCCCCCCCCCCCTGGTGGCAGATCCGCCGAAAAATCAGCGAATCTGCCCCCGGGGGGGGCGAAATACAAAAATAAATGGCCCCGGGGGGGGGCGACCCTTGCCCAAGGGGTCGCCCCCAAAATACACATAAATAACAATATCCCTGGTGTCTAGTTGTTTTCGACCCCCCTGGGGGCTGATCCGCCGAAAAATCGGCGGATCTGCCCCCAGGGGGGGGGCGAAATACAAAAATAAATTGCCCCCAAAACACACATAAATAAACATATCCCTGGTGTCTAGTGGTTTTCGCCCCCCCCTGGGGGCAGATCCGCCGAAAAATTGGCGGATCTGCCCCCGGGGGGCGCGAAATACAAATAAAAATTGCCCCCTGGGGGGCGACCCTTGCCCAAGGGGTCGCCCCCAAAATTACCAAAAAAGAAAATCCCTGGTGGCTAGTGGAGATTCCTGCTCCACGATCGCGGGCCCTGCCCGCGATCGTGGAGCAGGAATCTTGTGAAAACAGACACAGGGGGAAAGGAAAAACCCTTTCCTTTCCCACCGTGTCTGTTTTCACCACCCCCCAAAAACGGAGAGGACTCACCTTTCAAGTCCTCCTCCGAAGACGCACTGGAAGCTAATGGCTTCCAGCGCGCCCGGCAACACTAGATTGCCGTGGGGGGGGGGCAGGGTGGAAGGGGAAGGTCTTCCCCTTCCATCCCCGCCTGGGGGGGGAGGGGGGTGCACGGGAGGCGCGCTAGCGCTCCCCCAAGTTCCCCTGTGCCTAGGACGAGATGATCTCGTCCAAGGCACAGGGGAACTGTAGCCTTGGACGAGATCATCTCGTCCAAGGCACAGAAGAGGTTAAACAGCCTTCAGCACTGAACATAAGGGAGGAGGGGGATTCACAGATCTCACAACTGAACCAATTTATGTAAATTAAAATGGCATAGTTATAATGTCTCTTACATATGCAGCTAAATATGCAGACACCCTAAGAGCACCACCATAGTAAACCCTTTTTCATCAAGACAAGAACATCACCACTTTAACATCTCCTCAGGTTGGGTATCCTCAAGTAACCTCTTTCTTTCTCCTGGCATTCCATATGATTCCTTTATTTTTCTGCAAGCATTTTTTCTTGTAATTGCATAGAGGCGATGAGCAGATCATGCAAAAAGGTATATTGCCTTTTGCCATCCATTTTTACAGCATCAGTTACCATTGCTGACCTATCATCTCTCTCCTCAATGGGCCACACACTTTATTTTTTATAAAAAATAAGAACCTCTGTATTTCACTGTAGGAGAGGCTTCTTTTTGCATGGTTATCCCCTCACTTTTTGCCTGGAAGATGATGTGGTTCCAAAATTGTAAGTGCTAAACAGTTTCCAAGGTCAGATCTCTTTCCCTGACACTGTACTATGTATTGCCACTTCAGTCACCCCTGTAAGTCCCTAGTAAATTGTACCTCTAGTACCAAGGGCATGATTGCAGAAGAGGACCCCCAGAGCTGCAGCACCAATTGTGCCACTCTGAGAGGTCCCACGCCAGCCTCATGCAGACTGCCATTGCATGACACGGTTTGTTTAAAAGATGCAAACTCGACATGGCACTCACCAAGAGTGCCCTGTCTATTAACACTGTTTGCACAATGGTTAAGTCACCCCTCTGGCAGTCCTTACAGTCATAAGGCACACTATAATGCATGAGAGGTCATATAGTTGCATGAGCAAATATGCCCCTACTGTGTCTTAACAAAGCCTTAAAGCATATTAAGTGTACAAGGGAGCCATAGCAAGTACACAAGGTGGACACTGCTCATTATGAGTTTGCCAGCTACATGATAGCTACTCTGAACCCAGGGTTGTTTTGTATCAAACAACTCAGAGTAATAAATCCTCACTGGTACCTGTGTTGGATTTATTATGAAATGTACCCAGGGGCAACTTTAGAGGTGTCCCTGCAAAATCTATACCGACCTGGCACAGTTGCTGGCTAGTCCAAACCAGCCTGCCACCACCAGACATGATTCTGGATCCCTGGGGTGAGAGCCTCTGATCTCTGGGACCAGAAGACAAAGCCCTTCCTGGATGGACGTGTCACAGCTCCTCCCCTTGGAATGTCCCCCACTCTGTCAGGAAGCTTCAAAGGTCATATCACCTTTAAAGCACCACTCCAGCCATTTGCTGCTAGCAGCAGATGACTACCCCCTGTCCTAGACCCCACTTTTGATGGGAAGAATGGCAGAAAAAATAACAAAGGATAGGGGGAGTGACTATCCTCAGACTGCACCACCCTCCAGGTATGGCTGGCGAGGTGATCACTCCATTTCATTTTCCTCCATCTTGGATGGCAGGAAAATTGCCAATCAGGGTTAGGAATGTGACCTCTTCTCACAGGAAGTGGTCACATAGTGGGTGTAGCTACCACAAGGTAAGTGGCCCACTGGCCACTACCTGGTACTCCCCTAAATGTCCAATAAATGCAGTATTTAGTGGGCATCCCTAGACCTGCAGATCAGATTTGATGGACGCAAGAAGGCCATTGACAAAGAAGACTAAAGACCTGCTGCACAAAGAAAAAGGCTCCAGACCCTGCCTGCTGCTCCCAGGACTTGACAATAACCACTGAGGGGGCCAACTGGACTCTTAGAAACCCCAGAAGACCTCTACTGTTCCACAAATTACTAAGAACCTCCTTCCAGAGGGAAGGTATCACTCCCTGCACCCAGCAGGCAAGACCCGGGAAGTCCAGTTTACTGATTGGCCACTGACCAATGACCCAGACACAGTAGCCAGACCATATTTCACCCAATGGACCTCATGAACAAACCCTACAAGTTTAGCAAGTTTGGTGGCACTGTGGCCTCTAGTGGCTGAACCTTGCAATAGCCAGGGGTACTGGACACCCAACACCAGACACCCAGAAGAAACGTTCACTCTGGACTCTCTGAGGACTGGGAGAAGGTACCAGTCAAGGAACATTAGGACACCCAAGAACCACCCCCTCAGGGGGGCTCTGTTGACCTGCACACCACCCTCCAAGTGACATGCACCTGGCTGAAAAGGCTCCCTGACGCACAACACTTGGCTGACTTATCTGCTCTGCACCTGGCCTCCCTGGCCCCTGCATCACAGAACCAGCTGTGCTATAGGAGTTCCTAGCCCCTTGCGACCTCCATCCTTCAAGGGGACCCACCAAACTTACCTTTAAGTCCCAGTGTGCAGTGCATTTCCAAGTGGTCCCCTTCTGTGTGGCACACCACCTCCAAGACCTGCAGCCGCTGCTCTTTTTTGAACCAGGAGCTGCCCAAACTTCTCCGGCTGGTTCACAGGAAAGGTCAACAACATCAACATGGAAACAAAAGGTGACACTTGTGAGAGCATTTCCTGATTTTATATGCAATTTTAAAGTTTTCTCCCATTGATTCATATGGTGCGTAATTATGCCAAAAAACAGAACATTTTCTAAACTTTGAAAAATCATAACTTAAAAAGTACTTGAAAATCTGAAGAATTTTTGTAAAGTGGTCTTGAATTATTCTTGTGGGTGTGTGTCACATTTATTGGTACTGTGATTACAACAAATGCTTATCACATCTCTTGGATTAGCCTAACTGCTCAACCAAGCTACCACAAAAATTGAGAATTAAGGGCCAGATGTAGCAAAGGGTTTTCCCCATTCTGTGTCAATGGGAAAATGTGTGTACACATATGGCCCTAAGTGATCTATTTTTGCCTCTGGGTACCAGGGTGTTGTTGCCCGGACTCTCTGTCCAGGGTACATTGTGTTTGCACATTCTATAGCGAGTCAGCCTCCAATATTCACAAACTAGAATCACCACCTTCGAGTACAGTGCAGTGAATGTGTCCATGTCACATTCTGGCCTTTTGGTTTCTAAACTACTTCTTGCATGGATACTCTCCTATGGGTGATGCAATAGTTGTCTCAACTGTCTTCTATCCTTATTAACATAACCACAATAGTCACCAATATCACATGTAGGAACAGCATTGATGCCATTATGGTCATCTGATCAGTTATGTTATGTGATGTTACTGGGTAATGTATTTGAAATGTGTCTTTATTATTTGTTGAAAGCAGATTAAGTGAGCTATAAAGTTAAGAACTTGGGGCTGTGGTTTGCAAAGTTCCCTGGGGCATCTGAAATCACATTATGTGTGCCATGGGCACTTTGATATTCAAGGGAATCATGAAATTCTTGCATGACCCCTTCTATAATTTGGATCATGCCAATACGCATCTAGCACTGGCATGATCACAAGGGTGTGTGGCCGTATTTGCTAGGGGTCAGTTTGCTAGAGGTTGGTGTCCTTTGCAAATGAAAGAGTCCTTTGTATTTGGGCCAGCAGCAAGGCACTGATGTGGGTGCTGATTCAAAGAGGCTGTCAGGAGGCAAACTCATTTATGTCACATAGAGGGTGACATAGTTAGTCACCCTAATACACCCTTTGGGAGTGGAGCACAAGAGTACCGGAGACCTCACAGGCCCTCTCATGAAAGCAATTACAGTCACTCTCTGCACCCTCCTGTTTGGAGATCCCTGTCTTCTCCTTTAAATGTGAAGCCATGTCCTCTGCCTCTTTGAAAGGTGGACCAGCTTGCCTCAAACAGATGATTCATTAATACGCTATTTCCAATGTAGCATGAGTTTGAACCTGCATAGGGAACAGCACATGGACTGTATTAGGACACTGTCCCAGTCTGAGAATCCAGTTAAAGCTGAACTGCAGCGCAAAGTGCACCAGGGCATCCTATTTGTGATAGGACACCTGGTTTTTAAAAGACTTTTGAATGATGTGAGGAAAGGTTTTCAAAAAAGTAGCAGAGACCGTGAATTCCAGTGCAGAAAAGACAAGTGCTCAAGTACAAAGTCATCAGTTCCTTCTCTTATAGAGATCTTCAGTGGAAGCATCAATTTGTCTGACATCTTTATAGTGGTGATGGACTTTTCTCAAGCACTCAAGTATGAAGGTTACTGGCCGAATTCCAATTATGTCCTCCCTTCTCTTTCTAGTTCTCTTAAAGTTTACAATCTATGTGGAGCTTGGTCTATCAATGAAACCAACTAGAGGTCATGTAGTAGTGACTCACCCATTCATGCTGCTTTCATTCTACTGCTCTCTCTTCTCTGATATTATGCCACCCATCTATATCAACGTATAACTCTCCAAAGGTGACTATAAATACTGCATTTTTATTACTCCTTTCTCTCTTCATCTGCTGTGGTTCAGTCCCTCCCAAGTGGGTGTAAATCCTCACCTACAGTCCAAGGTGTATCATTTTTATAAATCCAGTTTGGAGCAGGGGCTATTAACTCTTGTAGACATGGACATCAGCAGGAGCTATATAGGAAGTCTCTTCTGACTCACAGTGGGTCTTCCTCATTTCCTGTCTACCTCCTATTCCTGCTGCTGATTCTTGTGCTTATTTTGCCCAAGAAGCATTCAGTAATACTGTTTTTGGTTGCATGATACGTATATTTTTACTGATGGTAAAAACCTTGAATTGCTATTACTATGTAGATTGTATTCTTGTGCCAAGCAAATGAGGATTATGAAAACTCCATTCATAAGATGCCTGGAGTTAGGTTTTGTAATTTTTCTCAATAAAACATTTCTTTCAGCCTTATAGAACTTTGCCAAAAAGATATTTCAAATTGTATATATTTCTCAGGAATTTAGTTCCCATGACCCCCCGGCTAATGGGGTACTTTTTCCATGACCACTTTCCCAGGGCACCAATAAAGCTGAATTTCATATTGTCTAAAGTATCTGCTTCCCTCCAATTTATAACTAAAGGGTATATATGAGGGACTGTTTTTTGAAAGGTTTATGGCCTTTAATGTTTTTAGACTAAAATAAATATCTCATCTGCAGTAATTACAAATCATTACCTAGGCCAGTTTGTTTGACCTTCATTGATTTTACCTTCCTGAAGTATTGCTTGAAGATATCTCCCTTCTTAGCCAACCACAAATTATATGTCTAAATCTCCATGTCCATTTTTAGACACTTTGCTTCACTATCAGACTTAAAAATGATCCACACAGAGTTTCAATGATTAATTTTTAGGGATGAATAACTATGGTAATATTGTAATTCTGAATTAAAAGTACTCAGTGCCCCATTTGCACACTGTAAATATATCTGGCTTCTCAAACCCCCAGAAAGCATATCTAGTATACTGTACAGTGAGAGACATCTAACCAGTGCTGACTAGTGTAGGATTATGAACAATTTTGATAGAGATAGTAAAACAACGTGGAAGAATGGCAGTACTGTACAGGAACAGAAACCTAGTAGTTATATAATACCTTAATGTTTGCTAAATCCATTTAGTCTGCCTTAAAAATGAAAGGAAGCATTTCTCTTCTAGAAGTAAGGAAGCACAAATAAATTCAAAAGTAGATTCCCCTCTCTGAAGACTGTGTGCCCATCGTATATGAAATAGTCCCAGAGGGTTTTAAGCTCAAAATGGATAATTTAAATTGTCAAGTGGATGGAAGAGTAATTGTACATTTGACAAGCTATAAAGGTGTCATTAAAAACACTTTCCTCCCATTGGGAGAATGGAGTCCTCTAAATTGAAAGTTCATACTCCTTTTGCAATCCTTTTGCTATGTTAAAGCTAGACAAACCAATTGGAGATATTATTCATGTTATGATCAGTAAAGGAATGATCTTTCAAGGGAATCTGAATCTTTCATATGATTCTCCCACTAGTTCTGCTTTCAATTTCCTGAATTTTCCTGCTGTTTATAAAACAAAATTACTGAACGCAATGCTTACACATCTGTTGGGTCATCTTTTAGATTCCATATTTACCAACTCTGATTTGATCATGATGAGAAACCCAATCCCCTTCATACAAACATACCATTTTGAAGTTCTAGTCAAATTCTGTGTCCTTTATTATGTTACCCAACCCTCATCCACATACACTCAAATAGAAAGGGACTGGAGTCAGGTCAACACAGATGTAATCACCACATGCTTCCCAAAGCTCAATTCATCAGAACTATTTGCCAATCAAATTTAGGTGCATGAACCCTTCTTTCAGCACACTTTTATTTAGTGGGAAGGCACTGTAGTCACGAAGTCCAGAACATGGAAATGTGTGATAGAATTGTATGATTATTATTGTAATATATTACTTAGAACTTCTTCAGTACTGTTAGTGCTTCTAATTTCAGTCCAAAAGAATAAGTATATCCAGTTTTATTGTTAATCATTTTATCTGTTTTAGTGTGTTACTGATAGGTCTTGTGTAGAATGACATATTACTTAAAATTAGAGTAAACTTTCCATTGGGAGGAAAACCAGCCTGCTTGTTTCTCTGATTTGAAAGGTTTCTTTAAATGTATTCAATACTTCAGTTCTGTTACCTTTGTACCTAGATGGCCATTGGCAAATATGGGCATAAATTCATAGGGGCACTGACCCTGGGAACACCAGACTCGCGGTGCAGGTCAGACCGCTGCCAAAGCAGCGGTCCGTCCTCCACATTACGACCCTGGCGGAGCCGCCATGGTCCGACTGCATGTACCAGCAGGTTGCCACCAGCTGAGAGCCAGGCAGTGCCAGCGGTCCTAATCAACCAGGGAAGCACCGCAAGCAGCGCTGACCTGGGGATTACAAGTACCCTCTCCACCAGCTTTTGTATAGTGGCGGAGGCAAAGGCTGGCGGAGATGGGTGCCCGAGGCTCCATGGGGACCCCACACTGCCCATGCACTTGGCCTGGGCAGTGAAGGGGTCCCCATAGACAGCCCTGTTGTACTTTTCACTGCCTGGATTATGGGAAGTGAAAAGCACGATGGGTGCTGTTGCACCTGATGCACCGCAACATTGCCGCTGGCTCGATTACGAAGCAGTGTCAATGTTATGTTGAGTTTCCGACTGGGCTGGCGGGGGGAAACAGCATTTCTGTCTCCTGGCCCATCAGAAAACTCATAATAGGGCCAGGGGGCGGAAAAACAGAGTGGCAGTTTTCTGACCCAGAGAGTTTGGCGGGCAGCCTCCACCACCCGACAAACTCTTAATAAGTGCCTGAGTGTCTATGTGATCCTCCTATTCACAACTAACAGCATGGCACACCTTTTCTTTCATGGACTTTCCATCTTAGTAATATGGTGCAAAGTAATCGAACAATTTCTCCCTGTTTCCTTTGGGACAACTCACACATACTAATATGTGTGCCTAGGCCCAGACTTGTCAGATGCAGGGACAAAGCTTTCTTTTGGCAGATTCTATGTACTGGAACACCCCACCCAGCATGAGTCTTTCTACACTGAAAAGTTTTAAAATGTAGGGCAATTTTTAAAACCTCTTTATTTTTGGTAGGATGTCTGCTTATTCGTGTTTCCTACTAGTCTCCATGTGGGAGGGTGGTTCTGACTATCTGGTCCACCCAGATTTTTTGCTTTTGGATAACAGGATTGTTGACCTTATACTGTGAGGGAGCATCATAGACTGGGACTCACCCACAGTAAAATCATGGTCAAATGGACTGTGCGTGTTTACCGCCTGTGCCACCTTGCTAAGATGAGGCTGTGGCGATGCCACAACGGTAGGCGGCCCAGGACTGGTTACACATGAAAAGATGTGCACATGTGTGTGCACCTGTGTGAGGGCTGCACAGGGAAGACGCCTGTCATGCACAGTCCAAGAACTGCACCCAGGTAGCCTGGCGCAGAAGGGACAATACAGAATGGGTGATGACCTAAAGTAGGCCTTATGAGATGTGTGTACGCAGGTGTGGGATAGAGAGTCAGTGTGCTCACTGTCTTTTCATTTTAGTGACACTCCATTAATTGTCAATGGGAACGGATGGCCTAGGGTGCAACTCCACTCCCCCAGGGTCCACAGACTCGCACCAATGATACATTGTAACCGGTGTGAAAAGAATAATGCAGTTAGTTACTAAAGCATATCTGTACAGCTTATTGGTCATCCAAGAATGTCATCTTTCTCTGTCTCAGCTCAAGATAAGGGCCCACTATTGCTCTGTCCAGCTGCAGGAGCAAGGCATTGTATCAACCAGCCAGCTGTCATTCTGTGCCAGGAATCTGGCCTGTGGGGTCCTGGAAGGAATGTCAGGGAGGAGGGGCTAAGTCTCTCAGAGCACATGTGGCACATGTGCCCCAGAGCACATGTGGATGCCATTTGTAGCTATCCCAAAAGACTTTGCAGGAAGATTGTGACATGGGGGGGAGAAGTGATGTGGCACATCTGGATAGGCCAGAGATGCAGCCCTGCTGGACACTTCCGCCCCATTTTAAAGGTCTTGCACAGGGGAGAGCTCTCTCTCTTAGAATGTGCTTTTACTGAAGAACCCTGGGACTGGAGGCTGATGTCATGGACGATTGGAAGAAGCAGCCCCCTGACTGTCCCCAGGACCAAGGACTCTGACTTTGATTGATCCCAGGACTAGTGGAGAGAGACTGGGCTCAGCCCTAGGAGGTGAGAGGCCCAGAGGGAGAGCAAAATGAAATCTGGTGCAGGGAGCCTGTGAAACCATCTGTCTGCCACGTTTGCCATCCTTGCCGGTCAGAAGGGTTATTAAGGTGCTCCTGGCAGCTAGGGCTTGCCACCAGGAGCAAAATGAGCCAAATAGCATCACAATTGGTTTGATGACCTTTCTACGGCCAGCAACAAAGCATGAGAGGCTCCACTGCTGACCCACAACTTGTCCCTGGGGTGGGCCGGGGCCCGGGGACTGCCTTCACTGAAAAGTGGAGCCAGGGAGCGTTGTTGCGCATTTCTGGCAAAAATGACTAACATGAAGGAACTCCATTGTGCTCCCTCAAAGGTATGCAATAGGGGTCCCTGACCACATCCAGGGGCCCCTCAACGAACCCAAGCTAATGAGCGCTATCGTGCTCCCTGTGAAGATAGAGACGGGGGCCCGGACCCCATCCCAGGCCCTACAAAGAACCCATGTCAGGGATCGCTATTGCGTGATCCGTGAAGATGGAGAGGGGGGCCCTGGACCCCCTCCTAGGGCCTGAGAAGAGCCAGAGGGAGGGCCCTGTTGTGCACCCCCATCTCAACCATTCCGGTGCCCCATGGTGGAAGCAGAAGCTGGGGAGCGTCGTTGTACTCCTCATGAAGATGTGGGAGCGTCATTGCACTCCTCTAGGGCCGCTGGGAGGGCCGCCACCAACATCACGTCTGCCCATAGGAGCAGGCAGACACTAGAGGAGAGGAGGGAGAGTGCCAGCGCACCTCCCCTGCACGGCCTGTCCCCAGGCCGCCTCACCAGTGTCTGCACGCCTGAGTGCGCAGACCTCCAAAGTCAGGAGTGCCAGCTCCCACGGCAGCACCACCAGGTGCTGGCCATGTGGGAAGCCGGTGGGAATGGCCTGGGGTGGGCCCCCAGAGCTGCTCCCCAATGTCACCTTCCTTGCATGGGGTGTCCATGTGGGACCGGATACCCCAGAGGGCATAAAGTCACAGCAGGGGCTGCCAGGAAAGAGTATCACATGATGGAAACGGCAGGTGGTTTACCCCAGAGCAGCAGGAGAGCTGCTCACCAAATATGCACACTCCAGCGAGGAGCGCCCCATAATGCCTTGCAAGGCACAATGTGTTGGGCCTAAAACAAGCCCGTTTTCAGCTTCTCGTTGCCACAGAAAGATGGGGTCACCAACAACAGAAAGTAAATGGACAATGGGAGCTGCAGGAGCAGTGCAGCCTCCCTCTCCAACAGGAAGTTTTGTGTCCCCACCCTAGGTTGAGTGGGACATGGAAATGATAACCCCCAAGAGTTCCAATGTGTTTTTAAAACAAGTCCCAGCTGGAAGTTTTGTTGGAACTGCACCCTCTAGTGGCAAAGGTCATAGCTGCAGTTTCCGTGGCCTGAATGGTGATAACAACAGGATTGTTATAATGGTGAACACTCCCTAGGAGTGAAAGGCTGTAATTGCGGGTGTTTTGAAGATAATGGTGTCCTTTAGGGACTAGAGAACACATTTTAGCAGGTTATGCCAAATGTATCTTTAAAAATATGTGGCCACAGTGTTGAGGCCAAGGGTATGACTTGTGAAGGATCATAGCACAAGGCACCCCCTATGAGTGAAAGATGGTATTACAGAATGTTCAACAACCAAGTGATGAACTTTAGGGACTGCGTCAACTGTGCATCATTTTTATGTTGAAGAATTCAATGTAGATTATGATGAACCTTGGCTCACACCTTTAGGGGTGTGGATAGACTGCATAGATCATGCTGATAGTAATCCCAGCAATGTCAACCACTCCAGCCTGCTTAGACACGTTCCTTGATGATGCTTATTTGAATAATGAGTCTGGCAGACACCAGTGATGCACTTTATTGCCAGTATTAGGTGCTCTCACTCCCAAGTTACAGTCAAATATTGCCGTAGACTACAAGTGAATGTTCTGCCATGTAGGTTGTTGTTGTTTTTTTCCCCTTGGGAGAGACAAGAATGATTACGCAATGTCATCCAAAAATAATCCCATCAACTTGTGTAAATTTGTCAATTGTTGCATTGAATGGAGTAGTGTGTATGTACCAGATGTACTTTTAAAAGCACAGACTGGACAATCATTTATTGAGTGTTATTCTTTTGTGCTTGTGAATGGTGATTGTTAGCTCACACCACTTCCCTTGAGTAAGCCTTGGACTTCTCTGCAAAGTGACCCTATGAGAATCAAGCACTACAATAGGGTGTTTAACATTACACATTTAACACAGCATGTCAAGGAGCTGATGAAACTCTTGATGACTTGATGACTTTGTGACTAAACATGGGAAGCTGGTAACATACTGCAAATTCGAGAAATGGAACAATGATGAAGTGGAAATGGACTCCAATGACTGTAAAACATAGAAGTGTACTACTTGATGACCTTTCACATCAAAATCCTAAAAAGAAACACGCATGCTATACAAAATCCTAGCAATGAAAAGCGCTGATGCCAGATCAATGACACACACCATAAACATGAAAAATGTGGTTTGATCAAGAAATCTAGACCAAGTACACTGGATGATAGGAAGCCTGACAGATAAACCCTGACAGCGACCAAGAGTGAAAAAACATGCTATTGATTTGGAATAGCTTACCCACATGCTGAGATCTGGCCAGATATGGGAAAAATGCCAGGAGTGCAGCAAAGACAATTATGTTGCGAACATCTACAAGGCACTGTGAATGGAATCAGATGTCAGACATCACAAAAAGACAAGAATGAAGTCAAGCTACCATACAAGATGAATGGAGTCAAAGCTCCTTAACAGACTCCTCAGAATCAGAAACTGGCTAGTCTGTACCTCATGACAGAAGCTGTGGTACCAGAAAAAGAACCAAAACGCATCCTGATTCTGGAGAAAAAAAAAAAGAGCTGAAGCATGAAGTCACATTTGTGTTAGACAGTGGAGCCACATACAGCATAATGTGCACACCTGAATAAGACAAAATGAAACACAACCCAGGCTGTCGCTATCCAACATTATTGTCTTTAAGCAAGGAGTGAAGTGCCTGGTTACAAACCCAGGCAAACTTCCTAAAACAATAGCTTATGACAAAACTTTTTTGTAAGACAAGGTACATGTCAGGCGTGTGGAAGTGCCATTACCGTGCCTTCTCATTTAAGTGATTGCACAATGCATGGGAATCACAACAACATACAACATGTGGAATCATTCTCACATATTGAAAGAGCATCTAGCAGCATTACAAGGACTTTGAAAACTGAAAGGGCAGCAAGTACTACTCCATGCTACTGAAGCGAATCAGCCAGCAGCTCAGAGCCACCAACATATACCAGTGCACCTTCAAACCCATGTAGAGGACGTGGAAAACTATAGTTTTTTGAAAAATACATTATTGAACCAGCCAACCAACAAACTTCATGGGTGTGCCCCATTATAGCCGCATCAGAACCAACACACAGAAGACACACTTCTATGTAGACAATTGTCCGCTAAAAACTGCAGTAGAAAGGGAGAGACATCAAGGCCTGCCACTAAATTATATGGTTTTCAGTCTAACTGAAGCCTGCATATTCTTAAAGCTAGATCTCGTTGAAGGATACCACCATCTACAGCTAGATCCTCAGTAATGGTACAACACATCATTACCAAACCTGGGATAATTCAGACACAAACGTCTCAGCTTCAGTGCGCTGTCTGCAGTCAAGATATTTCAGAAACCAGTGTGGAGAGTTAAAACTCTTGAAAAAAACAATATAAATGACAGTGACAACATCTTAATGTTTTGTCACATGAAAGAGGAACATCACAACGCACTAAAGAAAGTGTACAGCCAACTGGAAAATGTTGGAAAGACACTGAATGAAGGAAAATGTGAGTTAGAAAAAAAAGCTCATTCGCTTTAGGCATACATCCTCCCACAAAGGAATGCAGTCAGATCTAACCAACGTTGAAATGCTAAAAAAAAACAAGCACCAACTGATGTAGTGAATGTGAGATAAATCCTGGGCCTAGCAAACTACTTTTCCTGCTACATGAAGGACTTTGCCACACTGAGCATACACTTACTAAACAAGGGAAACAACTCAGATAGATCATAGAGTGTGGGGAAGCATGAAAGAACATAAAAGAGTCAGTAGCATCAGTTTCTCACTTGGCCTTCTTTGACACATCCCTATGAACAGAGCTGACAGTGGATGCCAGTCCAGCAGGATTAGTGCCTATGATTATGGGCTATCCTAGCCCAGCACAAGTCAGGTCACAACTCTCCCAGGTTACTTATTTCATAGGCAAGGTGAGACCTACAAGAGGTGGAAAAAACATAGAAATCAGAGAGAGAGTCTGGACACTGCGTGGCCATGTGAACATCATAATATGTTCCCATGGAAAGCCATTATATTTACAACAGATCATCAAGTACTGGTAACCATCTATGGCAACCTGAATGCAAACCTTCCACTACATATAGAAAGGTAATTAATACTCCAAGTGGACTATGTTTTCAAGAGCATGCACACAGTGGAAAGAGAATACAACCCTGCAGACTATGGGCCTGATTACAACTTTGGAGGAAGGTGTTAATCCGTCCCAAATGTGACGGATATACCACCAGCCGTATTACGAGTCCACTATATCCTATGGAACTCATAATACGGCTGGTGGTATGTCCGTCACATTTGGGACGGATTAACACCTCCTTCAAAGTTGTAATCAGGCCCTATGTCTCTAAACACCCTCTTTCAAGTATGTGGGGCACATACTCACTGGCAGAGGAGTACTTTTGTACTGAGGCAGATCACTCCTGCTCAGATCATGCTAGAGGAGCTTTTGCAGGAATCATGCAACAACATCACACTGGAGGAAGTGAGGAACGTCGCTAAAAACAAAGAAGGAGAAACTTCAACAGCAACAGTCGATACAATAGAGAAGTCAACAAAAAAGACACTTGCATTTAAAAGTGTGCAAGGAATGCTGTCTGAAACAGAATAAGGAATATTACTTTGTGACACCAGGATAGCCATTTGGGGCACTGTCAAGCTCACACAGAAGAGTCATTGAGGAATTATAGCAACCATAAAGACAATCAGAGAAATGATTAGTTCCCAGGACTTGATTGTCTGGTAGAAGCAAGTACTCAAATATGCCTCCAATTTCAAAATGAAGATAAGCCCTCAGGACCCTAACAGTTACATGTCTGACCTCCCAGATGTAGTGTAGTGAACACTGGCAGCTGACTTCGATTGACTTCTGGACTACGACTACTTGTTTTCATTGACGAGTGCCCTTGTTTCACTCTGATGTTCCAAGTGTTCTCAATATCAGTGGCTGCTCCACTACCTGTCTTAGACAATCTCTTTGCAGCCTGGGTTGTCCCCCCCATGCTCAAGTCTGACGATGGATCCCATTTCTCAGGAAAAGAGTTTCCAATTTCATGGAAATATCTGAGGATGCATCATAGATCAGAAAATAATGCTGCTGTGGCCAGAAGCCAATGACAAAGAAAAAAATTAATGTTCATCATAAAGAAGGCAGTGCTAATGCCCAAGATTGTGCAAAAATCAATTGGCCAAGCCCAGCACCAAGTCTTTTGTGACTGTCATAACACGATCCACAGTTTGAGAGGGAAATGCCATTGGAGCTTGTGCTAGGGAAAATGGTCAGACATGATTTCCTCAACTAGAAAACCAACCAGATCTAGATTTGGTGGATTGGGGAGAGGGGGTGAAAACTCAACTTTTTTCCACCTTCCACCCCCATCTTTGACTGGACATGACTGGACAACACCAGCGATTGCTGCTGCTACTGACCCACGGAGAAAGCACGACTCCCCCCATCACCGGACTCGAAGGTAGTGATGCCGTATTGCCAGGTATATTGGGTGGACACTGCACGGGAGGTCGGGACCACTGCAGGCATATACATGTCACAGGAATTGTTTTTAAATCACTGTGACCAGCATATGTCGGGGCACAATTGTGTCACACGTGGCTGGGGACATACTGGCACAACACGCATATTGCAGACAACCACAACCGTCATTGTGGTGTCATCATTCATTGCAAAATGAATGCTGGCACCACAATGATGGTAGGCTCACACTGGACAATGGTGTCCATGTGTGTGCATTGCAAGGGGACCTGTACGGGTATGTTTGTGCTAACAGTTGTGTATGTGAGTCAGTATATGTATGTGTGTGTGAACTGGCTATTTGAGGTGTAGGAAGATGCAGTGGGTGGTGCAGTTGTGTCAGAATGTGTGTCACTTGCATGTGAGACTGATATGGTCGTGTATGTTGTGTTGTTGTGTGGTACATTTAGGTGAGTGTTGTCTGGTGGGCATTGTTGTGCTGTGTATGAGTGTGTTTGTGTAGCTGAGTGTGTAGTTGTGTTGGTTGTTGTGGTTGTGTCATGTGTGAGTGCAGTGTCAATGGTGTGTGTATGTTGTGTCATGGATGTATGTCAATGTGTGTTTTCTGCACGTACAGGTTGTGTTGTGTTAGAATGGCAGTGAGTTATTGTTTGTATGTGGTGTGTTGTATAGTGTGTAGTGTAGGAGTACACATATGGCTAAGGGACAGTGTGTGTGTGTGTGTGTGTGTCACTTACCTCTCTTCTGTGACCCCTGCCACAGTACAAATTTCAGTGGGATTCGCCATAATCTCCCTTCATCAGCAATCTATCGCCATTCAATCCGTTTGCAGAACTGTCACACCTAAATACGGTGGGTGGAACACATTTGCACAGTGTCGGGTCTGCCATCAATGTGGCTTGGCTGTGCGACCACCAAGATCTGAATCAGCCCCTTAGTTTTAGTACAACATCAGCAAACCAGGATATTATGTTATAAGTATTTAGATAGTGTTCTAATCATCCGTGAGGGTATACAGGCCCTTTGCAGGACATCAGTTCAACTGTCACTTTTGAATGGTTATGGAGAGGCTTGGAGAGGTTATTCAGAAAGCCAGGTAGTCAGCATCCTGCAAAGTTTGACACGCTTGTTATGACCAAGTTGCTAACCATCACTAGAGTCAAAGGAATTATAAAAATAGAGATTTCTGGACCTCCCTCCATAACCTTGCACTAGCAAACATTTCAAAATGTTCCACGTACTGAAGAAGAATAGCGCAAAAATAAAGTCACCAGACTGACCAACAGACACAATTTTGTACAAAGACAAGTGAAAAGAACCAACCTAGTGACACAGTTTCTCTGTTGACTGAAGAATGAGAGACCAGATATGGCTTGCACCCACTACATGAAAGCTTGCACCCAACACAACTGATCCAGAAACCCAAACAGGTAATCGAAGAAACATGAAAAAATGGAGTATCGCAAACCACAAAAGTAAAAAAAAACCTGCGGTAATTCAATGTTATAAATATTTAGTTGTTACCATGGATTTGAGACGTGGTCATAAGGCTCAGTTCAGCAATGCAAACTATAATGTAAGTTATCGTCCCTAAATTTTATAGTGAGTGACCTTTACAGGCACTTAGCAACTCCAACAACAGAGCCCATTCTAAGGGTAATTAAAGGAAAATGTATTCCCATATTACTTTACAGAGCAACAGCATTTTGAGACACACTAAACCTTTGCGTGGGCTCTTCAGTGGATAACTGCAGTAACATTGTTTTTAATATATGACAATCAAGCCTGTTGCATAATTAAGACCAGAATTTAGCCTGTCAGATTGTTGTTGCTCTTTGTTTGAGAAACTTTGAAGGCTGGGTTTAAGTTACAACAATCCTCAGATACTCATTTAATCAGACACCCATGTAAAGCTATGATCAAGAATGAAATAGAATAAGATTCCAATATATAGTAGGCCTGCACCAGAGGTATACTGCACAAATTTGACAACAACTTGGAAGCTGGAATTAGAAAAAGAGGCATTCAAATCCCAACTGACACCTGAAACAAAGGTCAAATGTCTTCTGGAGCATGGAAAGATTGTTGGAAAGCTCAAGAGAATAAGGGCCATATGTACGAAAGCTTTTTCCCATAGACACAGAATGGGTAAAATCCTTTGGTACATCTGGCCCTAAATACCTAAAGGCTTTTAATTAATTAGTACTATATCCTCATTGAATAACTCCCTTCCACAAAGAGGCTTGCCACAAATTTGTGAGGATCCATGTTATATGCACCTATTGTGAAGGTTTTCCTTAACTAATTTGTTTTACTGTTTACTCCGATGAGTGTGTGTGCTTTTGAAAAGTGAATATAGGATAACCTTAATATGATGTACACGAAAGATATAGCATATACATCCTAGTGGATGGAAGAGGACAATAGGCACAATATTATAACAAGTCTAAACGCTTTTTTCACTTTAGAAAACACATCCACACTGAACATTTGCCTCTAACGAGTCTCCTGCATGTTTACGATGCCAATTAAAGCCTCTAGCTGAGAGAATTTTTCTGAGCTGGTGCTTCTTCAGCTCATGCTGGATTGCTGTGAAGCTGAGGTCCTTGCATGCCGAGCCCTACTTAACCTGAGCTGATATTCAAGCCAAGGGGCGCATCATGGTGACTGGTGCTGCAGTTAATTGGGACACCTTTGTAGTGCCATTGCATGTAATTGTGGAAGTTCTGCTGCTGGATGGAAATGTCATGCTTTTGTTTTGCGTCACACCTCGAGTCTGATGGCAATGTTTGTATGTTGATATGACAATGGTTTCAAGCTCAACCTCAATATTGTTAGGACACAAAACACTAGCCTTGGTGGACTAGTCAGCCTGCCTTCATCTCTCTGAAGGCTTTTGCAGGTTCCCTGCTTTCCACTGCCTACTGCTGCTGTTTTTGCTTTAGCTGCTCCCACCTCCATTTTCAGTAACGAGGTGGGCATTTGAATCAATATAAATTGAAACAGGATTATCTTCATTCACCTCTTTACAAAACAAGACTGATCACTAAAGGATACAATTTATAATAACTAGAGAGGAACCACTACCTTTCTTGCTATGGTGTCTCTTTGACACATTCTACAGCAATATCTCCTTTACTTTTTCATTACAGTTAAGGAGATATATTGTTTTAGGTTACCTACACAGTTCTAAAAAAGGAATACTTGACTCTTGAAATTGCAACTGGAGTAGTGATATCACTACTTGCAGAGCTGAGTCTATGAAACAAATGAAACTTGTTTTCACTGTTCTTCATTAACAACATAATATGTTTTCTTCTTAATTTGTCTCCTATATCACTTGGCCCTGCATGAGTGCCTATTTATGTTTGCGATTTTACTTTACCTGACAAATTCCTCTTGCAGTTGTATTACTATTTTATTCATGTCCAATGTTTTATACAATCTAAACCCCAACATTGAGATTTTACAGGCTTAAGCCTACAAAGCAACTCTGTCTTCAGCTGCTACATGACTTACCAATTAAGGGGAGCCTATGTGACTCAGTGTACACATTTCCCTTCTCTGGACTATTGCCCTTTTGGTCTACCTATTGTTCTTACTTTCCCTATCACAGTGAGGTTTTTTACAAGATGTTGGATTTCAAAATTAAGCCTCTTTAGTTCAACTGCCGCTGCTGTTTTTTGCCATGTTACCCATAGTCACAACCCTTATTCCCTTTTGTCCTTGACACTGTTTTTCCTCATCAAACTTTCCGTCCACTCACCCTGAATCAAATATCTGTACAAGTGGCTCAAACTCCTCCAAAATTACTTACCCATAATTTGTCTAATTACATAGCCAAAAATGTCAAACATAAATCTTGAGAGCCCAGTGCATTTACTGTTAACCAGTGCCACTGTGCTTGGAAAGAGAGTTTCAAAGGTATATTATTATTATTTTTCATCTGTTACCATAGCTCATGGGTGGAAAACCACATTAATGAACAGCCTGGCTCCATTCTTTCAAACATCGTCTATAAGCATAATCTTATTTCATTTCATCTTCTTTTTGAAGGGACTCTAGCAATCTCAATTTTTACTAACGGAAAAATCCTGGTTCAATTATCAGAGGAGAACCTTGCCAGTTTTGACTCTTACTTTCACTCACTCTGCCGTTCTACCTACATTTCTCTCTCACTCTTCAATCATTGAGGTATCTTCTTCATGATTCTAGGTGGTAATTCCATCTTCTTGAAGGGTTGTCTAGACTGCTTTGCTTCTCCGCTCAGGCTTCTAACTTGAGGGAACTGTAGTGTGTTTGGGATGATCACCAGTATGTCTCTCTAAATCTACTTTCTTCTATTTTCCAGGACAGAAATTTTCAGCAACCATGATGTAACCCATACACTCAATCATATCATCCCTCATGTGTAATTAGTGACAAATAAAAACCTGTTCCTGTGGACTTGCTGAATCATTTCACACTGATTATCAAAAATTGTAAAACATTTTAGGACTCAAAACTTTGGCACTGGCCTCATGGCCTTTATGGTAATGAACACCATTCCCCCCATTGCCCTAAAATAGATATTACTCTCTTGACAATTTACTACAATATTTGCTTGGTTGACGATTTAGTGATCCTCACACAGATAAAGAAGAAACCAAAGACCTTAGTGCTCCAAAAATCTATATGAGGAAGAAAGTTCCTAAGAGTGTTAGAGAATATTTGGAGATAATCTCCAGAGGTTGCTAGTTTGACACAGCACAATATAGTCAGAAGTAACTGCAAAAATATATATTTGTGGATACGTTTACATTAATCTGTGACAGATAATTCCAATATCTGCTCAATATTCCCCATAGACACTGTCAAATCATTTCATATGTCTTCATACACTTTCACCTTTGAGGACTCCAAAAGCAAAAACAAAGAGTTTTCCAGTATTCTGATGAGAAAGTAAAGGTTATTGATTGGTCCCTGCCTCATATAAAAGACACTCCTTATTCTCTCCAACTTGACCCACAAAACGCAATGGAGATCATCCCAGTTTATGGAAGTCGTAGAGAATGTTCTTCCCAGCACCCTTCTTAATGTGAAAGCGGTGAATCATTTTACACAGGCAGTGCCTGGTAACATTGCTAAGTGGGTATCCTGTCAGATATTATTCTACTGGACCTTGTCAACATAATCATCTCTCTTCTGAGTCAAATTCCCTGACTACCTTAAAATCAGCCAGGTCTTAGTATTAATAAAGAAACCTTTGGCAGATGTCAATGATCCCAACAACATTTGCCCCATCTCTGGTCTAAGCTTCCAGTGAAAAGTACTAGAAAGCTATGTCTCTTCCCATCTCCTGCAAAATATCAAGGTCAATGATCTCCTAGGTAACTGTCAATCTGCCTGCTCATAGGAATTGTAAGGAAATGCCTCCTTGGCATGGTTACCCCCTGAATCTTTGCCTTTGCTGATGCCAAGTTATGATTTGAAAGTATGCTGAGGCCTGCTAACCAGGCCCCAGCACCAGTGTTCTTTCCCTAAAACTGTACCTTTGTCTCCACAATTGGCACACCCTGGCATTCACGTAAGTCCCTTATAACTGGTACCCCTGGTACCAAGGGCCCTTATGCCAGGGAAGGTATTTAAGGGCTGCAGCATGTATTATCCCACCCTGGGGACCCCTCACTCAGCATATGCACACTGCTTGCCAGCTTGTGTGTGCTGGTGAGGAGAAAATAACTAAGTCGACATGGCACTCCCCTCAGAGTACCATGCCAACCTCACACTGCCTATCTCATAGGTAAGTCATCCCTCTAGCAGGCCTTACAGCCCTAAGGCAGGGTGCACTATACCACAGGTGAGGACATAGGTGCATGAGCACTATGCCCCTACAGTGTCTAAGCAAAACCTTAGACATTGTAAGTGCAGGGTAGCCATAAGAGTATATGGTCTGGGAGTCTGTCATACACGAACTCCACAGCACCATAATGGCTACACTGAAAACTGGGAAGTCAGCACAATAAATGCACACTGATGCCAGTGTACATTTTATTGTGAAATACACCCAAAGGGCATCTTAGAGATGCCCCTGAAAACATACCCGACTTCCAGTGTGGGCTGACTAGTTTTACCAGCCTGCCACACACCAGACATGTTGCTGGCCACATTGGGAGAGTGCCTTTGTCACTCTGTGGCCAGTAACAAAGCCTGTACTGGGTGGAGGTGCTTCACACCTCCCCCTGCAGGAACTGTAACACCTGGTGGTGAGCCTCAAAGGCTCACCCCCCTTTGTTATAGCGCCACAGGGCATCCCAGCTAGTGGAGATGCCCGCCCCTCCGGCCACTGCCCCCACTTTTGGCGGCAAGGCTGGAGGAGATAATTAGAAAAACAAGGAGGAGTCACTGGCCAGTCAGGACAACCCCTAAGGTGTCCTGAGCTGAGGTGACTCTGACTTTTAGAAATCCTCCATCTTGCAGATGGAGGATTCCCCCAATAGGATTAGGGATGTGCCCCCCTCCCCACAGGGAGGAAAGCACAAAGAGGGTGTAGCCACCCTCAGGGCTAGTAGCCATTGGCTACTAACCTCCCAGACCTAAACACACCCCTAAATCGAGTATTTAGGGGCCCCCAGAACCTAGGAAGATAGATTCCTGCAACCTGAAAATGAAGAAGGACTGCTGACCTGAAGCCCTGCAGAGAAGACGGAGACACCAACTGCTTTGGCCGCAGCCCTACCGGCCTGTCTCCCCACTTCAAGAAAAACTGCAACAGCGACGCGTCCCCCAGGGTCCAGCGACCTCTGAAGCCTCGGAGGACTACCCAGCATCTAAAAGGACCAAGAACTCCTGAGGACAGCGGCCCTGATCCAAAGAAACTGCAACTTTGCAACAAAGAAGCAACATTTAAATACCACACGTTTCCCGCCGGAAGCGTGAGAATTTCCACTCTGCACCCGACGCCCCCCGCTCGACCTGCGGAAAACTAACTCTACAGGGAGAACTCCCCCGCGACTGCGAGCCTGTGAGTAGCCAGAGTTGACCCCCCCTGATCCCCCACAGCGACGCCTGCAGAGGGAATCCAGAGGCTCCCGCTGACCCGAACTGCCTGCTTCAAGGAACTCAACGCCTGGTAAAGACACTGCACCCGCAGCCCCCAGGACCTGAAGGAAATGAACTCCAGTGCAGGAGCGACCCCCAGGTGGCCCTCATCCTAGCCCAGGTGGTGGCTACCCCGAGGAGCCCCCCCCCCCTTGCCTGCCTGCATCGCTGAAGAGACCCCTGGGTCTCCCATTGAATCCTATTGCAAACCCAACGCCTGTTTGCACTCTGCACCCGGCCGCCCCTGTGCCTCTGAGGGTGTACTTTCTGTGCCTGCTGGTGTCCCCCCCAGTGCCCTACAAAACCCCCCTGGTCTGCCCTCCGAAGTCACGGGTACTTACCTGCTGGCAGACTGGAACCGCGGCACCCCTATTTCCATTGAAGCCTGTGTGTTTTGGGCAACACTTTGACCTCTGCACCTGACCGGCCCTGAGCTGCTGGTGTGGTAACGTTGGGGTTGCCTTGAACCCCCAACAGTGGGCTACCTTGGACTCAACTTTGAACCCTGTAAGTGCTTTACTTACCTGTGAACCTAACAAATACTTACCTCCCCCAGGAACTGTTGATTTTTGCCGTGTCCAATTTTAAAATAGCTTATTGCCATTTTTGCCAAACCTGTACATGCTATTGTGATGATTCAAAGTTCCTAAGATACATGAGTGAAATACCTTTCAATTAAAGTATTGTTTGTAAATCTTGAACCTGTGGTTCTTAAAATAAACTAAGACAAGATATTTTTCTATATAAAAACCTATTGGCCTGGAATTGTCTTTGAGTGTGTGTTCCTCATTTATTGCCTGTGTGTGTACAACAAATGCTTAACACTACCCTCTGATAGTCCTACTGCTCGACCACACTACCACAAAATAGAGCATTATAATGATCTCTTTTTGCCACTATCTTACCTCAAAGGGGAACCCTTGGACTGTGTGCATGCTATTTCTTACTTTGAAATAGTACATACAGAGCCAACTTCCTACAGGAATACAACACTGAAAGTGCCCTCCTGCAAGTTGTTAATGATACTTTATGATTCCTCAGTGGATGTAATTCCTGCTTAGAACTTTATGTGGCTTTTGACATGGTCAATCATGCTCCCTTGATTAACATTCTCAAATACAGAATGGGCATTGAGGGAGTATTTTTCAAATGGTTCACCTTCTACTTGTCTAACCAAACAAAATAGTTAAAATCTGTAACCCTTCAAAGTGTTTATTTAACTGTTTTTATTAATAGTTGTTGTTAACAATTGCAACAATACGCCCATAGTATAAAAGTGCAGCAGAGTTACATTGGTGTGCCGGAGCACTATACAGAGTTCCATAAGTTACCATGTCCCGTGCTGGTGGGGAACAGGGGGGAGTGAAGGAGGGGAGGGTGAGATTCAAAGAGGACACAGTAACACCCAGTGCGGTCAGTCATAATCGACTGACCAGCTCCTCACACAGCCATTCTAATGGGTTCCCATCCCTAGCCTATGGCTCCACCTTACTGGTAGCCCTGCTTCGCGCATAACTGGAGGCCCTCTCATACCACCCCGTCAGGCCGAAGTCATCCACAGACCCGTACACATCCACATCCAGACAGTCAAGTATGGCACCCCATATCTCCATATCTCACTCTGCATATTCATTGTCTCACTTTTTTAGTCTGCATTCCACAGCTACCGCCCCATACATAAGATCCGCTAACCAGCAGACCAATTTCGGCAGTGCAGCGTTGGCCGAGTGAACAGCAATACATCTCCTCACCAGTACCAGACTAAGCAAGGCAAAACGGTACCTCATCATACTCCCCTTAGTCAGGCATATCAATAAAACCAACAGGCAGTGTTCATTCCCACTCCACTCAAAGACTTGTCACCTTGCGTAGCGTGTCAACCACCCCAGTCCAATATAACCTCAGTCTGGAGCATTCCTGTGCCATATGTACATGCTTGCCTCTGCATCTAGGGCAGCCATCCGACCTAGTTGGGACGGTCCTATGAGATTGCTGTGGTGTGAGATAAGAACAATGCAGATAGTAAACCTGTGTTCGCTTAAATCGCACATTGCTGGCTGTATCACAGACCTGTGCCTGTTCGCATTTCCATTCACTGTCTTTCAGCTGATCCCCCTCCAGGAAGATCAGCCAGGAAGAGCCCCCTCCAGATCTAGGCACCTAACCATGTTCAGTGCTGCATTTAGGAGGGTGATCAAACCCTTATTTGATCCTCTCCCAGCATCAGCGTGAGCACCTGGGATATCACAGGCAGTCCATCCAGATCTCCTGGACCATGCTGGACAACTTTGCATACTGCCGGAACTGATAGGGTCGCAGCTGAAACCAATCAGTAGCTTTAGCAATCTTGAGAAATACCACATTTTGGTACATATCACCCACACATTAGCAATCTCCCGTTGTCCACTGGGACATACCCATCAATTCTCTATATCCCGTAATGGTTTCAGCCACCAGAGTGGGAGCAATTTAGCGTAAGGGGGTCTTTTAATTGCGTTTTTAACCATCAGTTCCTAAACTCTGGCCACTCTTCTTACAACATAAGGCACATGTGCGGCGACTTGTGCATCCTTCAGCAATAGGTTTGGCAGATCCCCCTCCTCCACAAGTCCCACCAATAGGTGCTTCTCTCTGTTGTCCCCTGCAACATGCTGCAACTGCTCAGCACAGTGATGAAGTTTCACATCCGGCAGGCCCAGGCCATCCTTACTGGTGTCCAGGTTCAGGATCTCTATGCGTACTCTGTTCCTGCAATTCAAGCTAAACCAGAAGGGTATCCAGGACATGAAAGGTGGAAAAAGAGGGAAAGCGGGCAACCCTGTCTCATCGTGCCTGTGTTTGCCCTGACACAATGGACCCGGCCTGAACCCTAATGATGGGCTCCGTGTAGAGCAGACGTACCAAGGAAAGAAACTCCTCTCCAACACCCATGCACCGAATCACCTCACAATGGTACTCCCAGCCCAGGGTGTCAAATGCTTTCTCTATTTTGAGCACCATCATGGCGGCCTCCACATCAGTTCCTTGCACTGTGTGCATGACATGGGAAAGGCATTTCAGATTCACATGCGTTCCCCAACCTGGTATGAAGCCACATTGGTCTTCTGCTACTAAACTAGTGACCACCGTCCACAGCTGCGTGGCCAATATCTTAGAGAGCACCTTCGTGACTACACTCAACATCAATAGCGGCAATATGATCCAGGTTCCTCAGGCTCCTTGTCAGGCTTCGGGCTCATAACTATAATGGTCCAGCATGGCCAGTGGCAGCACCCCCATCCTTGGGCAATACTTCAAGCAGTTGCAAACCCATCAGTGCTGAATAGGTCAGATAAAATCCAACCAGGAGGCCCTATGGGCCTGGGCATTTCCCACTCTGCATATCCCAGAGTGCTGCGGTGACCTCCTCCAGACAAGGCTCCCCCCTAGCTGCTCCCTCTGGGTGTCCGTAAGCACCGGGAGTACCACTTGGTCCAGAAACACTTCTATAGAGTATGTTGTACGTGCAACCAACTCTTCATATGCCATGTGAGCCCTGAGTAATCTATTTGTCTCCAACCGGCCAGATATTCCAGAGCCATCTTGGGCAACTAAAGGCAGTATCAGTGGAGGGGTTCATTCTCTTCAGAGCAGCCAGGCCAACATGCGTCCCAGCTCATCCACTTCTCGGTGAAATCTCAGTTGGTACTTTCTCTAGATAGAACAGTCAAGTCTATCTCACATATCCGCCACCCTATGATGTGCCTCAATGAGGTTCTTAGCCTCCGCCTGTGCCCTGGAGCCGGACGCTGCAGGTCAGCCAAAGTCTGTTCACTCTCTGTTAGGTCCGTTTGAAGCCTGCACCAGATACCGCTGACACTTGAGAGGCAATCACCATCCACCACCACATTTAGCGCTCCTCATTCTTCACCTCATCTCATCATGGATCCCCCAATGGTATGGAAGGACCCCGTCAGGACCTTCGCGAGCTCATCATGAAATACCGGGTCCTGCAACACCTATGGATGAAGTCTCCAGAATAGGACCGCTGGTCTCTCAGCACATCTCCAATATTCTAGGAGCAATGGCACATGGTCAGACAAGAAGCAGACTTATTCAACCTTCTGTACATTCTGAACACCTGCCTTAGTCACCAGGAACCGGTCCAAAAAGCTGTATGTAACATGAATTGGCGTATAACAAGAAAATACCCTCACCACAAGATTTTTTTTTGCTAAACAATTTTTTATTAATTTAAAGGCATTACATTAAATAATCCTGAAACTATGCCCCTTTCATACGATAGATTCTGTACAAATGCAATCAGTGGCAAGACAATGGTAGTTATCAAGAATATACAAAAGTTGCATTGGCACATGGAGAACATTTGCAACTGCCCATCACAAAATCATTTATAATATTTTGCCCAGCCATTTCCCCAAGATCTTAGCATATTTATGGGGGCAACCTCATACTTCATAAACTGTTTCTCTTGTCTAGGACACCAATACACCCCTCTCCTCTAATTCGAGAGGTTGGCAGGGCCGCAGCCTTCTACTTCGCTGCTATGTCCCATATGGCCCCCTTAAGGGCAGTGCCCAAGAAGGTCTGATCCAGTCTGGTACCTATTATACCTTCTATGACTCCCAACAGCACAGCCAATCAAGATAGTGGAACCTTCCAACCCAGAAGATCAGACAGCTCCTTCAGTAGCTTGGTCCAGTAACTTTTCATGTGGGGCATGACCAAATCATATGGTAGAAGTCTGCTGGCTTGGCATCGCATTTGGGACAGGCGGGGTTCCTCAGCAATCCCACTCAGTGCAGCCTCCTGATATACTCCATAGAGGTAGGAGAGGTCCCAGGCCTCTCTGTCTGATTTAGTGCACACCAGATATCCCTGCAACCCATCCTATCCATGCACACTGCCAGTTTGGCTGCCATGTATGGCTTAGTTCCAATCTAAGGAGGGTGAATATCTAACGCACTGTCCAATACGAACTTAAAATCACCACCCCATGAGTGAGGCACCCACACATGAGGCACAAGTTCCCCCTCCACCACTGCAAAGAACTCCGCATCATCCGTGTTAGGGGCATGTACATTGAGGAAACAGATCTACACACCATCCAAGTTTACATAGACTAGAAGAAAACGTCCCTGAATATCAGCTCTGAAGCTTTGCGCCCAGAAAAGAACTTGTATCCCTAGCCTCTGAGGGAAGGCATTTACTTTATACCTCACCAACCCAGAGTGCAGCTCTATAGTTCACACTCAAACAGCCTCTTGCTGCATAAAACTAGAAAAACATCATAACACAACAACTCCAAGATCCTCCCCACCTCCCTCCAAGTAACACACTGAACCCCAAAAGGTGTCTCCCCAGTCATGCAAACCCCACCTTGGAAAGCTATTGATATGTGAAAACCACTCTCACACAAATCCCTATTTCAGAGGCCAAGGGATCCCAGGTGTGGCAAAGTGTGACCCAGTCAGGATCCCTAGTCCCAGTAAATCTGCACTCACTTCTCACAGCTACCCATGCACTTAAGCGTGCTTCCAGAACCAAACAGAAACAAACAATACTAATGGAGAGGCAAATCACTCCCTTCCCCACCTGTCCTCAAAGAACTGCAATGCTCCCAGGCCGTGTTCACAACATCATATAATGCTGTAAGAACAAGTATGTCCACATGGAAGCATAAGATTGTTCAGCACATTACCCCTGCAGTTCACAGTTCACAGTAGGAACCCCAGCATCCACTGGGTCTGGGTGGAAGGGAGGGCAAGGAGAGGGCAGCTGAACAGGCTGTCTCACCACTCAAGGAACAGTTGTGACCCAGCCCTTTCCCACAGTAGGGGGGTCAGAAGGTCCACAGTTACCTCCGGGTATCATGGCACCTCCACCACAGACATATCATCAACCGCTCCTGAGCTGCCCTCACTCGAAGGCCACAACACTACCAGCTCCAGCATCGCCCTTACTGCCTCCCGCTCGGACTCTCCACATCCAGTGATCCATCACGACGAGCCACAACCCTCGCCCGGGATCTTGATGACTTTTAGCCCTTGTTTTGTCACCGCCTTGATGATCCACCTATGTTTTCTCTCTCAGCCTCCTCAGTGCCAGCATTGGGGTTTGGACTTTGCTCCTAATTTCCAACCAGTCCCACATCTCCTCTGGTGCTGTAAAGAAGTGCGAGAGCCCATCATGGAGTACTTTAAGTTTTGCATAATAGAGGAGCATATAGGTAAGTCACATTGCCTTCAGTTTTTGTTTAACCCTCCCCCCAAAGGCATGAGGTGAAGTCTGCACTTGTGCATAACTGGGGAAAATACAAAGTGTGCAGTTCTCATAGCCTGGGTCTCCTTCCTTGCAGACCGCCTGTAGGATGGCATCTCTGTCCTGATGTTTACGAATTTTACCAATCATTGTTCTCAGGAAGCCTCAGGTGGTAGGGGCGGCACCAATGCCCTGTGAGCCCGCCCCACCACAAAGTTTGGGGAGAGCGTGATCCCCACATCATGCAGAAAATCCATTTTTCAAGGAATGATTCAGGGGCACTCCCCTCTGCACCGTTTGGGAACCCTGCAAATCATAGGTTACTGCAGCAAGAGTGTCCCTCTGCATCCTCTACCCTCATCTCCAGCATATCTGTCTGCATGGTCAGCATGGTGACTGAAGATTGAAGACCGGTAGCCTCCTCCTGGATCTTTTGTACCTGCTGTTTCATCTCCAAGCAGTGCTCTGCCACCTTCCTGAAGTCAACTCACTGCAGATTAACCACTATCGATACAGTGTGTATTTTTGCTCAAACCTCTGCACCAGAGGCCCCAATTGCAGCAAGGATATGTGCCCCTATGTGGCCCTGTGGTTCGTGCAGGCCAGCACCATGTTCTGGTGGCAGGTCCCCCGCAGTCCGTAGCTGTGAATTGGCCGATCTTTGTCTGGTGACTACTACAAGTGTTCCTGTGCTTGCTCTTCGCACAATGGGTATACGGTCAACCAACTGTTAGTCCTGTAATGAGTCAATGTTCAAGTAGTCACAAATGTCCAGGAATAATGTTGATGACCAGGTGGAGTGGCTCCCCACCCCTTAGGGTACCACGACTCTTCAAATGTGCAGAGTACCCCATTGATGGCAATCTGCAAACTGTGCCAGCAGCAGCGTTCCCCACTCCATGAGACCATGCCGCAGGAGCTCCAAACTTTTCTCCCCTCTCAGGAAGGAACACCAGGTGCAACCCCCTAGCCGCCCGGCCCCTCTGCAGCACCACCCCTTTGGCTTCCAATGTCAAGTGCCTGGGCATTAGCACCTCAGGTGAGAGAAGCACCGCTGGACCCATTGGCAGTCAAAGTTGTTAGTGGGTCAGCAATCCAGCTCTGCAAACCTACACTCCCACTAAACAGTCCTAGCATGCAACAATTAGTGAGGGGGCAACCTCAGACCCCAGGACCAAAGCAGAGCCCACAGTGGCCCTCACCCAGCAGCACTCTGCACTCTCCCCAGTTGGCTTCCTCGCCAGTCAGGCCCCGCACAGGCCCTGCAGCAACCCTCCAGGCCTGTGGCTCTCATCAGCCGTGGCTCACACAGACTCCCCTAAGTCTGATTTCAATGAGGAGGGGGCAGACACCACCCGCTTACCGCACAGGACCCAGTAGCAGCTCCAGAGTAGGCCATAGTCCCAGTTTGCAGTCTCTCTCCACCTTGCTCACCGCCCTGGCACTCAGGTCCCCTCTGGATGCTAGTCTGGCACTCCCCACGCTTTTCAGGGATCACCAGGTGTCAATGATCCCTTGCCACCTCTATAGCAGTGAGTTCAACATATGGGCTGCCAAGGCCCCATCCTCACAGGAGGTCTCAGCAGGCCCTGCGTGCCACCATCTTAGGTGTGCTGTTGTGGGTCTCATCTCAGTCCCTTGCCTATGTCTTGATCGGGCAATCTAGCTCTGTCCTTCCTGGGACCACTCAGGGAGGGCAGCAGTGGGCAGGAGTCCAGAAGCCGCTGCATCGCTCCATCAGCTTTGTCTCTCACGGACAGGGCCACTCCATGCCTCCCGGCCCCTACCCGGGCAATATCGTCTACAGCTCTGCTGCCGCTTCCTAAGGGACACTAGCTACCTCCAGAGGCATAGAAATGTGCCCCTGTGTGTCCCAGTGCAAATACAGTCTACTGTGTTTACTGGGTCAGTGGCATTGCGGCAGGATGTTTCAGGATGTTGTCAGTTGGCCGGGAGCTCCCGTTCAGAGCTGACAGTCGGGCATCTTGCGAGCCACACCCCAACTCTCCAATTTAGTTAAGGTGCAACAAAGTGTCCCCCAAGCCCCGTCCTTTCACCTATTCTGCTCTAGCTCAACGGGAAATCTCTTCAGGTCACCCTTAAGAGTTTAGGTATTGCTTATCACTATTACAATGATGAGATACAGCTGCGTCCAAGATTTTCTCTCCTAGTGACTCCTCTCTTCTCCCTAAAATGTTGAATGTTTTCCTACAATCTAAAACAACCCTTAAAAATCTGAATTTCTCTTAACCTCTCCTAAGATGTCTAGCCTACCTGTACTGCATACTGTGAAAAGGTAACCTGACAGAAAGTATACATCTGTGATCACTGATGGTTTCCTGGCAGAAAAGTGGGGCATGTGAATGTACAGCACTACATGTTATGGACAAATAGTTACAGGGTAAGGAGCTTTTTCCTGTTGTTGCATGTGTGGCTGAGGATACACATGCTCTGCATGTACAGTAAAGAAGTTTCTCCCTAAAAGCAGCGGTTAGTAAGCAGATGTTACAGATGTTTGAAACAGAGTTCTATACACAGTTTGTCCAAGTAAAGCCTGTTGACGAGGTTGGATACTCACACAGTAGTATTTGTAAATGTGTGTGTATGTAGACCAGGAAGCAGTTTTTCAGATGTTTGCTAAGGGAATGCTGCCTAAAGAGTTCATGTTGGCACCCTTTTTGAGCATGGAGTGCACCCTGGGGCTCAGCCAGTGTGCCTTTGGCATAACACATCTGTATGCATTTGACAATCTATCTCCCCCTTCCTGCCTTCGAGATGGGATGTTGCATGAGAGGCTTGGTACTTAGAGATTTTTTACATTGCGTCCGTAGTTTCATTATTTGTTTTCTTTGAATGGCTGTTTCATGCTCATTTTATCATTGCCCCTCTCATCCCTCTGCTTCCTTCAAATATTTGTGTTAATCTAATTCTGCCACTCACAAAAGTATTTTAAAGTACTGTGGCTGTCTTAAATTATAATATAAATCTGCAAGTACCTTGGAGTCACTGAAACACAGAGCACACAGGTGTGGCCTGTGTCTTACTCTCTTAATGAAATACTGGGCTGCAATATGACACTTCTGTGGGTTGCTATCCAATCAATATTTACTTTGATGTAGAAAGGAAATTAAATAAAATGTATATTCAAAAGTGTCAGACTAAAAGCAAGTGAAATAAAGTAGACAAAGCAGAACATGTTTCTGATTTTTAACTCCAGTGGTAGGTTGAGCAAGGTAAGAAGAAATGAAAGTACTTCACAATTGGTAATGCTAATAAAAGAAAATGCCTTCATGCGATTTACCCAGTTGAGTGGTCATGCTGGACGCAAGGTTGAAGGCTGTCATAAAGAGTGGGAATGGAAATGTTAGGTTATTTGATTTAGTGATAGCCATTTCAAAGGTTTTGCACACACTAGCTTGATTGTGCCTCAAGGTTAAAACACGATTTGAAGGTTTCTTGAAATTGCATTGGTGATGTATGTTGAAATCAACAGAGACCAAATAAAAGTTTAGTGCAAGATTATTAATTTGAGTCACATGTGCAAATAGCAAGGCACGTTTGTTTTTACTTATCTGTAGTAGTAAACATTCATGTGTGATCCTTCGGAAACAAAATTATTCCAGATGAAATGTATTAAAGAGTAATAGGAATATATATTACATAGAAGGTGTTGGAGTGTGACCTTTAAAATTGATATTAACATGAAGAGTTTGCAATATAATGTGTAGTGAAACTGCATAGAAATATGTTAACATAGAAAATAATGTACGCATTTGAAATGTGCCCACGGGGAGTGGCCATCAATGTATACGATGATTAATGAAACTGATTAATGATTAATTAATAGTGTACTAATGTATGAATTTGTATTAGCATTAAGACTTATGTATTCGGTTTTTGCTAAATTAATCACTAGTCCTTAGTTAGCAAGGGTCTGGGCCTAGCTGCCTGGTCTCATATTAACTGTGTTTTCCTAACGTGCAATGTGCTGATTTCCTGAAGGACACTAAGCTGTACTTTTCCAGAAGCTAGAGATGTGTGTGTAGCCGTAGTAAATTCTTTCTCAAGGGACCCGACTTGCTCAAGGAGACATTCTTGCCAAATGCAACAGTGTAATTTGCAACAGGTGCAAGGCCGTCTGGACTAGGAGAAGGCAATGGAACTACTGACTGGAGCGTAAAGTGTAACTTTTCTTACCTGACATTCTACCTGATGAAGACGTCAATCACAGGAGCCAATCAACTGCATGAGAACTGTGTTTTGTGGAAAATTCTAGTAAGGTGTGTGGAGAATTATTGGACAGAGATAATGTTGCACCAAATATTGCCCAATGGGAAAATAAAGACTTGTTAGACTGTTTGATATAATCGCGTGATCCGAGGAGAAATCAGCCATTTTTTCTTCACCATTCCTTGCCATTCAACCGAGAAACTATTAGCTATACTTTGAGACTTTGCTGCCCTAATACTTTAAACCATCCTCTGTTCGTTCTTGCCTGATACTTACTTCTTCTCTTTATGAGAGAAGAGCCCTATTCCTAGCTATGCCATACTGAGACTTTGCCCTATCCTATCCTTGCTGATGGTGAATCGACTGATGTCCTGAGGACAAAGACTGATGCTGTTTGCTGATTCATTCAAATGGGTAACTATCTAATGAAATTGTAATTGTCTGTTTGCCTTTTCTTTCTAGGTACCAACTGCTCTTTTGATAGAAGCCATGGTTAGATGTTTTTCCAAATTTGTGTTTGCCAAATTGTTTTGCATGAAGCCCAACATGCTGATGCTAATTCGAAGTTAGTTAAGGAATTCACTAATATCGGATGCAAGTAGACAAATAACTAAATTCTAGCTTTGTTGAATAATGTACTAATGATACTCTGCTAAAGTTGATTCGTATTAATGTCGTGCTTCATTCTTAATGTTCATGATCTATGCTTTGATAAAGTTTTGTTCTGATTGCCAAGTTATAGTGGTTTTGACGTGCTTGTGGATGTTGAAACTAATAAATATGATATTAGATTGTAACTAATAGGGAATAAATATCCTAACACATAACTAGGTTTGTGTGGATATTTATGGCTGAATGGTGCGATCTCTGTATTGATCTATATTAAATGTTATTGATTAGCTTAAATTATTTGTTATTGTGAATATTGGAGGAGTTATTGACATATTGATTGTGATGCTAAAAGGATATCTCAATCTGGGAAGTCTCCAAACGTGGTCAAAAGATTCATTGGCCTAGACGTGTCTCCTTGTACGTTTACCCTGACGCATTATCAAAGGTGAGCTATAGTGCGTTAATGATGTCAAAGTATTTTTGTGTTGTGATTCCTTCAGATTAAGACCCACGTGAAATAAATCTTTACGCCCCCCTGATCAGCCTGAAACGTTTCCTGTTGAAATCTGGCCAGCGGAAACACACCAGCACACCATACCAATCAGCTCTGTGGAGCTTTGAGTAATAAACGGTTTTCTAATGCCCTATGTAGACGGCACCTACAGCCGCACATAAGACACAGGTCATTTAGATATATCAGCAAAATGTTTTTTCAATAAATTAGCTTTTACAAATCCTTTAAAGACCAATATATCTCAAAATAACTGAACACATTGTGCAGGTGCAATGACAGAACCTTGAACGTTAACAGATTCTTCCTTGTCCCAAACCAAATGCACCGTGGATCACGCACAAATATTATTATTTTTTTTAATGTTTTCTTTTTCTTAGTTAAATTTTGAATTAAAACACAAAAACAAGAAATTTGACTTAAAATGACAATGTCATTGGTAACCATAGGTGTGAGAAAGGACAAAAGAAATAGACCAAATTTGAACGCAATTTCAACAGCACTGCTTCTCTTATTAGGTAAGTACGACATATTCGATCGAAAAACAAACTTTACTTGAAATGAGTGCTATGGAATCCATAAGAGTCTTCTCGTTTGTTAGAGACTGGCAGAACTAAGTTAATACATGATATAGTAATTGTCCAGCCCCAGTGCAATACCCACAAACATTTGGCAGCATTTGGGAATTGTGGATATCAGACTCACTTCGTTAATCATTTCTAGACATCCTTATAGGTAAATTGACTCATTGGGACATTATTTGTGGTAAAAGTAGAAAACCAATGTTTCAATTAGATATTTAGAATACTTATCAAATATATATATATGAGTTGAACGTATGCATCGTCTTAAGAGGGATACATGTAGAAATTAGAACTGTGTATGTTTCAGGGGTATAGGTCATTTACACAAGCTTAATCAGTCTAAACACAGTACACCAATCATCTTCTGGGAGTCAGTGTCCCTAATCACATTCCTACTTACTCCTGGTGTGGTCTTTACTGTTAGCTATGTTTTACGAGTTAGCCGTAGTGCGTGCATAAGCATCCTTCTCCTAAAGGAAGAAACCAAGATTAAAGCCCTCAAATTACTGATAAAAACACACAAAAAGGAGAGTAATACTACTCTGGTACATAGTTTTTTACACCATTTTTTATTGGACTATATCACAAGTACAAGCATATCATGAACAGCAACAACGATAGGGAAACAGCTGTGTCTGACAAATCAAACAAACAAAGGCTGCATTGGAAGCTGTACGGTAAGAAACAAACATCAATATCGCCAGCCCAAACTACAGGTGACCGTACACAGTGCAGACACAAAACTGTTCCAAGAAACAGGGATGATGTAAACAGGCGGCCATGGTACAACATAAGGGTACAGTAAATGAGGAAAGGTTGGAGGTGGGAAAGGGAAAAAGGGGGAAAGGGTGGGAGGGAAGATAAGGGATCACAAGAGCAAGGATGTAAGCATATGTAATAGCAGCAGGACAGGAGAATAATTGCATCTCCGATCAGCAGTCACAGTATGGCTATACAGATATCAAACGTGATAGCATAATGCTACAAAGAACCGCTGTTAATTATAACAACTAGGTAGTACTATACTTCTGCTGCCTAGTGTTACTGTTTACTCAATCAAAAGCTTCAATCCTTCTCAGGGTGAGATGCAAGCAAGCTCCAAATTAACATGTGCTCATCATTCTGGTAGCGTTGCACAGAGAAATCATGCTTAACTTAGAGGGAATGTGTAAAGTATTTATGCACTTCAAACAGTAATAAAGTGGACATGCACCACAGGCATATAGAAAAATAGATTAAGTTTTATTAAACAAAACAGGGCTAAAACAATAAAAATCCCATCAGTAGAACTGGAAATATGCAGGTTTAAAGATTTCAGTAAGTATAGTGCCAAAAAGCACAAAGCACCAACTGTGGATATCTGGTTGCACCGGAACAGGACAAAGTAAGACATTCAGGCCGACCACAATGAAGCACAGGCCGGCTACAGGGACTCATTTAGGCCCGTTGAGCACCTTATATCCTGTTTGCAAGCATTGCATGTGTCGTGCAGCCGAGATGAGGCGTCTGTTCTGAGGTACTAGGCAGATGCAATGTGAGGTCCTGCATCATCGTCGAGGATCCTGTCCATGAGGGCTTGCAATGCAAATTCCCACATCAAGGATGTGTAATGCAGTTGAGGTGATGAATCAATTCCAAACAGCTGTGAGGCTGCGATGGGTGAACCACTATTGTCATTGAGGCTGCCATCAAAGAATGATTTGCAATGCGAGGGCCTGTAGCAGGGAAGCTTCACACAGGCACGGTTCTGATGCAGATTGAAAGGTCGATGCAGAATCCTTGCGTCAAATGAAACCTTGTAGCAGAGGCGATGTGTTGGTTCTGCTTGGGATTGCACTACTCAGCAGAGGATATCCATCAGTTCTGCTGGGTCCTCAGATGAGCTGGCAGAGTACCTTCGGGCCCACATCCAAGGGTCCAGGACTTTGGTGGCACCACTTAGCCGAATAGGACTCACAGATGGTAGGGTTCAGGAGCTAGGTTCAAGGTTGTTGGAGCCTTCGGTCCCTGAGGCTCCAGTCAGGAGGCAAGCCAACTGGCGTTTGGAGTCACTTTGGGATCGTGGGTTTCAATGGATGCAGGTGGAGTCCTTGCCACGAAGGCAAAAGGACAGCAGGACAGCAGTTAATTCTGAGCAGCAGCCAGTAGAGTGGCAGTCCTTTCAGCAGCACTGCAGTCTTTCTTCCTGGGAGAGTACTGACAGGTAGAGAAGTGCACTGCAGAGTTGGTGTCTGGAATTCAATATTTTTACCTGGACTTTACTTTGAAGTGGGAGAAGCTTCTACAGGTTTCCCTTTGAAGTCCCCAGGCACCCTGCCTACCCTGTTCTGGCTACAGACTAACTACATGGGGTATGCAGCTCTTTGTGTGGAAGCAGAACACAGCCTATTCAAGTGTAAGGAGCGCTCTGCCCAGATACATCCTACCATCTTGCCAGTGATGGCCAATCCAGGCACATCTAAGCTCTCTACTTTGTGTGGCTGTCTAGAAGGAATACGCAAAGCACAACTGTCAACTACACCCAGTCATGTAACCCAGTGACAGACTGCAGGCACTAAACGGCTAAGACAGGGAAATGCCAACTTTCTCAAAGTGGTGTTTTCAAAAATGTAATTTCAATTACACTTCACAATGAGAGAGCACTTTTCTTTACAATTCTAAAGACACCAAACAGAAACTGGTTACCTGCATCCATTTTGAATTTATCACTTATTATATGTAATAAGGTAACTCCAATGTTAGCCTGTGTGAGAGTTAGGCCTTGCAGTAAGGAAAAATTAATGTAAGCATTCTTCACTACAGGATATGTAAAACTTACAAAGTACATGTTCCACTTTTTAAATATGCCTACCCTTACATGTATTAAAAAGGAAGGTTTGGGCCTGGAAAAAGGTTTGCTTTGCCAGGTTGACATGGTAGTTTAAAAAACTACACAGAGGCTGCAGTGGCATACTTGAGTACTATCTAAGTGGGTGGCACAATCAGTACTGCATGCCCACTAGTGGCATTAGATGTACATTAAATGTATAGGCCCTGGGCATACGTAATACCAGTTTACTAAGTATTTGCAAATTAATTAAATATAAATTAAATTAAATATGACAATTGGTTATTGGTCAATGGGGTAGATGCCATTTCTATCATGTTTTAAGAAGAGAGCGCAAGCACTTAAGCACTGGTTAACTTTGAAAAGGTGTGCAGAGTCCTGAAGCCAGCAAAAGCAAAGTCAGCAAACAGGAGGATTGAATGCAAGACGTTAGGGGGAAAACCGTGCAAAAGATGCCAGGTCTAATACCTGGCCTCCCATCCCAACCCCAGGCAGGGCTGCAATGGGTGTGGTTGTTTGGGTTACAACACATGTGTGCCGTTGGGGTGAGGACTGGCAAATCATTAGGCCAGTAGATAGCAGAGTAAACAAGCATTTGCAATGCAATAGGCCTAGCATTTGAGAGAGTTAAAGCTATTGGCATTGTAAATTACTATGGCCCTCATTATGACCTTGGAGGGCGGCTGAAGCCGCCCGCCAAGATAAGACCGCCGGGCGTCTGCCAATGTGGTCGCACCCCCGCCGCGGCCATTTGGAGAACCCCGCTGGGCCGGCGGGCGGAAACCTAGTTTCCGCCCGCTGGCCCAGCGGGGATCTCGGCCGCAACACAGGAGCCGGCTCCAAATGGAGCCGGCGGTGTTGCGGCCGTGCGACGGGTGCAGTTGCACCTGTCGCGCTTTTCACTGTCTGCCTGGCAGACAGTGAAAAGCTGCACGGGGCCCTGTCAGGGGCCCCGCGACTCCCCGTACCTCCAGCCTTTTCCTGGCGGTTCAAACCGCCAGGAAAAGGCTGGCGGTAGGGGGACTAGTAATCCCCTGGACAGCGCTGCAAGCAGCGCTGCCCTGGCGGATTAAAACCGCCGGGGCCATTGTGGCGGGAAAACGCCGGCCCCGGCGGTGCAACCACGCCGCTTCCGCCGCGGTCGTAATGCCATGGGAAGCACCGTCAGCCTGTTGGCGGTGCTTCCGTCAGCCAGGGTTGTAATGACCCCCTATGTCTTTTACCTATGTGTTTTGGTTTGGAGTGTAGTGGATGTTTGCCAGGTGCCACATCAACCCTCCCAGGCCTGTCACTGTAGAAAAGAGGACACAACAAGGCAGCCATCTTGGGAGTGTTTTGCCTCATTCCCACATACTGGTGGTGATACTCTAGAGATGCAACCCTTCCTAGTGTGTTCACCAAAACTTTTATAGCACCAAACTAGCCACAGAGAGGCACCTTAGTGGCATTTAACCCAGAGAATGAGGGGGTCAAAGTAGTTAGGGGCAAAGAAAGGGGGCAGCCATATATTTCTGTGTGTTAAACTTTTAAAGGAATTATTCCTCTACATTGGCAATACTAGCCTAACATTTAACAACATTGACTGCACACAAAGAGAATAACAGAAGAGGTAGCTTAACTGCAAATGAATTGTAGCAATTTTGTTAAGAATGGCACCTGCTTTGCAGTGCTATGAAATGGCAGAACCTGTATTAGCAAGAGCTATACAAAACCACTGTTAATCTCTACTCAGGTCAGTTGGTTGATGCACCCACTGCAGGGGTCTTGACAGAATGAGAATGTCACACATTACAATCCTGACATAGTTTTTTCACCTCTTCATCTCTGCAAGGTCGATGCAAATGAATTATGGTGATTTTGTTAAGAATATCACCTGCTTTGCAGTGCTATGAAATGGAAGAACCTGTATTACCAACTGCTAAATTAAAAAAATGAGTTATTGCCAGGCGGCCCCATCACTCACCAGACCTACAGGAGAGGATATGATGCAAGGGCCAAAGCTGCCGACAGTTTGAGTCTTTGCACCATCTCAACATCCTGTGATTCAGGGCAAATCACTTAATCACCCTTGCTACCAAAAGTGAATGTGTAATGTAACTGGTGTCCATGTAAGGTTCTGTAATACTTTTGTATTGAGTTTGCGAACCTATTTGAAGGGGCCCAATTTACATCCAAAGGCTAGATGTTTTTTGCTCTCAAGCTTGTTGTCCTTGAAGTGCTTGGGTCTGGAGTCACGACTCCTTTTCCAACCTTTTGGAGACATCATAATTTGCTATTGTCTTGCCTAGAAATAACCTATGTGCTCGGTTGGTGACCTTCTGGAGGTTATCAACACAATGTGCTATCACCTAGCGTTAAGCTCTACTCAAGTCAGTTGGTTATTGCACCCACTGCAGAGGTCTTGACAGAACGAAAATGTCACAGATTACAATCCTAACATAGCTTTTTCACCTCTTTATCTCTGCAAGGTCGATGGAATTGAATTATAGAGATTTTGTTAAAAATGGCACCTGAGTTGCAGCGCTATGAAATGGCAGAACCTATATTACCAAGCGCTATTTTAAAAAAAGCAAGTTATTCCCCAACTGCCCCAACACGCACCAGGCAAAGAACCCAGAGAAGAGGATGTGGCATAAGAGCCATAGCTGCCGACTTTGGAGCTGGGGAACGTGGCTCGAGTCTTGGCGCTGGCTCAACATCCTGTGATCCTGGGCAAATCACTTAACCTCCCCTTGCTACTAAAAATAAATGAGTTCTTGTGTAATGCAACCAGTGCTCATGTAAAGCACTGTAATAACTTTGTATAGGGTTTGGGCTATATAAAACTGCAAAAAAAAAAAAAAAGTTCTCCTTTGTGGTGAGATCACGCTTCATAAAGCTGTTAAAGAATGAATAAATAAATAAAAACCCACAGACATCGCGAAGATACCCATAAACAAGGCAGACGAAGAAACAACACACCACCATGAGCGAAGCAGCGAGGCAAAAGAAAAAATAGTGCGCAACACTAAGGTCCATTTCCAATCGTGCAATAATCCATGTAACAGGGTCAGTCATTAAGGTGGTAAACTAGGCGGGGCAAACAAAATCATTTGCCAATGACATCATGGGATTTTTTAAACACAGGCCCAGGAATGAATGAAAGTGATGGGTGTGAGATGAGCGTGGTTGAAGCACACAGAATAGATTACGACATGTTGAGAAGAGCAGTGCTTGCACGCTGCTATGCTCAACCTAAAATAGGGAGAAGAACAGCATTGGGTCAATGGTTAGTGAGAGACCGGTAGGCCCTTGTGGGGAGCTCCACAGGTGGAGCTAACAGAGTTTTTGGAACTCAAAGTCCAAAAACTTTGCTAGCCCCGCCAGCGGAGCAGAGCTCACCCGGTGTGCACTGAAGCACAGTGCAAGCGCAGACAGACTGCACTTCTGCTGTGCAGCCCATGACTTGGCTGCAGCGCATTGGAGAACAGAGGGAGACAGCCGGACGATGAGGAGAGGAGGACCCCCGGGAAGAGCCGGGTAAGTCCTCCTGTCTTTTTGTTCGTGTTTGTGCACACCGGTGCACAAACAAGGACTGAAACTGCAGCTTTCACTGCCTACGGCCCTCGCCTGGATTCAGGCTAGGGCAGTAAGCAGCAAAAGCTGCTATTTCAGGCCTCTTGTGTACCAGCATGCCCCGTGTGCAGTGCACATGGAGCAGGCTGGTGCACAAGAGGCCTGGCAGCTTTCACTGCCTGTGGCCCTGGCCCAAATGCAGGCCAGGGCCGTAGCTGCGAAAGAAAGCTGCTGTTTCAGGCCCCTTGTGCACCGGCCTGCACACGGGACAGGACGCTGCACAAGAGGCCTGAAAGTGCAGCTTTCACTGCCAAGGCCCTCTTCTGAATGCACCTGATCTTGAAAGCACTTAGCAGGGTTGGGCCTGGCTAACCAGGCCCGACCCTGCTTAACGCTTCCAAGATTGGGTGCATTCAGGACTCCGTGGGTCACGGACCTCTACCTCCGCGGAATTCCATGCAGTGTTTTCTCAACTCCCAGGAATCCGGCAGAGTCGGATTCCATGAGCTCCGCCCAAGCCTAGAGACCGGCGCTCCATGCATGAAATGCAAGAATGCAGGCAAAAGCTACAGGCTGATAACAGTTTATGAACCTGTTGGCGATGGCCAGCAGAAATGGAAAAGAAGGTGGGAATGCAAAGGGGTATCTGCAATAGTGGTACCCTGGATGACCAGTGTGCCAAGAATCTCCAAGTCATCATGTTAGTGATCACTGGGTAAAAGCAAGTCCCTGATAGTGGGGTGGTGTTGAAGATGTCGGAGGGTTTGCAACAGATCAGCAACCTCAGCAAACAAGGCTCCCTAAACCCTCTTGTAGACATCCAACTTGTCATTGAGTCTGTTTTTAGTCTAGTCATAAAGGGCCACTCTATGAAGTTCCATGGTCCACTCGGTAAGTATGGGGCATGTGGTTTGGTGCTAGTAGCGTAGCATACTTATTTTTGCTGTGGCCAGCCCCCCCTGTTAGCTACATCCAGTGAATCAGATAAATCATGAAGGAGTGCCAGATGCGCAAAAGATCAAACATAGTGAGAATTAAGCCATGTCAGACATGACCATACCACTGCCCAATGGGTTCTAAGTCAGCGACAGCTCCACAGTATGTCATACAGTCTCCCTTCAAGCATCTCCAGCAACAACTATGGGGCAGCAGTCACACTTACTGTAGTCTCCATGGATTGAAGTATCACTTGTGGAGAATCTTGAAGTACAGAAACTTCAGATGGGATTCACTAAGAACTTTATCATGGGACAGGAGCAGGTCCGCCCAGTCTTCAGGACAGTATGCTCTACCGAGGATGGCTTGGCACTTGGCTCTAGTGAGGGCAAGAGTATGACACACGTTGGTACCTTCAATAACCTCTCCATATAAATTGGAGAGGTTTCCACTGTAGCCACTCAAGATCCGGAGATACTGCAAAATTTAAGAGGCAGAGAGCTCCATCTGGAGTGGGTGCAGCACTGATTAGTGTGACAGCTGCCGGTGCTTCCATTTGTCTGACTGGATGAGAGCAAACTCACCCCTGACGACTGGAAATGGCTTAAGGGTGCCTGCCCTGAGGAGGAGATCGATATGGTGGATCCCCTTCATGTTCCATACAGCCCAGTAGAACGGCTTGCTAGTGACGTGCAAGGCTGCCTTGTGGCACACAATACCTTGCTATGAATTAGATGATCTATGCCTAATACTTTATGGACCATTTTTCATGCCATGACTGTGGCAGCAAGGACAGAGTTACCCTGCCAAAGGGGCTGAGGGGGTGGTAGATAGGACAGTGTAGACAGGCTCCAGGGCCGAGTGAGGCATCACACAATCTGCGCCTCCGTTGGTGCCCCTATGGGATCACAAAGGTTTGAGGCCAGCTGAGAGAGATGAAAATCCAGGCTGTAGGAAGACATATGTGTTAAACTGAGATGCCCACCCCACCATTCTGTCAGTCTGAAGTTTGGAGCCCGCAGCCTGGGAGGTATAAAACTGTCTCTATACCAAATAGAAGCACGTAGGGGACTCTCAGGGGCACCCTGCTAAAGACATAGGCCCTCTTTATGACATTGGCTGTGACGGTTAAAGTGGCGGTAATACCGCCAACAGCCAAATTATGACCATGGTGGTGATACCTCTCATAGACAGCCAATGTGCCACACTTACCGCCAGGGTATAAACACCACTGACTATGGCCGTAACCATAAACAGCCAGGCGGAAGTCAAGGTACCGCCCAACATATTATGACATAGCAAACCACCAGGTTTTCTGGGGTGGTACCAACGCCATCAAAAGCCTGGCGGAAACACAGTACAGAATGAAAGACTCACCATCAAGGACATAAAGGACTCCGCCGCCATGGAACTGGAACTCCAAGTCTTCCTGATGCTCTACCACACCATTGCCATCCTGGAACACCAATGCCGATGTAGACGATGACTGTGAGTACAGCCACCTAGCACACAAGGGAGGGAGGGAGGAAAAGGAGAGTGACACACACACACACACACACACACCATACACAGAACCAGCTGCAGAGTAAAACGAATGTCACAGGACCCACGTGAAAATAATGCAAGGACAACAATTCTGATGTACGAACACTGTAATTTGCTGTCAACAGCCACCATAAAGAAACATGAAATGTTAATGCAGGTATCAATGTCCAGATTGGGCCAATGGCCAGTCCAAAGTACCAAAGGGCCACATAGCCACAGGGCACAATCCAAGGTCCAACTTTACTCCTCGGGGTGGGCGATGGGGGGCACCTCAGCAGAAGTGAGTAACATTCCCACTGGTTCTGGAGAGGGATCCTTGCCCACTGCTGGTGGAGGGGGCTCCTTGGCTTTCTTTGGTGGTAGAGGGGGAGCCATGTGTTCCCTCTTGTGACGAGCCCCCTTGGCCCTTGACATGTGACTGGTGTCCTTCCCGCTAGGTCTAGGAGTTGCCTCCACTGACCCCATCCTCTGTCCTTTGGGTTTCGGCACACTAGTCCTCCCTTTCTGAGGCAGAGGTGTGCACTTACTAGGAGTGGCTGCTGTCACACTCAGGGGCCCCTTTGTGCCAGCAGCTGATTTTTTGGTGGGAACAGTGGCAGACTGTTTGGCTGAGGTGCTGGGCTGGGTTGTTTGGATCTTGCTCTTATGAGCAGGACTGGGTGGAGGGGGAGGGAAGAGGTCAAGTTGGGCAAGTAAAAGCTTCTTAGGGACGTTGGGGTGGGATGTGGGAGGAAGGATGGGAGTAGAGGTAGAGGGAGTGGCTATAGGTGGTGTACGTCTGCTGGACTTGTGTGATGTTTTGTGTGCATACTTGTCTGTGTGCATGGGTTGGGTTTGAGAAGACTGGGACTGGGAAGTGGTAGCTGGAGGGAGGACGGTGGGACCAGGGACACTGGCTGCCATCAGAGAGAAGGCTAGAACCTGAAACGATCATTGTAGGGTCGCCAAGCCACTGTGAATGCCCTCCAGGTAGGCATTTCATTGTTGCATCTAGGATGCCAGCCCCCGGATGGCATTCACTATGGTTGACTGCCCTACAGATATGGATCTCAGATGGTCAATAGACTCCTCACTAAGGGCAGAAGGGATCACTGGGGCAAGGCCTGAGGTGCCTGGGGCAAAGGAGATGCCCACCCTCCTGGGTGAGCGGGCACAGGAAACTCGGTGGGGTGCTACTGGGAGGGCGGTGCTGGTACGGGAGTGGCGGCTGTAGCTGGGGTGGTTCCAGAGGTGTCCACCACCACCAGGGAGCTTCCATCGGAGGAGGAATCAGAGTGAGTGTTGTTACCTCCTTTCTCCGCCGTGGTGCTCCCCTCACCCTCCTTCCCACTGGTCCTCTCGGCGTTGGTGGCCTCTGCCTCCTGGGTCCCATTGGCTGCAGCTCCCTCAGTAGCTAGTGCCCCTGCTCATCCGCCAGATGATGCTAATGTACATATGGACAGGATGACAGAAGAAAATGGGGGAGGGAGAAAGGGAGCACTGGGTCAATCACAGCACCAACACCACAGATGGCATACACATTACCATCACACACAGGGATCAAGATTGAGCACTATGCATCGCACTGGCATTCCAGTGGCTAGGTACCACAGCAAGATGAGAGACAACCACCACCATCTGCACCCCTCCTGGGACCTACTAAGCCCTTTCTGACATGGAATGCAACATAGCTAGTTAACAAGATTTTGTCATTCACCCATTTACCCTGAGCAGGACCACGCAACAATGTCTGAGCTGGCATTCAGGGGCACCAACTAACTGAAACCCACCAACAAGATCCCATGCCAGGCAACAAAGATGGTTGTTACACACTCTGAACTCACCCCCTTGCGGCTGCTGTGCTGTCCTCAAGCACCCATCGACCTCTGGGTAGGCCACTGCCAGTATGCAAGCCATCGGGGATCAGGTTCCGATGGGCACCCCTCCCTCATTGGGAGGACATCCCCAGCTGGGCCTCCATGGGCTTCCGGGCCCAGCGTCTCAGGTCCTCTCACCATTTCCTGCAGTGGGTGCTCTGCCTGCTATAGACCCCCAGGGTCCGCATGTCCTTGGCGATGGCATGCCACAATCCCTTCTTCTGATGGGCACTGACCTGCAGAGGGAATACAGACAGGGGGACACCATTAACCATACAATCGAGCCTGTCACACATATGGCCCACAAATACCCTTTCCCCTCAAATGGCACACACATCACACGGAGCCCTGCATGTACACTACCACCAGCCTTAGCCCCCACCCAAATGACACACTGCCAGCACACACACATCTTCATGCAACCTTGTTGCATTCATCGTCCCCATGTTGTACTCACCTGTTGGTCTGGAGGCCCATACAGCTGTCCATACAGGGGTTGGGCCCCATCCACCAGGCGCTCCAACTCCTCTGAAGTGAAGGCAGGGGCCCTTTCCCCTGTCACATGGGCAATGGCAAGTTCCAGACTCAAGTCTCAGCAGCACATGCAGTGTTTGTGTTGTCCTGTGGAAAGTTAGGACTCAAGTGAGGTCATAGACAGAAAATGGCAGTCACGTCTGCGGCAGTGTACACCGCCACCACCTCCAGTGATCCTCATTGGACACTGTACTCCATAGAGCCCCATGAAAGCTAATGAGGAATAGCATGGCGGTGAAAGACCACTTTCTGCCATGTTGCGGAACGCCGACAGAGATACATCATTTCTACCTGGCCCTACATACAGGACAGGCGGTCACCATTTTATGGTGCTGGTCAACATTCTGACACTGAAAATTGTGCCATTGCTGTCAATTGTACATACATTGCCATTTACATAGTCCAATTACATACAAGCTCAATGTACACTAAGGTGGTGGTTCCATTGTTCAGTTTGTCACTCCCTTCTCACTCTTGTGTCCCTTAGGTACCTACCACTGTGGAGGATTAGGAGGAGGCACGCCCCTGTGTACAGACCCCTTGTAGATTTGGCTACACTGTTGGTCAGGCACAAAATACTCACCTATAGACTGGACAGGGCCACAATCACAGAGCTGTGTACTCAATTGGAGCCTGATCTGATGTCTGCTATCCGTCTTCCCACTGGGATCCCCCATCTTGTGCAGGTCCTATCTGTGCTCCATTTCCTGGCAACTGGCTCTTTCCAAGTGCTTGGCAGCAGGGATGTCACAGCCAATGTTCTCAAAAGTGCTGGCAAGGGTTTTGTCTGCCTTGCACAAACACATGTGCAGCTACATCGCTTTCCGCCAAGTGGAAGATTTGGCCATTGTGGAAGCTGATTTCTATGCAATGGGACATATTCCAAATATTATTGGGGCCATTGACGGAACACATATAGCATTTGTAGCCCCCGGCACAATGAACAGGTGTTCAGGAATCGGAAGAGTTTCCACTCACTCAATATGCAATTGGTGTGCCTGCTTGACCAGTACATCTCCCAAGTCACTGCGATGTATTGTGGGTCTGTGCATGGTGCCTTCGTTTTAAGGAATAGCAGCATCCCAAATGTGATGGCACAACTACAGAGGCACAGGGTGTGGCTAATAGGTGAGCCTGAGTCCTCATCCAATGCATGTCAGTGTTTGCCTTCAGGAGTCATCCCCCATACCATTGTGCAAGGCTAATGTTTGTTCCTCAATTCTTGAATGTGACTCTCGCTATCCAAACCTGTCGTGGCTCTTGACCTCTGTAAAGAATGCCAGGGACAGGGGTTAAGAATAGGTATAATGATGCTCATGGGCGAACCAGAAGAATAATTGAGCGGACCTTCAGCCTCCTCCATCTGATAGGTGGATCCCTCTGCTACTCCCCTGAGAAGGTCTGCCAGATAGTTGTTGTATGCTGCATGTTGCACAACCTGGCCATCAGACAACATGTCCCTGTCTGCAGGAGGAAGAGGGTAAAAATGTTCCTGTGGTAGGAGTGGATCCTCAGGACAGTGAGGATGAGGATTTGGACAACAGGACATCAGTCATAACGCAGTACTTCCAATAACACACTGACCATTCTTCTGATTATGTACCTTTTAAGTGTGGCTGTAGCATGATGGCAGTCACTGCCTTACCATCTCAAATGACTTCACCTATGCCTTCTCAATTTGCAGATGTTGGTGTGGTTACAACTGTGTTCTGATGTGATGACTACAGCCAGCTACAGGTTGTTATTTGTATGTAATCACAAAGTTCAGGACAATTGCACAAGATGAAACTATTAATATTATTGCACATTTTCATCACTTAAAGCACTATCACGCAAGTTGTGTTCAAGGGTGTTTATTGCAGTGAAAAATATAGAAGAAATAGTGCAATGGAATGGGGTGATGGTAGAGGTATGTCCAGGGTATTGGTACAATCTGTTTGTAGCACAGGTCCAGTGTCCAAGGGGCCATAGAGAGGGGAGCAATGGCAGTTCACAGTGGACAAGGTGACAGAGTGGAACACAATGGGGTCATTCAGGAGGGCCTCATTTCCTGGCAGTGGTCTTGGGCTTGACAAGTGTCTCTGGCGTCTGTCTGGGTCGCAGGGAATGTTTGCAGAGTGGTTCAACTTCTGCAGGGGGAGAGGTGCTGATGGCCAGTGGGTCCTGTGGCAGGGCCACTTTTCCACTAGCTGCAGCAGATATGGAGGGCTGTTCAGTTGACTGGCTAGTGGAAGAGGCCCGCTGGTGTGCTGTGTAGTCACTCATGATGTTGGCCATATCAGCCAGCACCCCTGCTATGGAGACCATGGTGATGTTGAGGGCCTGCAAATCTTTCCTGATCTCCTGGTGGTGTTCCTCCTGTAGCCGCTGGTTCTCCTGCATAATGTTTAACATCTGGCCCATCTTGTCCGGGGATTGTTGGTAAGCACCCCAGGACTTTGGTGAGTGCCTCCTGGGCAGTCAGTTCCCTGGGCGCACATCTGTCCTCTGTGTGTTTCTGTCTCCCTGTGCCTGTGTCCCCTGAACGGTGTGCCCACTGCCACTGACCTCAGAATCTTGATTGTCTTGGCTGTGAGGTGTGGACTGGGGTTCCTGTACAAGTGGGCACACTGCTGGTTGATGTGTCCTGGGGACAAAGGAGTGGGGACGTTGGGTGGCTGCTGTGGTGTTGGATACTGAGGGGGACGGGGTGTGGGCTGGGGTAGCTGACTGACCAGTGGTCCCCGATTAGCCAGGAAGTTCATCCAGATCCAGAAGTCCAGAGTTACTGTCATCACTGGGGGCATCTTCTGATGGAGGACTGGGTAGCCGTGGCACCTCCTCACCACTGAGATTGGCTAGGGCACCTGTGGGTGTGTAAGTGGTGTATTATGCTACATGTCAGTGACATTTTCTACATCCCTGGCTTCCCCTATGTCATTGCTGTTGCCCTGCCACGTTTGTGAATGGTGATGTCTTGTGGGATTGTTAGTTCTCCACGTTATGCATGCATTAGTGGTGGGTGTACATGCAGGGCTGGGAGGGATGTTCATGCAGTGGGTATGGCATGCAGGGCTTGGCATTCAGGTTAGTCAATTGTGGTGATGCACTGTGTGGGATGGAGTGGAGCGATGGGTGTCAGGGTGAGTGGTGGTGGTAGCATGAAGGTATGTGGGGAGATAGGTAGTAATTATTGACTCATCTGTGTCCAGTCCTCTGGCAACTCCAGTGAGTCCATCAGGATGCAGAATTGCCAAGACTTGCTCCTCCTATGCTCCAGCTGTGGGGGAGGAGGTGGGGGTCCACCGCCTGTTCTCTGGATGTAAAGCTGGTGCCTTGCTGCCATGGAATGTATCTTCCCCTGTAAGCTGTTCCACCTCTTCCCGATGTCGTCCCTTGTTCTTGGATGCTGTCCCACCACGACGTTCACCCTCTCCATGATTCTCCGCCATAGCTTCATCTTCTTGCCAATGGAGATTTGATGTACCTGTGCTCCAAACAGCAATGGCTTCACCCAGACTATTTCCTCCACCATGACCAGCAACTCCTCATCTGTGAAATGGGGGTGCCTTTGTGGGGACATTGGTGTTGTGCAGTGGTGTTGAGTAATGTGGTTGGGTGTGGGGTGTGTGACGGATGGATGGGTGTTTGTGTTGTGTTTGTAGTTGTGTCTCTAATTTCTGTGGCTGTCTCTTGGCTATTTTTCATGTTCATAAATGGTTGTGGGTAATTTGGGTGTGTGTTTTATAGTGCTGTGGGTGGGTGAATGTGGTGTGTGCATCAGTGTCAGGTGTGTGATTTTAGTTTTGGCCAATGTTGTGTTGTTATATATTTGGGTGGCCATACTGAGTACACCGGTGTGTACTACCAATGGTTTACTGCCATTGAATGTCCGCCGTGGTGATTCGTGGGTCATAATGTGGAGGGCGTTGTTTTGTTGGCGTAAAGGTATAGGTGTTCGTACCAACAGTTTACCACTAACCTTTGGTCTGGCGAATATGTGTTTGTGGCAGTATTATGTCGGTTTAGTGTGTGTGTGTCATAATATGGTGAACGGATGTTAGCCTCCGCGATGGTATGTTGGCTGCCGTCACCATGGTGGTAATCGGGATTTAATGCCAATGTCATAATGAGGGCCATAGTTGTATCTAGGTGCCTACATCATTTCTAATGCCTGCACCCTTCCCTAGAGCAAGAGATTGAGATGCTGCCACTCAAGGAAGTCATGTTGAGAAGGTTGTTTCTATCATCAGCAAGAGGCCACAGTTCACCTGGATACCAAGGTGTTGGAGCTCCTTGGTAACCAACGCATCTCACTTGATCACAGAGATATGACTTATAGGTCCTCTTTGATAACAGGAGGGCCCCACATTTAGTCCAATTGAGCCAACAACCAAAATGGTGGAAAATGTGGAATATAATGAACATAACTGCTGCAAGTGAGGAGCCGGGGTGGGAGAGAAGGCAGAGAAGGAGGATGTCATCTTTGTAGAGCAATGTCTTCACTGATGTGCCTTTGACATATATCACCCTAACCTCCGCCAAGAAGTGTATAGCGGTGGACAGGGGCTCAAGAACCAAAAGGAATAAAGCAGATACAGTTGCCAGTCTTGGTGAGTGCCTCTGTGGACCGTGACTCAGTTAGATAAGGAACCCTCGCAGTTGACCTCTACTATAAGAAAGTCATATAAGCATTGGTAGTTAAGTCTTCCTGAGGCCCATTTTCATCACCACCTTAAAGCGATGGGACCACTCAAGCCAGTCAAGTGCCTTCTCAACGTCAAATTATAGCAGGTGTCGGTGCTCGGGCATGAGCCAGGGTCTATAGATGAGTGCAGGAAGTTTGACCCAACTTGCAATCCAACTTCCCAAATATTAATCTGTTGGGGATGACCTTCCCCAGTTGGCTCGCCAAAATTTTAGCAAAAATGTTTAAGTTGCTGATGATGAAAGAGGTCAGATGGTAGCTGGCACACTCAAGTGGGGCCCTGTTTCCTTTAGAGATGACAGTGATGGTAGCCTTATTGGAGATCGCTCCTAAGGAACCCTGCTTCATATTTTCCCTGTAGGCCTCAGTGAGAAGAATTCAGGACCGGCTGTGTGATACATCGAATAGCACCTTGAAAAGGTTCTGCAGCTGATGACACACTGGAACTTAGTATTTTATATGGAAGTAGACCAATATGTGGAGAAAAGGTTGTAATGAACCTGCAATTCTTCTCAAGTTCCAACCAATGGTATCTTTTATTTAAGTAAAGATGAGAAAAGACTTTCGTACCATCCAACTGTGTTATCAAGTCAGCCGTGTGCGGACCTGGATGTTGTTCTCTTTCAATTGCTTTGTTCACTTGACTCATATCCAAATAGAAGCATACAGCTCCTTCACTGTACTTTATGGGTACTACGACTGTGGGAGAAACCCATGGTGTTGGACCAGTAGAATGCTCAATTCCATCATGTCTAAGTTACAATTCAAGTTCCTTTTCAACAGCGTCTTCTAAATTAATGCAATTTGTCTGTGTTTTTAAGCAACAGTACAGATGTCCTCATTAATATGCAATTCTACTTTCATAGTCGCAAATTATCCCAGCCCATGAAACAATGAAGGGAATTGATTAACCATATCAGTCCCATGTCAGCTTGTCAGCAGCTGTGCTGTGCTGAAACTGAGTAAACAGGCACTTGACGCCATACCTTGAAGCACATGAATGGGTGCTTGCGCTTTTGTCTTCTTGTGTTTCATCGTCACTACAAATGAACCTTGACTTTTCAATGGCATTGATGAGGCCATGTATATACTTTAGTTTTTAATGGGGTATGTCATGGCAACGGAGATAGTTCATTATATTTCTCCTCAGGCACAGTGTTTACCGACGCACCACTGTTGATAATGGAAGATTTTGAACAACTGTTTAATTTCAGTGTGATCTTCAGACAATGTTTTAATTACTTTGATGCTTCTTTATGCGGACTTTTCTTTGGCTGGTATTTTTCTTCACATGCAGCCAGTCCAACATGCGCTCATGTGCTTTTCTGAGGTAAACATCAACACTGCACAATCACCATCTTCACTTTCACTTGGCATTGATACAGAAGAATGTTTTGTCAATGATTTAGATGACAATCAACTTCATTTAGTGTCGATTTGCCTCAACTGCTGTCGCGTCAAAGTGCCGAGCATGGCGCACGTCTAATTCTCGGGCTCCGGAGGGGCCGGGGCCAAAATTCATATTAAACGCGCCAGCCCGGGCTATTTCTCACCGGAGCACGAGCAGCGGACTGCCGACGAGTTGCTGACGCGATCGATCTTTCACCGCGGGACGGAGGTGAGCGAGGGACAGAGGCGGGCCGCCCGACGCAGGAAGAGGTTTGCGGCCCATCCCCCTTTGGGGGACCGCGGCCTAGCGTGAAGTGGCGGGCGGCCCTGGGATCGGATTGGGCGGCCCGTGTGTGGCGGCGGCCACGCCTGGGCCCAACAGCCGGGGTAAGGACCCCCGAGATGCCTGGCAAGGGCGGGAGGCCACGGAGGTGCCCCACCCCAAAGAACAATGCCTACCTGGAGGCAGGGAAACAGTCACGGTTATATGCCTCCAGCCCCGATAGGAGCGGGACGCACTGGGCCCGATCAGAACTTTGGAGAGCAATATTGAACCTGCGGCACCACGACTCCTGTGGGGGCCAATTAAGAGGTCTCCCGAAGGGGGGCTAGGGCCACAGAAGTTCCGCTTTGAAAGGGGCCCACTCAACAAAACAGGGGAAAGCGTCCGCCCAAAATGAGAAACCAAGAAAGCGGCTGAATGCCTGGGAGCACCACCGACCCCTGAATGGGGCCACTGTGCGCAAACCTAAACAAGTCTACAGCAAAGGACGAAGCGCTGGGAAACGGACCAATGCCCTGCACAGGGAGACGGTCGGACGGAGGCTGAGGTGAGCGCCTGATCCTGATTGCAAAAAGGATACGCCCGGCAGGAGCAATGAGCAAGAGACACGCCATCGAAGGGGGTGACAACCGGCAACCGTAGACGGGCATGGAACCCACTGTCTCCGCCACTGGACGCCGGAACTAGCCGGCGGGGCGCTTGGAACTCGATCTGGGGATATCTGCGAACAGGAACTAAACCTTTGGAGACCAAAACGGAGGGACGGACCAATAGCAGAACGCACGAAGAAGACCGGACTGCTGGCCGTGCCCACCGTGGTACACCCCCCTGCCGGTCTGATGCCCCCCAAGGGCCGCCACAAGTACAGAGCCATGGACCACATGATGCCTGCTGGGGGCGAAGAAGCGGACGCACAGAGTCAGTCACAAACCAAAGTACAAGACACCCTAGACAAGATACTGGGAGCAATAGAGGACACAAAGTCGACATTGCAGCACGACATCAACCAAGTGGCAATTGAGGTGGGGCTCCTAAGGCGGAACACCATAAGCTGGTGGACAGAGTCAAAGCGACAGAAGCTTCACTGGCAGACATCGCGCCAATACAGAAAGATACGACGGCTGAGGTTGCTTCCCTGACTGACAGAGTGACAAGACTCGAACAACGGGCTGAAGATGCAGAGGGAAGAAACAGAAGGAACAATGTGCGAGTGGTGGGCCTTCCTGAGGGGTCAGAGGGGTCGAACATGGTGGAATTTCTGGAGAAGTGGCTCAGCACGGTGGTCGCACCTGGATGCCTGACTCCTTTCTACGCACTGGAACGAGCGCACCGTGTACCGGCGAGGCCCCTTGCCCCTGGCAGGCCTCCCCGTGTGGTAATCGCTAAGCTCCTACACTATAGAGACAGGGACATCCTTCTACAGAAAGCCAGAGAGACGGGCCCGTTCAGAGTGGCAAACGGAGAAGTGACACTGTTCCCAGACTTTACACTAGAAGTCCAAAACAAACGAGATCCATTTCTAGCGGTAAAAAGAGCCTTGCGAGACGAAGGGATCCAGTACTCGCTGCTATTCCCAGCACGACTAAGAGTGATTATGGATGGGAAATCCAAAGTTTTCCAATCCCCAGAGGAGGCATGGGAGTGGCTTGAAAGGCACGGGTCCCACACGGATCAAACCGCCCGTGGGAAATCCAGTGCGGGAAGGTCCGCCGAGCCCCGAGGGGGAAGAGACCCAGGGATCGCCCTCAACTAGCGCCAACACAAACGCGAAGAGAAACAGGCAGGAAGGCAGCCCTCGAGGCGGCGGCCCGAGTGGGTGGAGAGAAGTCCCCCCAAGATGGCTCTGAGGTGGAGTCTGACGACACAGTGATGTCCTCCGCTGGAGAATCGGGGAGCTTGGCCTGCGCCCCGAGAGTGACACCTCAAACGGCAGACGAACTCTGATAGTCCAGAACAGTAGCAGCACCTGGGAACTTGGCACACCGTGAGTAAACATGTGGCCCCTCCGGACCTGGCCACCCACCTAGACTTGACTTTCGCCTGCAGATTTGGCTGGCGAATAGGACAGTTATGTTTTTAAACAAGTTGCACTGTTGCACAGTTTGCTGGGCCACCTGCAGTTCCGGAGGCGCCCTGGGGATGGGGAGTTGGGGTTTACAGATACGAGTTCAGTCGGCAAGATGGGTGGTGACATCAGTACACTATAGGGGTGCGGGCGTGTGGGGGCTTCGGCCGGTGCCCCGGGTGCACCGGGCCCGCTCTCACCAGAGTACAGGATTAAAATGGCTGACTACAATTTCATAACCTGGAATGTCAGGGGGATGGGCACTCCGGCCAAAAGACACAGAATCCTGTCCTTCCTTAAAAGAAGGAAAGTGCAGATAGCAATGCTACAGGAGACCCACCTGGCACCGGGGGAGGGTGAGAAACTAAGGCGTAGATGGAGGGGGCAGGTGTTCGCCACAGAATGTTCAGCCTATGCAAGAGGCATACTAATTTGGATAAGAGCGGGTGTCCCCCTAACGGTTGATTCTTACAACATAGACAAAGATGGTAGGTTCGTGATATTGGAGGGGAAACTGCATGGGACCCCATTAGTGTTGGGTTGCATCTATGCCCCTAATCAGGACCAGACTTCATTCATGACAGGCCTATCAAGACACCTCACCCGACAACGCACTGGGGAAGTACTAATAGGTGGGGACTTCAACGCAGTATTGGACATAGATATGGATAGATCCACCCCGCCGCTACAAGGGGCGACATCAATTAAGATAGCTCAAAGGCTGGTGGAGTGGATGAGCACCTGGGGTTTAGTGGTTGTCTGGCGGATGCGACACCCGGACATTAGGGACTACTCATTTTACTCAGGCCTCCATCGGGTACACACCAGAATTGATAGGGTAGTCTGCACTGCGGGCCTGGCACGAGGCGTGACCCACTCTGAATACCTGGCCCGCACAATATCAGATCACAACCCACTACTGTTAACACTGAGGGTGCCACAGGACAGACCCCCTATACCTTCTTGGAAGTTGGCCCCTGCGGCACTGGAGGACCAGGCGTACAGGGAAGCGCTCCGTTGCCACCTGACAGAACACATTGAGACTAACAAGGGATCCACCTCTTCTAGGGCCGTGGAATGGGAGACGCTTAAAGTGGTGACGAGGGGTTTCTGCATTGGGCAATCAGCAGGAGTGAGGCATACACTAGAGAGAGAGCTAACCGCCCTAGAGAAGATTATACACGAAGGGGAACTGAGACAAGGCCCAACAACACAAGGTGATGAACAATACGACCGTGCCCGCAGAGAACACTCCCAAACTGAGGAAAGGCTTAGATGCCATGACATGCAAAGATACCGAGCGGAGGAAATGAGCCTATCACGAATGTATTGGACAGAGGGGGGAACCGCAGACTTAACCCAGGCCCTATTAATGACGCATTCAGGGATTATTATACGTACCTGTACAGAAGACCTAAAGAATTGGAGACACGGTCTCTAGATGATTTCCTAATACAGATCCCTCTAGCAGTGCTAGACCCGGTGGTCAGAGACAGCCTGGGGGGGCCAGTGACTAGGGAAGAAATAGATGAGGCAATAACACAACTGGCCCCTGGGAAGACCCCCGGTACGGACGGGCTCCACATGGATTTCTACAAAAATATAAAACCCTGCTGATTCCTGAGCTGGCGGACATGTACGCAGAGGCGTGGAATTGTGGAGAACTACCTAACACACTGCGTGAGGCACTGGTAGTGCCACTCCCCAAAACCAACAATAGGGAAGCATCAGTGATTGACTACCGCCCGTTATCGATGCAAAACAGTGATTTTAAGATACTTAGCAAGATTATGGCCAACCGGCTGCTCCCCCTCATGACCACATTGATACATCCTGACCAGAATGGTTTTATCCCTGGACGCAGCACCTCCCTGAACCTCAGGCGGCTTTTCTCTATAATGTACATGCCCGATGAGTTGAAGCCCCCTGCCGGGGTCTTACTAGCGGTGGATTTCGAAAAGGCTTTTGATTCGATTAGGTGGGACTACCTGAGGGCAGCTATGTTAAAAATGGGCCTTGGGGAGAAATGGGTTAAATGGGTGGACCTGCTGTACTCGTCTCCAACGGCTAGAGTGAGGATGGGCAGGACAATCTCGGGCGCGTACCCAGTGTTTCGCAGAACCCGACAGGGGTGCCCTTTGTACCCGCTGCTGTTTGCATTAGCGATTGAACCCCTGGCGGCCCAGCTGCGGGGAGAGGGGGTGGGTAAGGGGATTGAATGGGGCCCGGACGAGCATATTGTCTCCCTGTATGTGGATGACATCCTGATCTACCTCAGGGACGGAGCTAACGGTCTTCCCTGGGCTTTGGAGGCGTTGGAGGTCTTTGGGGAGGTTTCGGGACTACGCCTTAACCGCGGCAAGACATACGTGTTCCCCATGAGGCAGGGATCCGCGCGCCCGGTGGAGTGCCCACTGGATGTGAGCTGGGCTCCACGGACCTTCAAGTATCTGGGTATCCAAATATTTCACAAGATTAGCGATCTCAGAGACGGTAACCTAGGTAAGGTACTTAGATCCCTACGATCGTCGGTTGGGTTTTGGCGTTCACTTAAACTTTCAATAATGGCCAGAGTAGCACTGGCCAAAATGATTATGCTTCCCCGACTCCTCTATTACTTTGCCAACCTACCACTACTGATCCCACCGACATGGTTTCGCGACCTGAATACTCTCCTCAGGGAACTAGTGTGGGACGACGGACGCAGACGAACGGCCTTGACGACCCTTTGTAGACCAACCCATATGGGCGGTCTGGGTGCTCCTGACTTCGAGGCATACTACCTAGTGGCCCAGCTACAGTGGGTGGCCGGCTGGCAAGCGGGCAAGGGACACCTAGACCGTTGTACTGCACAGGGAGTAATAGGTACGGCAAGGATAGTGGCACATATGGCAGGCAGGAAGATAGCCCTTCCTGAGAACAGCGCAATGGTAAAGATCGCATTGGCATGCTGGAAAAAATGCACGAAAAGAGTGGGAGTGGGCCAGCCATATTCTCCAGCATTGCCGTTGGCGGCACTGGTAGTGGGGCCCGGAGGGAAGGATTCGGAAGAACTGGGGTTGGGCCCCTGGACTGGCGCGGGGATTGAGACAGTGGGAGGACTCTTCGAGGAGGGGGTGCTGAAGGGATTCGCTGACATACTGTTGGAGGGGGTCCCCCGGGGTCAGTTCTTACTCTTCGCTAAGATAATACACACCCTGAAAAGCCATTGGGATACGATAAACGCAGAGCCAGCCACGCACCTACTGCTGACAACGGGGTCGGAACCCCATGCGGTCGCCAGGATATACCGGGCTCAGGTGGAGGCCATGCTGGACCCTCTACGATCCTTGAGAGAAAGGTGGGGAAACACGATAGGGAGGGAATTAACTGACTCAGAATGGAATAAAGCACTGGCTTATCCCCGAGTGGTCTCGCGTAACACACGGTTAAGGTACATTCAGTACAACTACCTTCATAGGACATATCTGACGCCACACCGACTGTTTCGGATATACGGGGGGACCCCGAGGACGTGCCCGAGATGTCGGGGGGGAGATGCTGACTTTGACCATATGGTGTGGGGTTGCCTGGAGCTTCAATCGGGTTGGAGAGAGACGATGGCCATTTTGGCCCAGTTACTAGGGATAGAATTATCGCCTACACCTGATCTGTGCTTACTGGGTTTAGGGCGGCTGCAATGCAAGGGAAGGTGAGAGGGAGATTCCTTGACTTAGCCCTGGCACTTTATAAAAGATTAATCGCGAAAGGCTGGAAGGCCCCGAGCAGCCCCTCACAGACTGACTGAAAAGGTGACGTTTTGAAATGGTCCAGGGCCGAACTGCAGGTTTTGAAGGCAGAAGAAGCAAGAGGAATCCGACAGGTCCCCATTGCCCCAGAATGGGAAGACCTGGTCTCACACTGGGAAGGTCTATGTAAGAGGGCAACAGCACCCGAGGTAGAAATAAGGGATGAGTAGCACACCCCATGAAGCCGACACAAGGGAAAGTTCCCGAGTGGGGCCCTGAAGACGAATACTTACACAATCAAAATACACTGACTGAGGTAGTACAGAAGCGAGCGAATAGCAACTTTATACACCACCAATAAAGGGGAGGGATAAAGTAGGTGGAGGCCTGCCTATCTGCACGCTGGGGCGCCCGGGGCTTGGCCCTCCCTCTCATGCTCCTATGTTCCCGTGCCTTCTTATGGTATCAGTAATAAGTCCCACCCACACAATGCCGCTATGTTGACCATTAGCTCGTTGGTCTATTTACCTTAATTTTTGTTCTTTTGCCCTCTCAACTCCGTTGCTCTCCTTTTTACATTTTCACTCTCTCTCCCTTATTGTTAGTATCTCATCCAAGTTATGGGTCAGAACAGAACTAAGTGGACCACTGACTTACGGGATCCCAAAAGGTAACACAGGCCGGCGAGTAATGTAATGCAAAATGTAAATATGATAATCACACCAGAGTCAGGGATTGATGAAAGCATTAAGGAAACATACGAGGTTCAGGATCTGAGTAGAGAATTAAAAGCAGTACGAATTGTAAATACAAACTGTCTGAGAGAAATGTACAATGAATACAAAATGTTGCAATGAGAGAGTAAACGGATGTAAGATAATAAAAGTTAATAAAATATCATTTTTTTTAAAAACTGCTGTCTCGGGGCCTTCTTGGTGTTCATTGAACATCGCTTCTGGAAAATAAGGCAGCCAATTTGTCTTCTTGCCGTGACGCACATAGTATTTCCTTTGCCTTGCAAATCATTGCAAAATGTCCCTCCTTCCCACAGGCTTTGCAAATATGCCCCAAGGCAGGACATTTACATTCATGTGGAAATGAAAATCCAAACATGAAACACAACTTCTTTTTCCATGGAGACATCACTTTGTGTCCTTCAGCTCTGTTCTTTTGCTTAATTTTGATGTCCATGACTGACTCACTTTGGGCACCTCTAGCCTCTATGTCAGCAGCTTGTTGATCGGCACCCTCTTCAGCTCTGAAAGCCATGAGAACTTGTTCCAGGCTTAGAGTTTTTCTCAGCATTCTTCGTCTGAATGAATCTGACAGACATCTGTCAATAACTCTGAGACGTATTGTTTCCTCACCATTAAATTCATTGAGCTTACTGTATTTGATGAGCATATCCATACTCTCACTAAATTAGTCTCTGGTTTCACAAACTCTGACATTCTTGACTGAATATGTACCTGTTGGACCTGACCCTTTTTGATGGATCATCCCCAATCTTTTTGCTTCCTTCCTCCTATTTTTTCTGACCTGTTTTTGTTGGCTTTATGACTCTGGGCAATTTATGGTTGCTGGCCAGTGCTAAAGTGCACATGCTCTCTGTGTAAATTGTATTGTTGATTGGTTTATTCCTGATTGGCATATTTGATTTACCAGTAAGTCCCTAATAAAGTGCACTAGAGGTGCCCAGGGCCTGTAGATCAAATGCTACTAGTGGGCCTGCAGCACTGGTTGTGCCACCCACATTAGTAGCCCTATAAACATGTCTCAAACCTGCAACTGCAGTGTCTGTGTATGCAGTTTCAACTGTCAAGTCGACTTGGCAAGTGTACCCACTTGCCAGGCCTAAACCTTCCCTTTTCTTACATGTAAGACACCCCAAAGGTAGGCCCTAGGTAGTCCCATGGGCAGGGTGCAGTGTAAGTTTAGGTAGGACATATACTAAAGTGTTGTATATGTCCTGACAGTGAAATACTCCCAAATTCGTTTTTCACTGTTGCATGGCCTATTCCTCTCATAGGTTAACATGGGGACTGCCTTTAAATATGAGTAAAGTGTAGATTCTCTCTGGCAGCGGATAGACATGTGGAGTTTGGGGTCTCTGAGCTCACAATTTAAAAATACATCTTTTAGTAAAGTTAATTTTAAGATTGTCTGTTTGAAAATGCCACTTTTAGAAAGTGAGCATTATTTTGCTTAAACCATTCTGTGACTCTGACTGTTTGTGGATTCCCTGTCTGAGTCAGTTTGACAGTTGGGCTGTTTGCACCTCTATCTAGACAGTGACAGAAAGGGAGCTGGGGTGTAGTCTGCATTTCCTGATGAGCCATCTGTGCTAGGAGGGAGGGCAGGAGTGGTTACTCACACCTGAAAGGTCTGTGCCTGCCCTCACACAATGCAGTCTCCAAACCCCTGGTATGCTTCTGGGGCCTGGCCTGGGCAAGGCAGGAATCACAAACAAGAGAGGTTTTTCTTTGAAGTAAGCCTACTTCAAAGGGCAAAATGGGTATAAGAAGGGCACCCAAAACCACAGCCTTTAGATCACTTCTGGAAACCAAAAGGAACCTCTGCCTGGAGAAGAGCTGAGAAAGAAGAGCTGCTCTGCCTGTGACTGTGCTTTTTGGACCTATCCTGCAGTTGCTGCTTCTGTCTGTGCAAGAGGACAAAGACTAGACTTTGTGTGCCTAACTGCTTGTGAAGAACTATCCAAGAGCTTGAAACTGAGCTTGCCTCCTGTTGTTGAAGTCTCAGGGACAGCAAAGAATTCTCTCTGCCAGCACCTGGAGCCTCTGCTGAGACTCTTGCCCTGCCAAGTGGTGCCCTATCCAGTTCCTGGGGCCTTGACAGGTGAAGCTGGTGGATTAAGGTTGCAAATCCATGCACAGATTGCTGTGCAGGGAAATTTCCGACGCAACCTCCGAGAGCGGCTAAAAAGAATGACAGCTGAAATCGATGCAACGCTTGCAGCGCAGCTGTGAAATCAATAAATATTTTTAGGTTGAGCGTTAGAGTTCGGCCTGCTGTATACTAAAGTATACAATGGAGTGAGTTCCAGGATTTTGATTTATTAGTTGCAGTGCCCTTCAAAAATCCTTGCTTGCTAGTGGTCACTTCTGCCTCTTTGTCCTACCTTCTTTCACTTTGGGAGCAGCACAAAGTAATGTGTAATTACGCTATGTCCTGTTTATCTCTTCTGTAAGGGACTTTTTTTTGGCATTTGCCTGTTTCACCTCAACAGTTTGGGTGCTTGTTCAGTCCCTCCTCCCCACCAGCTCCATCTGTAAACATAAACCAACATCAGAGGGGGGCTTTGCCAGGGCCAGCTCGCCCTTGCTCTCTTTATTTACAGTCTGTGTGGCAAGAAAATTCCACTCAGTAATTTACAACGCTAGGAGCTCTAACTCGAGCAAACACGAGAGCATTGCATCCCCCCACACCACCCCCAGCTTTGTAAACTCCTAACTGGACTTTTCTTGCCACACAAATGAAAAAGAAATGCAGCGCAATTGCGCTGCGTTTTTTTTTCTTTTCAATTGTGTGGCAAGAAAAGTCCGGTAAGGAGTTTACAACGGTAATAGCTCTAACTCGAGCAAATGCGTGACCCATTGTATTGAAAATGCTCGTTAAATGCTCTGGGTTACGTCCGATTCTCTCATCTTCACAGGCTGCAGCAGCCCCTCCCCAACCTAGCACGACTATCAGACGGCCCCTCTCACACACTCAATTACAATGGACAACCCTGACCTGACACAGCATGTGCTGTTTAACATGCTCCGGGTTACGTCCGATTCTCTCATCTTCACACGCTGCAGCAGCCCCTCCCCAACCTAGCACGACTATCAGACGGCCCCTCTCACACACTCAATTACAATGGACAACCCTGACCTGACACAGCATTCGCTGCGCCTCCTTGGACCCCTCCTTAGGGCATGACAAGGAGGAGTCACCAGGGGAGACGCTGCTTCTGAACAGCAGCGTTCATTCTCCCCTCCCAAGGACAATTAGTTGCTGCTATGCAGAAGTTCTCTCTTCGTTATCCCACTGAGTGGCGACACCTCCATTCACTCTGGCCGGGAGAAATATCTCTTCTACATTTCCTTAACAAATCCAGAAATAAACAGGAAGGCAAGCCCTCTTCTTGCACTTTTTTCACTTAATGGAGAGGCTCTGTCACTCTGCAACATATTCACCATGCCTTACAGGCAGAGGGTGGCCAGTCTTTTCTTTACTTTTGTCAAACCAGGGTCCCACAGAAAGTATTTAGGAGTTGTTGAAAAAATCAGATCTTTGATAATGGAATCCTTTCTCAAACAACATGCAAAATAATGCCCCTTCTTACAATACAAGTGAAACTGAAAGAGACAGAGGTCTATAGTTCAATGCTATGGACGCAACAGTGAGTAATGTGCTCTCTGCTGGGATGTTTTCCTATGTTGAACAGGTTTTAATCTGCACATGCCCTGCTCACCCATTCTTTCTGTGGTCGATAAATGGATCGTTAAGTTAATGACACCTCTTACAGTGCCATGAAATGCCGGAAAATGCTTTGGAATGCTTTTACAACAACTAAAATTGTACGCACCTTTCCTCTTTTTATTCCCTGTTTCTGGAATGCTCTGCTTTTGGACTCTGTTACACTAGTGTCTGCAACTCATTTCATTCTTCTACACCGAACACATCATCGTCCTTTTATCACATTTCCGACATGATGTGCTGATTTTTCCCATTTGGTTGCCAATAGTGGGCTCAAGCACTATTTCTTGGGGGCTAAGGCTTATTCATGGCACAAGTCTTAAAGAAAATAAGTGGGGGGCTGACCAAGTTAGACACTATGCAAGTGACATCACGGCACATGACACCACGGCATGTGAAATCGCGCCAGGAATCGCAGGTAGTGGCATCACAACCCCTGACCTGACAGGAAATGACATCACAAAAAGTGAGATCTGGTCTTAAGACCTCACGCATATGCTTACCGCAAGAAAGCAAAGCCTTAGCTACGGATCCCTTTGTCCATCGTGGAGCAAATGTTTTCTTCAGCTTGGGCCCAGTGTAAAGTGCAGAATAATTGCAAGTTTTCCTTTGGAAAGTGTGTATTTTAGTGTTATTGCTGTTCTTTTTTCTTTCTTTTTTTTAAGACAGGAAAAAAAGAGTGCAGGAAATAAAAAGTGCAAAATGAAATTAGTGAGGAAGCTGTGTAATTGAGCGAAGACGTGCAGCACCTAGTGTCGGCGAGAGGCAAAATTCCTACAGCACCTGGTATTCCCAGGTGGTCTTCCATCCAAGTCTTAACCAGGCCCGACCCCTGCTTAGTTTCCGAGATTGGGCGCATTCAGGGTGGTATGACCATAGGCAGGAAAGGCTGCAGTTTCAGCTCTCTTCTGCTCACCAAGCCCACCGCCCGGATCCTGCTGCTCTTAATCACACCTGCGCAGGCTCCCCTTGGGAAGTCGGACTGCGCTCACTGCCGGAGGCCCAATACCCCAACCCACATGGAACACCATTTTTAGGGTCGAGCCTGAGTCGCTTGCGAGACACATTAGTAGTTAGAAGAGGGCTTGGAGCCCCACCCATGTCACGTCAGTGTCTTTCATTGGTTTGTGAGCTTGCCTTTCAAAATCTGCTTGCTTTCATTAGTGGAAGGCATGCATACGTCATGCCTTTTCCGGTGGTTAGCCCTCCTCGAGCGCAGCAACCAAATACTGAAAACATGCGAGGCTCGCTGTTTTCCGTCCGGTTTGTGGACTACTTTTTATCTTTTTTCGCAGCGCTATCTCGCTTCGCAGAAGTCGAACGCTTTGAATGACATCGACCCTGTTACATAGTTAATTGCACTTTTGCCTGTTAGGTAGATAATTGCACTTTTGCCGATAGGTTTAATGTGGCAAGAAAAGTCCGGTTGGGAGTTTGCAACTGCTAATAGCTCTAACTTGGAGAAATGCAAGACCTGTTGCATTGCAAATGCTTGCCTAAACCTGTGTTGTATCATTTTGTAGTGTTTTCATTAAGTTACTGTGTGTGTTGGTACAAATACTTTACACCTAGCACTCTGAAGTTAAGTCTGCTTGCTCGTTCCAAGCTACCAAGGGGGTGAGCGGGGGTTAGCTGAGGGTGATTCTCTTTTACACTGACTAGAATGAGGTTCCTTGTTTGGACAGGGGGTAACCTGACTGCCAACCAAAGACCCCATTTCTAACACCTAGGATCACAGAACTTAGAGTTCTTGTTTTAAATTGTGCAATTCCCCCACTAGACAGGAATATTTTCTTCCTGTCTGTTTTAAAGCAAAGGTTTGTCTTTATTTCTTGGCACAAGAGGTGGCAGCCTGAGTAGCAGGCAACAACCACATGAAAGCTCAGCACATTTTGGGCTGGAGAGGTAAAGAGGACTTTGAGCTGAGTCAAAGAAAGGTATCTGGCTCAGGTTTTTAGTAGCTAGCTCACCTCTGCCCACTGCAGCACCTGCAGCTTGCAACTACCTCTCAATAATAAAGCCATTGCTACAAAGCTTATGAGCAAAATTGCGTTAGTACCTCTGCCTTTCTGTGGCATACAAAACGGACAGGGAGCAGACCTGCTCTCCTTTCCTAGTTGTCCCCATATAAGTTTGCCCCTTAGAACTAAGGGGGTTATTATGTCCCCGGCGGTCGGAGCTACTGTGCAGCAGTACCGCCAATAGGCTGGCGGTACTTACTGCCACATTATGACATTGGCGGGTTGGCTGAAGCCAATCCACCAATGTACCACTCCGACCGCCATGGCGGCAGCAGCCGCCGAGCTGGAGATAAGAATCTCCAGCCCGGCGGCCGCCATTGTGCCGCTGGCGGTATCATGACCCTGCCTACTGCCATGGTTTGCACCGAAAATCATGGTGGTAGGCCCTATCAGTGACAGGGAATCCTTCCCTGTCACTGATAGGAGCCCTCCTCCCCCCAAACACTCCCTAGACACCTCCCCAACCCCCTTACATCCACACTTCCCATTCACACACACACTCATTCACACATACATACAAGCATGCATTCATTCTTCCACGCACACACATCAAATCATACACGCAGACACGCATTCACATTTCCATACATACATACATGTGCGCACATGCATTCATACACGCACTCTCATACGCACACTCACACACATTCATACACGCACTCCCACACATTCATACACGCATGCAAACAACACTAAACACACACTTGCATTCACGCACACACTCACACATACATGCACACAGCCCCCCAAACACACACAACAGCCCCCTCCCCTGTTGGAAACCCAGCTTATCTGGATCCAGTGGGTCTTCCAGCAGGGGACAGGATGGGGTGCTGCTACTGGCAGCGGTGCCCGCCAGCAGAACACCGCCAGGCCGTATTATTTGTCATAATACGGTTGGCGGCGGTCTACTGGCATGGCGGTGATGGTGGTAGCAGCCCCACCTTACTGTCATCCGCCAGTATGGCCACAGCCAGATTTCCACCCTTCTTGTGGTAGAAATCCGACTGTGGTCATATTATGGTGGATGGATGGTACCTGCGGCGATGGCCTTTTGGCAGCCGTCGCTGCGGCGGTAGGCGGTTTTTACCGCCGTTGTCTTAATGTGGGCCTAAATGCCAAATCAAAATCATTTCAACTCATCCTGTTGCACTGGTCATTTCAGGCATGAGGCCAATGCCACTCTCCCATCCATTGCAGGAAAGGTTCTCTTTGGCAACTGGTACGTTTTTTTACCCAACAGCATCTTGCATTAGAGTACCGGGGCCTACAAATCCAAATTTGCTTAATGCGGTTGATATATTAAAATACAAAGAAAAACAGACCGGCAGTTACTGACTGTTTTCATAATGGTCCAGTCTCACCTCATTTCAGCTGAGGAAAATGCTGGTACTATTTTCTAGGAGGCATTGTTTTAGATTTTCTTCTTTTTTTTTTGCAACTTGTAGTTTTGGCTCATACACACACCAAGTGTCGCCATCATGGACTTCATAACATGCAAAGTGGTTTCAGCTAAAAAGCCAAGAGGAGATGACGCAGAAAGCTGTCAGGTGTGAAATGTTACTTTACTCCTGGCTTTGTGGCTCTTACCTCTATATGCCTTGGTACCTGCAGTGAGTGACTTGTTGAGTCACATGGAGAGATAGGGTTGAGCTGACTTCTGAAATACTAGGAAAAGACACCATATAATTATTAATTGGAAGGTCATTTCACATGTGTGGATAACATTGAGAGTCCAGGTGTTCGACACTGTGTAATTTATCTAGGGTGCTATTATCACAATCTCATTTTCTTTTCTCTTCCAGCTCCAAGAAGTGACATTGTAGCGATGAACGATTACCAGACATTCGGGTTGATGGTTGTTGTTACATTGGGTGGAGGCCAGACTTCTGATGCTGGCTACTACCCTCTGCCACATTTGATGTCCTAGATAAATGACTTTACCTTCCTACGCCCCTGTCCATTAGTAATGGTAACCAAGAGTGTTTTGAAGCAGGCAAAAAGCTATCATCAAAGTAGTATTTAGTTTAAAAATAAACATTAGAATCAGGATACAGAACTGAATTTGATGTGCCTACATTATAGTTAACTATGTCAATAGAGGCACAATAGTTTCGCTCAAATGCTTTCGTTTACATGCGGTCTCTTTGCGGGGGGGGGGGGGGGGGGTTGTTGTTTCAATTCTAAAACTGATAAATATATTTGTAAAAGAATGGAAACACGGAGTCTCCAGTCACAAGTAGACTAACACTATTTACCTTTAAAGATATGCGGATGGGAAAAATAAAACAAAAACAATGTGTTGGAGCCCATGGTCACTTAGAACTCCCCATCCTCACTCTTCAAAAAATTAGCTAACTATTGTGGAGCACCAAGTGAGGCTTTTCCTAAGTACGAAGTGACTATTTTAGGAGTGATGTAATCCAGCACGAATTTTCAGTCAGCCGCACTTGCAGTGCTGGAACACTTGGGAGTACGAGGAAGAGGGGCATTGTTAATTGAAATGATAAGGCTTAAACAGGGATTACGCATTGTAAAAAGCAAACAAAGGAAGCTAAGATTAGACGTTATGTTCTCCATTTAGAGTGACACAAAAAGCTCGGAAAACCTAACTTTCCACAATATTTAAGTTTGCACACAAAAACGTCATTATCTTCCATGTTTTCTTAATGCAAAAGCTCAGGGTATGTTTTCGACAGATTGAATTCCACTTTTATGCGATAGATGTAAATAAAAAAAAATAGAGGAACAAGTTCTTTATTTTAAAAAGTGTTCATTTTAGCAACTAAAATACATTGTTATGGCAACTCGTAAATTAGATTAACAGTTGCCGAAACGTAAAATAGTTTAGTATACAAACTCGTTCCTCGCTTCTAGGGATTTGTACTAGTCTTCTAAAAGTTATTTCCGAAAAAGATAAACTGCAAACGTATTATAAAACATTCAATGGAAAGTAGTTTGCTTGAATCCTCACTAAAAATGTTAATAATTCACATAAACATAGTGATAAAAGGTTATTTTAGGTCAACAAATCAAAGTTTCAGGCTTTTTTTTCCAGTACTTGCAGGTGTTTGGCATTTACTGTGAACACCAGCTCCGTTGTCACTTTTAGAATGGAACAAAGTGAAACAGTAACGGCGGAGACCTAGACACTGAAGGGCCCCTCTGGTTTTGCAATTTTCCGGCTGCAGCGGAAAATATTTATATTTCACAAGCAACACCTGTGAAAACAGCTAACGTTGAGATTTCCACCCTCCCTTTCTCTTCCCTCCAGAACCTCTCTCTGGGCCCTTGTTTGGCTGCCCTCCGACACGCGCTGTGTTCGCCTGCTGCTCTCACAACACCTCAGCTGCGACAGCTTGAAATGAACCCATTATTGGCCAAAGGTGCTAAGAGCAAACAGGGGCGGCTCTACGGGGAGGGGTTGAGAGGCCCGCTTAGAGTGTTGAGGGGATCACAGATGAATGGAAAATGGGTGGAGTCGCAGCTTTCCCGAAGGGACTAACAGTGAATTGATCCTTTCTACTGCGCTTCAGTTTATCGGATGTAAGTCTTTAATGCCCCCTCTGACCAGGACTAATTATCTTGATAGGATGCCTCGTGTGGCATTGTTCTTAAATGATGCCACACAGTAGTGCTTGTGACTTTTTTTTTTTTTTTTTTAGTAATTACGCCTTGGAAATGGTCGGTGCACCTGTATTTTAGCTGATGCTGGAGAAGAAGTTACAAGACCGCACTTTCCCAACCTGCTCTGAAGTCCGCCTCAGGCATTGTAATACACATAATTTCAGCTGTAAGTACATGAGTAACATCTAAACAGTAGATAAACTACACCTACGTTTTATATTATAGTTTTCAAAAGGGGGGTTCCAGTCCCGTCTCTGGACAAAAAAGTTGTATTGTGATTGGCCATTCTGGATAGGGTGATTCGATTTTTACATCCCCGTTCCTGGTTTTTGCTTTTACATATCATTGTTATCAGGTGTGTTGGTCCAATTAAAACGAAGTAAGACTACAACTCCCAAAATTTATTGATATGTAAAAGCAAAGCCTGGAAATAGAAAAGTGTCGTCCGGGTGAGATGGACATATTTGGTCGCTCTCTTTCTCCATAACCGCTAAGTGGCAACCTGCCATTGTAAGACAGGCCCTGCTTTTTAGTCAACTTCACTTTGCATTATGGGTATTTTAATGCCATAATTACCCACGCAAAACCAAACTACGCACCTTAGAACGCTAAGTGGGGTTGCCTGAAAAAAACAGGACTCTGAAGAACTCACGCCTAACTTCAGGTACGTTGGAAGCTATATAGAGTTTTTACTCCGAAATACTGCTTAGCAGAACTACATTTGCCAGAAGTTTTAGTTCAAAATCGTAAAAAAGTATCGTTTAGTGCGAAATGCAAGTTTGTAAATAAAGTAGGCTGTGGGAAAATCGAGCTTTGTCTAATGAAAGACGTGATTTATGGATAAAATCCGAACTCTACCCTTAAACGAGGTTGCACTGCATTATGATAATGCAATATTGTGAATTATTTCTTGCTCTGTAACACTGTTTAATACGCATTTTTAATATGTGGTTTAGTGTCTGGGGAGCGATGTTCCCCATCCGCGTGTGGGTTACCGCACAAAACCAATACGTTTCAAAGCAACACAGGGATCTCGTCCGCCAGCCTGATTTTCTGTGGCATTTGATCGAGAGAGGAAGTGTTTGTATCAGTGTGGGCATGTGCCTGAAATCTTTATTTTTCTGTAATAACATATTTGTACTAAGTATGGCTCCTTGCCATATTTAATAGTGTGGTCCCGAGCACCTATCGAGCTCTCCCCAGGACAGGGCTACCATATCATGTTGCCAGATTACGCCATACCACAGCAGACAATATAATGAAATCTTGAAATGCCATAATGCCTTCTATAGACTGTTGTTTTCAAATCCAATTGAACAGTTATGTATGAACTTTAAGATATGCAGTATGACAAGATAACTCCATATCACCACATATAATCTTGTTTTTCCATGTAGAAACCTCATTTATTCTGGAAATTGTTGCTGTTCTCCCTAAGTGAACCAATTGTACTAAAGTGTCATATTACACAGGCTAATAAAAATACATTTTCAGAAGTGTAAACATCTCCAGTGAAATGGCATCATTTGGAATCCAGGTTAGATTTAAAACAGGCTACCCGGTGGGACAAGAGTAGCAATGGGTAGGATGTTGAGGTACAATACAAGTATTGCCGGCAGAGTTTAGGTAATCCTGAGTGCAGCAATGCTGCATTATTGGAGCAAATGTTCACATTTATTTTTTAGGTCTCGCCTGAGACAGACCATACTCTGTCGCTGGAGAGATCTTTTGTAAACTTAAATGTGAAAAGGGCTTAGAACCTGCACATTTCTCATCATTGGTTGGCTTCACTGTTGCTAGATCCCCAGTCAGAGGGCCATGGGGCAAGCAGGAGTTACTACACACAATGTGGGGCTTGAGTCTTTTTACTCCTGATGTCCAGGGGGTCAGGGCTGATTTTAGTGCTGGTGGCGCCCGGTGCAACAATTGTGTTTTTGTTATTTGTATTTTTTTTTTTTTTTTTTTGCCCTTGCCTTTATTACCGCCTCCTTAGATTCCCTCACTATCACTCTATGAAAGTGCCCCTCATCTCTCCAAAGGCCCCATCTTTCAAATACATTTCATTTGTTTTATAGCATTGGTAAAAGCTGGTTTTACTAAGCCACTCGACTGTCCACGTAAAATACAGATCCCTTCTCTGCAGCAGGCACATTAACCCTTTGCAATACTTTACGACGAGTCACAACTGTCACAACTGCCATCAGACAAAACCCAGATCTTTCTGTCTAGCAGGAACATCAATCACAACAGTTATCTTGTCATTTTTATTGCTGCCCGAAAGTTGGGCACACAAGGACTTTGCAGCAGGTGCTTTTAAATTGTACGTTATTGTTAAACACAACGCCCCTCCTGAGGTTAGTGCCCCACCCCCCAGGTCAACGACCAGTGCGGCCACACCAGTCGCACTTCCATACAGCCGACCCTGCCCGGGGTCCAACCTACTATGGATTCTGAGCAACTGGACCAGGTTCCACTTCAGTACTTGACTCTCAGTGGTAGAGCAGTCCAAGACTTCTCGGGGGTGGGGATGGGAAATAAACACAGAGGGGTGAACACACACCCACACCTCAAAACATTTTTATCATTTGCAGAACTGAAACTGTGCAAATTAGCAAATTATGCAAGGGTAACAAAAATGTAACCTGGGGCCTAGAGAACACCAACAAACTTGTGAATTTACAGTGATTCTCAGTCTTTTGCAAGGCCCATTCCCTCACTAGATACCCTCAGAGATTTCGTCCTCTTAAAGTCATACATCTATATCCAAAATGAGAAAGTAGAGGAAACATGCTCTCCAGGCACTGATCCAATTACAATCTGTCCAGACCCCGGGCCCCAATGAGTTCTAGCTGGAATTTATTTAAGCATCCTTGTCTCAGCTATGACTGACCCGCTTGGGGGTCTTTGGTGAGGTTCTCGAGAGTGGTCAGCTCTCATTAGAGCTGCGGTTGGTTGGTGGTCCTCCTGAAACCTGGTCAGATCACAGCTCTTTACTCCCCTTATTATCCTATTACCTATCTCAGCATAGAGGTGAAGATCTGGGCAGAAACCCTGGCCAATCATTTGCTAAAGGTGGTGAGCTCCCTGGTTTGTCTTGCTCTGTCAGCCTTTATGCCCAATCGGGCCACAAGGCATAATATCCAGTGAGTCAAGTCCTAGCACTGATGGCTCAATTATTCAGTTGTACTCCCAGCTGGTTAATTTTCATAAAGCATTGCGGAGGGTGTATTGTTTTTTTCTTCCTGCTAAAATTAACTTTTATCCATGCTACATCAACTTTGTCAAATTCTTGTATACTGATCTTAAGGTACAGGTTCACCTTGGGAGCTTAGTTTCCCAGATCTTCTCCATACACCAGGAAACCCGATACAGTTGTCTTCTATCACCCCTGCTAGTTGTGTTAGCACTAAAAGCCTTGGCTGAGAGTTGATGCAGTAGCTGAGGGATTTGACTGGGACCCTGGGCGATGAATAGGATTGCCTTAAACGCAGGTGACATTCTCATTTTTCTACATGATCCACAGTTGTCAGACCCAAGAGCCTTTCAGGTGTTGCAGATTTTCGCAGATGACTCTGGACTGCAAATTAATACAACAAATTCTTCCCTTTACCCTCTTTGGGAGAATACACATTCAATGTCCTGTGTTGGTGACTTTGAGGTGCTCATCAAGGGTTTCCAGTATTTGGGAGAATGTATGCCTGACAATAGTCAAGGGGTCTGGATTGAAAATCTGCAGCCTCAGTTCGACAAATGAAAGATTTTGGTTTCTGCTTGTTGCTTCCCATCTCACCTACGACTAAATTGGCAATCTTTAAGATGGTTGGGCTCCTATGCCAACTAAATCAGGTCCACAATCTCCCATACTGAGTACCAAGGATGTTCCTCATTTGTCTTAATGCTCCCCTGAGATGGTTTCTTTTGAGCCGTATGCCACCAAGAATTGCAATGACCAGATGCTTTAAATTAAGGGCGGATTAGCCATACCGGACATTCTATTCTGGGGCGAAGTTGCACATTTGGTTATTCTTAATGAATGGTGGTTTGGTAGACTACTAGATCCAGATTTCTAATGAGAAATGGGCTGTGCAGGGGCCCCCATTCGTCCCTTCCTTTGCTTCCTCTGGTGACAATGGTTGTATTTCGGGTATGGGGAGATACGCCCAAGAACCTACACTGGAACGGGGTTTTAATGTGGGAGGCTCCATTATGGAATGGGTGTTGGGTTCACTAGGTCTCAGAGCTGTCAGGCTTCAAGGACTGGAGCCATATTAGCACCTCCTTTTTAGGGTAGGTGATGACTGAGACCAACATTGAATCTTTTGCTAAGTTACAGACAGAGTATGATATTCATTGGAATCAATTTTATTGATATTTGCAACTCCAACATGAGCTCCTGCCCTCTGTCTCCGGTTTTGGGAAGTTTCTGGGGTTCACTCCACTAAAGGCTCAAGAACTGCTTGGTGAAACCACATAACATAAACTTTCATTCATATATAAATCTCTTGTCACAGACTGCCCTGATTTTTTTTTTTTTTTGTGTGGACTTTCCACAGCGTAGGCTCAAGACCTTGACGAATTGACAAATGTTGATTGGCCAGAAGCTTTGGGATCCCCATGAGAGGTTGAAATCGTAGTCCAGTTTCGATTTATATTGTTGAAATACCTGCATCAGGTTTACCTTATGAGTTACAGGTTGTGGAAAATGGGAGTGACCATTTCACTGCTCTGTTTGTATTTTTTAACCAGCAGGGGGACTTCTTGTCAAGCACTAATCTGTTTGTCCCACCTAAACGTTGCATGCCTCCCACTTAAATACATATGATCGGTATTGCAACATCCCGGGGGAAAGGGAATGGATGAGAGAAGGAGAGAGACACTGGAGTTGCAAGGTTGGATCCAGACACCTAGTGATGGTTCATGAAGAGACGGTCTTTCCTATGATAAACTACACATCAGTCAAATAACTAATATCTCATAACCCATGTATACTCTACTGTTAAACTATGATGTACAAGCTAGATGTACCTGTTGGGGTCCCCTTTCTGCTTTTGATGTCTCTCCCTCTCTAGGAATTTTTGTAAATGATGTAGATTTCATGTAATTAAATAAGAGCCTTGACCCTCCTATACTTTCTATAACTACTCCCACTGTGATCCCAGATTAGTCTCTCATCACCTCAAGTAAGCCTACTTAGATGTCCCTTGATGTTAAGTAGATATCTTGCATGTTTCACCTTGATGAGACTAACCAAGATGCTGATTCACTCGAAGCTACCTTAATGAGGTGTTTGAGCATGGCAAAGATCAGCTTCAACTTATTTTAAGCGTCAAACAAAGAATGTTTCTCATCACCAGCAACAATTTGAATTAATGCAAATGCCACTTTGAACTTAGCGATAATAACCGTATTCACAGTACATCGTATTGCTAACAACAATAGTAATGCCACATTAAAATCAGCGATAATTAACATTCACAGTATATCGTTTTCCTAATAATTGTTCAATTTAAACTCCTTTCTGTGGTATAATGCAAGCAACTACAATAAGCGTTATAGCATGACAAGTGGCAAACCTCCCAAAGACCTTAAGACCCAAAGATGTGCCCTTTAAAGCGCATCACATTCCGGAACATTCGCTTATCAAGTTTCAAGTGAGCAAGTATCAAGTTTTAGCAATAAATATTATTCAATCGCGCATACCGCGTGCCTTTTTAAGGGTTCATTCCCTCGGTTTCTTCTTCTTCCAGAAGCAGCCTCCATGATGCTGGACAGAACAGAACGTGAAGATCAAAAGTGGAGGAGCAGAGATTCCTTCTCTGCAGCTGGTGACCTTTACAGCAAGCAATTCACTCAGGCTGGATGTGGTTTAAATACCTGCTGCATCCAGCCACACTTCGTCTGAGTCATAGGGAGCCATACCCAGGCTGAGTCATAGGGATGCTGGAGTCTTGTGCAACTCGTGTTCCCAAACAAGTATTGGTCTCTGCAAACAAGCATTGGTCCTTGCAAAGGCAGATGATCAACTCAGAAGTTTTTTACTGGGGCATATACAGGTTTGCAGGCCCAACAGTACACTCCTTCCAAGGTCCTTCCAATTGATTTTGTTTTGTCAGGGTATCGATGGTGGAACTGACAAACCAATCAGGGAGCATGTACGTGTCCTGCCGGTTCCCATGAACAATCTTTCGGCCATAACCTTTTTCAGTTCAATAAATAATAAAGTTTGTTATGTATTCGTTTAGAGTCTAGTATGGCCCTGACCTCATTCTCCGTTTGATTATCCACTTGGATTGGAAGCGGTCTTTTTGGGCAGTGCATAGTCTATCAACAGTTTTAATAAGGAGACGTGAAACACTGGATAAATTAGTGGAGAAGTGGAAAGTTCTAGTTTCACTACAACCTCACTAATCCTTTCGATGATAGTGAAAGGACCAAAAAAAGTGGATGAAACTTTCGTGCACCTTTTAAATTTAAGTGTTCAGTCTTTTTTATTTTTTATCTGCATATATTTTGTATGTTTGCTTTGCTAATTTTAGATTGTTTTGCACATTTTTTTTTGGGAGTTTCTCTCAATTGTTGTAAAAAGTCTTGTACCTCTGGAGTGGTTAACTGAGGTACTGCACTCCATTCGGAGGGGTGATATCCATAAGTGCAGTAAAAAGGTGAATATTCGGTGGATACATGGATCACATTGCTATACTCAATTCTGCTGTCCACAATCCAATTCTTAGCTTAGGATATAACAATGTAAATATTGTTCCATACACTGGATAACTATTTTGATTTGTCCATCTGATTGTGGATGATGACTTGATGACAGGTGGGCATACATATCCAATTCTTGACAAAGACATTTTAAAAATGTGGACATGTCTTGTGTTCCTCCGTCCGACACGACTACCAAAGGAAGACCATATAAAAAGACTATTGATTGTAGGAATACATGGGCTAATTGTATAGCCAAAGGTAAGGTTTTTAGAGGAATAAAGTGTGCCATCTTGCGCAAATGATATACCACAACTAGAACAGTGGTGAACCCAACTTGAGCTTTTGGTAATTCTACCACGAAGTCTAAAGATACAGTGTGCCACACTGTAAGTGGTGTAAGTAAGGGTTGCAAAAGACCAGCATTCAGTTTATTGAGAACTCTTCCCTTTGCGTCTTTGGATAGGGATGGTCACCAAAATTGTCACTGAAAGATTTCTAGAGTCTTTTTCTTCCCTTGGTGACCAGAAAGTTTACTAACATGCCATTAATCATCAGCTTTCTCTTGTAGTCTTTTTGTGGGTAGTTATAACATTTGTGCTACATACTTTAATCCCCCACAGCTAGTAATGTCAGTAGTGTGGTGGTGTTGAGTTTCTATGGCTACTGTATTTTCTTCCTGTCGTTGCACTTCTTGCATGAAGTCTGAATCAAGGTTAGTGGTCCCAACTATCTTGTCCAATGAATTGATAAAGAGTGGCTCTTCCACTTGTTCTGTAAAAGTGTGAGCTATGATCTGGTTGGAACTGGATAAGGAAGTCACAGTCATTAAAAAATTGGGACCTTCTCAACTGTTGCATAGCAAAAGCACATTCTGACTTAAGGAATTTCAAGTTCCTGTGATCTATTAAATGTTGACTGTGTGTAAACCCCCTAAAAGAAGAATGTCTCCAATCTTCACAGGCCCCTTTTATTGCTGGTAATTCTCGGTCTGTTACTGAGTAGTTCATTTAGCTGAGTTTAATTTATGGGAGAATTAAGCCCCTGGAAGAAGTTTGCTGGTTCCAGGGTCTCATTTAGACAAGACCCCACCCACCGCTACTTGAGAAGCATCCACTTCTAACACAAATGGCTGTGTAGGATCCGGGTGTCATAAAATGGGGGTTGTACTAAACTTGTCTTTCAATTGATAAAAAGCCTTATCCGCCTCGTCTCCCCACTGAAACTTTATTCCTTTATGAAGTAACTTTGTGATGGGAGCTACAATGGTGGAAAAGTGATCAATAAAATGTCTGTAGAGGTTGGTAAACCCTAGGAAGCTTTGTACTTCTTTGACACTTTGTGGAGCCTTCCATTGAGCGATGTCTTCAACCTTCCTAGGGTCCATTTGTACCCCATTTGGAGTTAAGATATACACGTGGAATTCTACTTCTTGAACATGGAAACTACACTTTTCTAGTTTTGCGAAGAAATTATTTGGTCACAAGGCTTGTAAAATGGCCTTGACATGAGTCACATGTTCTTCTTCATAGGATTTGGTATAGATGAAAATCTTGTCAATATAGACAACACCACACTGGTCAGTAAGAATCACACAGTGCCTCATTGATGAAATATTGGAAGGCAGCAGGGGCCTTGCAGATTTTGAAAGGCATGACAAGGTACTCTTAAAAACCAGATTTGGTCTGGAAAGCTATTTCCACTTGTCACCCCCCCAGAATCTCACAAGATGGTATGCCCCTCACCTATCCAATTTTGTGTATATGCCTGCATTTTTGTCATGATCTATAAGGGTTGTAATCCAAGGTTTTATTTTTTTATTTTTATTAATTTTTAACATGATCCAGCAGAGTAACAAAAGCCAATTTTAAGTACATACTTTGTCATATACAACCTTTCCAATAAGATAACACCTGTTTAATAAAATCAAGGTAGGTAACAACCCAAATTTATTTTATTATTAGACCTTAATATAATTATGCGCGGTTGTCTTGAAATAATTCATCCCACATTTGAGAAAACTCTTACCACCGCCCACTCGCCTTGCATACCTCATCTCCTGATTTCTGACCCATAACATTTTATTCAGCCATTCTATAGAGGTGGGAATTTTGGCGGCACACCAATTTCTCAATAAGAGAAATCTAGCAATTACTGTGGCAATAAAAACTAGTTTTTCTCACCTGGGTGAAAGCCTTGCCGCGGGGGTCATAGCCCAAGACCATCAGCCAAATACTGGGAGTTATAGGGATCTGAACGGTGGTTGTTAATATCCTAAATACCCCATCCCAGTACTCCTGGATAAGCTGACATGTGGCAATCATGTGTGTCCAATTTGCCATGCCTGCTGCCTTACAGCAAAAACAGACATCGGGGAAACTGGAGATAATCCGGGATAAGGCTTGTGGGGTGCGATATAGTAATAATTTACTAAACAATATCATATGATGCCAATTCACACCTCTAAGTACTCTAAAATTTAATTCATACATTTTCTCCCAGCACACCCCTGTCAGATCCAAACCCTCTTGGCGATCCCATTTTCTTGCTGCTTTTACCCAGAGGTCAGTTTTTTTTTTTCCCGCTCCAGGAGTGACCTTCTGCACGGACCAGCTCGCCTTACCCCAGGAGGATCTGCCAGTTCAGTAACTAATGTCTGTGTATTATAGATTAGATCAATGTCCACATCTCTCAGACTATGGCGCATGATACTGTAAGATCCCACCAAGAAAAAATCATTTTGGACAGCGGTCCGAATATTTGAGAGCGTTTCCCAGTTGTCATTGATATGAAAGTCACCTATTTTCCTAAACCCTGCATAATCCCATTTCCTTGCTATCTCTGAATCAAGCTGAGAACCAGACCGCAACGTCAGCTGTGTAAGAGGGGTAAGAAAGTTCAAATATGGGATTGAATATCTTCTATAAAAATCCAACTTTCTTCAGAAAGGCCATTTAAGAATCTTATATGGAACTTTTCTTAGAAATTTCACCAACAGTGCAGGATTCCTAATATCATGCTCCCTGCAAATTAATTTGTGGAAATCCTGAATAAATAGGTAGCCTATGGGTTGCATGGCTTCGAAATTGATCAATTAATGTGCAAAAAAAGCAAAGTAGTAATCTTTGAAGTTTGGTAATGCCAATCCACCTTTTTCTCTATCAACATATAGTGTACTTAAAGCAGCACGCCCTTCTGATTTTGCCAAATAAATGAACTGAACATAGAATCTAATTTCTTGAAAAATAGGGACCTTAATACACAAGGGATAGCCGAGAACAAAAAATTAAATAATGGTAATATAGACATTTCAATCAACGCAATTCGACCAAGTATAGAGAGGGGGAAAGATCCACAGCGTGCAACCAGAGCCTGGGTTTTCAAAAGCAAAGGAGGGTAGTTGAGATCATACAGATTTCCTATGTCGGATGTAAAATTAATCCCAAGGTATCTGTTTGGCCTAGTTTTCAAGCAATGCAATAATTTGGGGAGTAATCTATTAGGATTAGTACCACAGAGAATGATATCGGTCTTACTCATGTTAACTTTATAGCCTCTGATTTGCTCGAATTCGGAAAAAACCTTGAAAACCTCCTTCTGGGAGGCCCGCTCCTTATCCAAAAACATAACATCAGCGTAGAGTTTAATCTTCCCCATTGACTTTAACAGAGGATGAATCTGATTATTCTGTCTGATTTTAATAGATCAAGGTTCAATGACCAGAACAAAGAGACTAGGGGAAAGGGGGTAACCTTGATGGGTCCCACGTCAAACTTGGAGCTGGGCAATACAAACAGAAATAATTATAAAGTTAGCTTCAGAGCTTTGATACAACCTTTGAATTAACATAGAAACCTGGGGGGGGGGGGGGACCCTGTATCTGGATAATATTTCAAACAGTGTATCCCAAACAACTAAATCAAAAGCTTTTTCCACATCTAATAAAAGGATAATGGCAGAAATTGTATTAGAAGCAAAATAACCGAGAGCCTCGGCTAAATAGTGTGTATTAGTTGCGAGTTGTCGACCAGCAATAAACCCATTTTGATCGGGGGTGCACCAAATTAGCGACAACCCCATTAAGCCTATTGGCCAAAAGTTTCCTAATAATTTTAATGTCTGTATTTAGCAGAGAAATTGGGCGATATGCATTAGGGTCTTCTCTATCCTTTTATTTTTTTTTGTTTTTTTGGAAAGCTGACCACATTCCCCGAGTACCAAGAGTCAGGGGCCCGCCTTTGAGCAAACCATTAATTGGAGACAAAAAAATAATCTAAAAATATATTAATAAAAGTTTTATAAAAATTCAGCCGGAAAGTCTTCCGGTCCACATGCCTTCTCCATGGGAAGGTTTTTGACAACCTCGAGGAGTTCTGACTTTGTAAATGGCACCGAAAGAGCATCACTGTCTTCTTCCGAGAGAGCAGTGATATCTAATTTCCCTAAGAAATCCCTAATGGTCTTAAGAGCCATGTCCTGGGTTTGGCTATAAATGTGTCTATAGTGTTCTAGCATGATTTCACCCACTGCTTTAGGCTCAGCATACCTTTCCACGGTGCCAGGGCACCTCAGGGCATGTATCATATTACTAGCAACTTGGTCTTGAATTTGCCAGGCCAGGAATTTGCCTATGAAGTTGCTCTCTTCATATACCTTCTGTCTGTGGGTCTGTTATCCTATGTCAACCTTCCTAAAAAGACTGTTGGACAGTGCCTGTTTAGCTAGTTCGAAGGATTTTCTATTATTTTCCATAGGAGCTCAGAGATAAATATCTAAACTCCTTTGAACTGCTTCTTCCAGTGCCCGAGCTTGTTGTTTCTCACAGAGTTTATCTGTCGCCCCTTGGCGATTACCAAGGCCCTGAAAAAGACCTTAAATGAGTTCCAAACCCTGGATGGAGTTTAAGACCCCTGATTACATTTGCAAAATTCCCACTCTAGAGGCCTGTACCCATCCCTTCTCTTGGAGAAGTTACTAGTTGACCACCCACCTTCTAGGTTGAAACCTACTGTATTCTGGTGAAAGGAACATTTCCAGCACAAGGCTGGCCTGGTCCGAAAGACCTGAATGCCACAAAGATTGGCTCTTGAAGCAATTTGTTTTAGATATAAAAGGCAAAATCAATTCTGGAGATGCTTTTAAATCGGCTACAGACACACATATACTCTCTCTCTTATTCAGGGCGTTTACTGTCCAAGGGTCACATAGCATCAGAACCTCAATGTAATCTTTAAAGATTTTGTAAACTCTAGGTTTATGTTGTTTTTTACCCTCAACAGTAGTATCCATGGAAGGATCCTGGCGAAAATTAAAACCCCCCCCCCCCTAGTGATGATTTTGCCTGGGAGCTAAAGGGATTGGAACAGTTCCACATAATGGGCTGGATCATCTATCAAAGGAACATAAAAACTGACAAAGGTCAATCTTTCCTTAGAAATTTGGCAGTGCACCCAGCACCACCCCCCTTCAGAGTCACTAAGAAAATCGAGAGCCCGAACCCCGAGATCCCTGGCTAGAAAAAACGCTGCACCTCTGAGCAGCTGGGGCTGCGGCAACCACCTTAAAATCTACATATCTTTTGAACATATTAAAGCCCTTTATTTTTTTTTTGCCGGAATATGAGTTGCTTGTAATAGAAATACAGAGGGGTTTAATGCATTTATCCTTTCTTCAATTGCTCCCCTCTTGCTCCAATTATTTAACCCATAGGCATTCCAAAAGACTATTTTTAGTAAGGGGTTTAACCTTGCCATTGGATTCTTGTTATAGATTGCCTAAAAAATTAAACAGACCCAACCAGCCAGAGGGCTTTGGCCTTGGCCTCCATTAGGTGCTAACATCTGCATTATAAGCTTAGTCATTCTGAATTGTACATAGCTAAATATGTGTATGGTAGAAAAGGATCTTTTACCACCTGTTATCCCCACCACCCCACCCCCTAGGCCGCCCTCCACCCCACTTAGGTGGCCAACACCTGGGGCCCTCCCATCGGGACAGTCTGTGACCACCACCTACTCCCTGATCCCTTCTTCCCTAATCGGGTGCCTTGATATGGCCCCCTAGTTGCCATAGACTGCAAAGGGACTGGAATATAAGTGCTAAAGTGATACGTTATGTTTAATCTAGGCAAACAACCATTCCTATAGGAGTTCACCCCTCTAAGTAAACTATGTGCTTCCCCCCTTCTTTTTTTCCCCCTCTTTTCCCATTCCCTCCCCTTCACCTTGAACGATTTGAATTTAGTGCAGAAGAGTCTTAGCAGCATCAACTGTGTGAACTATATTTGAATGTCCCTAGAAAAAAAAAAAACTTTAAGTTTAAATTGTTACACAAGTCCTGTCGGAGAACTGGCTTTTTAAAATGCAGGGATCATCCCCTTCAATTCTCTCCGACGAGCAGCAGCTGCAGACATATCTGAGAAAATTTTAAAAGCATAGTCGCCAGGGATCTGATGTATTTTACTCTTGATCGCCTGCTGCAGGGATGCTTTCTTTGATGCGGAAGTCACCAAAGTTTATTAGAATAGTTTGAGGGTATTTTACATTAGGTGGGCCCGCATGATGGAGAGATCTAAATGTTTATCCGTTGGCTCTGAAAGAACATGATGTGAGATAAGATCGGTGTTTAAGTCTATGACAGTCAATTTTCACTTCCTTCAGGGACCCCTGTAAATCTCAGGTTAGATCTGCCTGAACGGTTCTCAGCATCATCTAGCCAAATCTGCTAGTCCAAAAGATCTGCTCGACATTTTACAACTGACGGCTCCAAAGAAGAGCATGCATCTTCCAGATCAGAGACTCGCTGCTCTACCTCTTTAATGCATGAGTTGAGTTGCTGTATATAAATACAAATTAAATTTAATTGTGATTCCGTTCTCTTGTTTGCTTCTTCTTTCAGGATTTTCAGGGGTTTTAGTTCACTTAGAATCTGAAGGAGCAAAGTTTCTGAGGGTATGCCAGTGCTTGCCTTGTCTCTATGTTCCTGAAGTGAGAGACCTGCTTGTAAGTTTAGTTGATCTTGTACTGGCTGGGGGAGTCCATTCACAATGGAATTCACAGGGGCCCCCATTATAGTGTCTACCCCAGAGATATAGACTGAATCACGTAGTGTGGCAGAGAGGGAACTATCTAGTGGAGGGACAGAGATGGAGTCATTCATCAGCCCAGGAATTACATCTTTTAGGCCACTACCAATCCCACCACTAAACAGGGGATATAGCTGCTTAGATGCCAAACCAGTATCCTGGGTTTTACTACAGTTAACTTTGCAGTTAGAACTTAATGTTGTTTGATTAAAAAATGAGATAACTTTATTAACTGATGCCGGGTCTGGGCCGGATCTCTGACCTCCTCAGATATAGAGTCAGAGCCAAGAGGGAGATCTGACACGTCGGTCATGGAAGGTAGTGAGCTGTGAGGCAGGGTGGAGCTAAGAGTTGAGTCAGAAGCTAGCAGAGGTGAAGTGCTTGCGGTTAAATCCATGTTTGTATGGTTATCGGAGGGAGTTGGGCAGTTAGCTTTACACTCCGTGCTATTTTGGCACCCCTTGAAGCATGGCGTCCTTTGCCGTCTAATTCGTGCGGAGATCGACGCATTGTTAACAAATGTTGCTCCCTGTCCCAGCGTAAAACTCCAAGAGCAAGTATTAAAACAATATGTAAACAATTAAAGATATTAATGCCTATCATTTTTAAGGGCTTGTTTCGCTCCATGAGATGCTACAGGCAGGTTGATCCGCATGTCGCAATATGAAAAGAGGAAAAATCCCCTCTTTTTGTTACGCAACTCTAGATATGGATCACCCTTTTATACCTTAATTTTTCTGGTCTGACATGATCCGCAATATTGCTACATATTTATGATAAAAGGTCTGCCAGTTTCTTAAAAAGAATTCAAGGGCCATTCAGTGCCCGCGCTAGGCATGGGCAGTGTGGGCAGCTCCCCAGAGCCCTGCACCCACACCATGGGACCATGGGACCTTGCACCAGTGCCTTACAGTAAAGGTGGCACATTGATCATTTTGTTCTTCTCCCAGTTAATTAACAGTGAGGTTTGTCTCCTTTCTGGGAAAGGGGAGAAAGTCCTCCCTTGGGCCTCACAGCTATACTGTAGTGCTGCAAGGCCCAGGGAAAGGGCCCCGTTCCTGGCCCAAGTAGGTGAGACACACTATGAAGTTATGTGAAGCAATCAGGTCGTCTGAAAAGCACTGCGGGAAGCACATTGTCAATTAGTCAGTGCCCCCTCCCCCTTAACCCTTTCAAAGGCATATGCCCTTTAAGGGCTATGAAAGATGTGCAAGGCCACACTGGCCTTCAGGTGCAGCAGCCCTTTCCCGGGGAGGTTGAAGGGGGGATGGCTGCATTTATCACTCTGGGTGGGGGTGGTTTTGTGGCAATGCAACTTCCTAGGTCACAGATGGTATGCAAATTAGAGGGGCCTCGCATGTTTACTTTCTGCCCAGGGCCCCATTAATCCCGAAAGTCACTATATGAAAACAGATGGCTTGCATTTTTTTAAAAAATTGCATCGTTTTGATGTGAAGTAAAAACAACGCTATGATAGACATAGTTGTGCTTTTCACAGATAAGAGTGTGCCACTACACATGACGCAGTGTTAAACTTATTATAATGTTTATCACAGCATGCAGTGAATTACACGTTTTGCACAGCTGTGGGTAAACAGCCAGCTTGCATAAACCATATTCAGCCTGGTTATCCTGTTTTTCAGAGCTGAGGAACGGCAACCAATATCTGGTACGAGCATGGTTTAAATAAGCTAACTACCAAAAAAAACAAAAACAAGGACAGTGATAACCAGCTGAAACATGTTGACCCATGGATATAGGAACCATTAACACTACATATACTTCCTACCTTGTTTTTAATCTGTCCTTATGTGGTCAAGAATAACTAATTTAAAATACTAAAGGGACATCCACACACATTTTACATTTCTCTTTTCCTGGTCCCAATAGTGTGACCCTTTACAACATCAAAGTGCCCCCACAAAAGTGGGTTCAAGACTGTCTGGTATTGACTATTATACCAGATAAGAACTTGATGATGCAGCCACATATAAATGTGTGGGTGAAAGTCCAGTAATAAAACCGGATCATTCCCCTCTATAGGGCAACAAGAAGGATAGTGTAGGAGGCATCTTCCCTTTTGGTTTAATACTGTACATGCCTATATCCCCTGTGGGTCCTGGACACAGAGCACCTTCCTGGAATCAGCAAACCACAGACATCTTGCCTGTAAGGCCCTGAATTGCTCTAAGCAGAAATCTGGCCATCTTCCTGCAGTATCCCTATACGCAAAATGTACCCAGAGACATGAGGCCTGTGGAGCCCCACCGACAAAGTGGAAATTCCTGACAGCAAGCAGGCACTAGGCTTCTCTCCTGTCAGACTCTGATTGGCCCTTGACAAACTGTGGCAGTAGGCCCCAGGCTACTATCCTATGAGGCATCCAGATACTTTGGCCCATTCTGGCGTGAGGCCTTTAACTTAAAAGGCCATAGTGTCCCTCAACTCATCATGTTCCAATTTTCTCCATGAATGGTACTATAGATCCTATAGTTTTCATCTTGGGGAAGCCCCAGTGCCCTGACCACCACTGTCCTTCTTCCCTTACTTGTATCAGAGCTGCTACTAGCAACTGTAATGAACACATATTGACCATTCTAATAGGTCTCACCTTTGAGAGCTATTGGGTTTGACAGTGATTATAATTATGCAGCCCAAAATCATGGCTAAAAAAAGAGCTTTTAAGATGACCGGCTGAAACATTTTGTAGACACAGCCAGCAGTCATGTACTCACCTACACAAAGATTCATCCACTTTCTTTTTTTAAATTTTTAGTTACCAATTCAAGTTGGATTGGTAACGAAAAAGGAAACAAATGTGTGGTAGGAATCACAATGTAGGAAGCAAAACGTGGAAAGCACCACAGAGGATGGAAGCAACATGGGGACAAGGGGTACAAAGAATACCTGTGCATCAGTGGAGGCTCCAATGATCTCCCTGGCTTCATCCCCGGTTAGTTAAGCTCCTGCTATCTACTTTACCATTATGGACTAGAACACATTCCACTGCCACACATGTAAATTCACTTCAGTATCCCCATCAGCTAGGATAGATAGATCTGCAGATGACAACCTTCCTCATTTAAACCATAATAATTTTCAGGACTGTATTTCTTTAAATGTACGCTCCCTACCAAAGATTCACATGGAAATATGCTGTACCTTGGCTTGAATGCAGATGTGGCTATTCACACAGATAACTTACACCTCTGAGTAAGTTATAGGTGTAAGCTTTCACTTGTGAGTAACCTTATCGCTTTTGGCATATCATCATTTAAAGTGTAAAGTTACTCAAAAGTATAGATTTACAGGTCTCCCATGTCTCTACTCCAGGAAACATGAGAAAGAGCTAAATTTGAGTGTTTACTACCTCTCTCTCCCATAGTAAATAATGGTGGCAGGGATTTAAAATAGAACCTAATTGAAAACTATGTTAAATAAATTTTATTTTGACCTTTTGAACTTGTATGCAAAATGAATTTAGTGTTAACATTTTCAATAACATTAAAATAAAGATTATTTTATGGTAAAATACTTGAATAACCTTTTTTTATTTAAAAATAAATGCAACCTTTAACTTATAAAAAAAATAATAATGAATGTTATACTTATACATAACATTTTTTAATAGATAATAAAGCATTTGAATTTTTGAGTGTTTTAAATACTTATTTAAAAATAATGTTAATTTAGTATAATTAAATTAATTACATATTTAATTCTAAACTCCGTTTATTGTGCTCTAGTATTTTTTATTTTATTTTACATTTAACTTAAATATAAAAGATAGACTATATTATTATTTAACACAAAATAATTTTTACTATTGTTTTCATGCTTAATAAACCTTACAGATTATTCCCAGTTCTTTCATAGGAAGATCTCTGCTGATGCAGAAGTAGGAAGGAAACAAAGAATGCTATATATCACCACAGTCACGTACTGCTCTAGTAATATCATCAGAATTGTGAAAAAATAATGAACAATACTCACCACTGCTAGTTTGGGCAATGACAATCCATTTTTTCCCATTCAAAAATAAAACCATATAAAGAGTCACTTGGTGAGAACATGTTGTTGGAGTCCTCATGACAATTAGGTAACTGGCTTATGGGGCTCCATGCTCATTAAAGGACATTATAAATGTGGCAACTGTTCTGCTTGCAAACTAATTTTCAATATATATGAAGGAATTTACACGTGGTACCATCAAAGACACATTGCAAGCATTTTCCAATTGTAATCTGTAATGTAATTTATTCTGTTTGGTGCCCTTGTAATTTAGGGCCAGATGTAGCATTTTCTGATTTTGCGAATCGGAAATTGAGAGTCGGTGCGACTCGCAATTTCCGATTCGCAAAATCGGATGCAGTACAGTGACACCGACTGCGAGTCATTAATATTAATGAGGTCATCACATTTTGCGACCCCATAGCGAGTCCCTGCACTCACAGGGATGGTGGCCTGCTGAAGTCAGCAGACCTCCATGTCTGTGACTGCTTTTTAAATAAAGCAGTTTTTTATTTTTTATTTTTTATTTTGCAGCCCGTTTTTCTTAAAGGAAAACGAGTTGCAAAATAAAAAAAATAACAAAACCATTTGGATTCGGTTTTTCAGAGTAGGCAGTGGTCCGTTGGACCACTGCCTGCTCTGAAAAACCCTTTTTGGCAACATTCACAAAGGGGAAGGGGTCCCAAGGGGACCCCTTCCCTTTTGCGAATGGGTTACCACCAGTGTGACACTGGTGGTAATTGCGAATTGCTTTGTGACCGCATTCGCGGTCACAAAGCAATTTAGCATAGCGATGCGAGTCGCAAATAGGAAGGGGACACCCCTTCCTATTTGCGAGTCGCATTCACAATTTGCGAGTCGGTACCGACTCGCAAATTGTGAATGAGCATCGCAAACGGCATTTTGCATGGCGCAAACTGCGATTTTCGCAGTTTGCACCATGCAAAATGTTTGCTACATCTGGCCCATGGTCTCATTAGGCAAACAAGACAGGAGGTGAAGGATCGTATATCCAAAGCCAAGAACAAGATATAATGCAAGACAAAGAATAATGCTCCACTGGTTTTACATTCATCACAAATAATCACAGAGAGACAGATATTCAATGGCAGATGATAGAAAGAGTCATCCAACCTCTCGTGAAGGCGATGTATCTCTTCAGTTGGATGAACACAAAAGCAAATGGATATCTCGGTGAGAGTCCATTGCTTTTGGTTTCAGAACTATGGATGAAATGTCCATATTTTCCTTCTCTCTGTAGATATACCGAACTATAGTGATCCATCCATATGATCTAGCCCTCTTGTGTATATAGAACCCTTGCGCTTCTGCAGACAATTCTATTCGAGCAGTATATAGAGAGAGGTATTCCCTCCTTTATTCATTGGGCTCTAGTTTTATTTTCAATTAACAGAAATGTGATTTAAGTATTTTTTTAAACCTGTTCCTTTTATTACAATTATGCTCTGCATGTATAATTTTTTTAAGATTGTTTCAGAATTTGTCGTTCACTGTTAATCAGTTGTAACTTTTGGGAATTTGATCAAGTTATCCTACTTGTTCCTTATTAATACTTCAAGCACCTGCTACTGTATAGTTGCTGGGCCTTTCCTCCAATTTGTCCATAATCTTCATGGAAATCATTTGTATATTTTCTGTTTGTTTTGTTTATTAGTTCATCATAATTGATTGACTGCTGAGGATTTTCAGGAGCCTCCAGCCTAGTGACTGACCTACATCAGTTTTTCAAAGACACCTGAATGGCACAGCTATTAACTGACTGTGGCACAAAGGACTTTATTTAACTTTGGGACTCCCAGTCCTCCTAGGGAATTCTGAGGCAGGAGCCACTACAGCAAGTGGAAGAAACCCCATTTTGCCCTTAAAAACCACGCCAGTCTTTCAAAGCATGGATGATACAAAGGACTTTCTTGAATTTTGGGACTCAAAGTCCCAAGAGCCTCTGTAGTGGGAACAACTACAGCGAAGGGGAGGCGACCCCTTTTGCTCTTAAAAACCATTCTACTCTCCCACAGCACATCTCGCACCCTAGGCAAGCTCAGGCCCAAAGAAGGCTCATCCACGCCCATTGGAGGCTGGGCACCCATCTTGGTTTTTGGTGTCTGAACATCTTGTATCCCGTCGCCTGGTCAGTTTTTATTTTATTTTATTTTAAGGATTAGTATGGTTTAGTCTGTTGTGTACATCTTGTGTATGTTTTATTTACCTTTGGCTCAGAGATGAAAGAAAATCTACTAATTCCCTTGTAAGTGTAAAAGATGAGAAAATGGCAGAGGGGCAGTGGTTAACTGTATCATTGAGGAAATTGATAGTCTAATGGTGGAGGCTAAGTCGTTTCTAAAAACCTGTCCGAGCACAGTGCCTCAGAAAAACACAAACACCCCCACAGTACCCCCAAATGTTAAAAAAAAAAAAAAATAATCCTACCATACTACTCTAGGAAATAAATTGATTTCCAAAGAAGGGGGAGTTTCGCTTGGTGGGGGGAAAAAAAAACCCTCTAAAATCCCATCTACATTAACCACAACACTGGTTGTTAACGAGCCACACCCACAATTAGGGTGCAGTCCATCACATTCTATTTTGGAGTGTGCACTAGGGGAGATAATAGATGCAGTTGATTATCAGAGCAGCTCTCTTATGCCAGTCATTAATTCCATTCCCTTCTCATTACTTTTTACATCTTGAAAGCGAGATTAAATCGTTGCAACAGTAAATCACAGTTTTAAAACATATTGTTGAAACCCTGGTCTCTGTATGTAAGCAAACTTGTTCCTTAGTGGTTTAAATACTAAAGACCCCAAAAAGGCTCATGTGGCCCAAGTCTGAGTCATGCCTACCCCATATAAGGCTGAATAGAGGGGCTACAATAGATGCACAACTATAGTTAACTAAACAACCAGACACTTATAGGGTAAAACACACAAGGATTTTAATAGCATGGCTGTGAGCATTCCCTCTAAACTTCTCAGTAAACCACCAAGGGAATTGTCCCCAAAACTCACAATTACTAAAATCAAGCTTCCCCCAAGACTGCAACTTAACCTGCAAGCCACACAATATGTACCTACCCAGAAGGAATCATGCTTTATAAAAAAAATATAAGGTGGTATATTAGATGGAAAATAGAATACGTAACTTGGGTGACCTGTTTCACGAAATCCTGGCAGTAAAGAGAGTAGAATGAATAAGTAAAGAAATTGGGGGGACTGTATTCTGATACATTTTCATAATCCTAACCTGTAGGATCAGTGCTATCAAAGATAAACAATAGTATAGAAACTCCACGCCCTATTTTGTTAGTCCGTCTAGGTTTTATTTTACAGACCACATTTCATAAATTTCAACTCTGTTGAATGGCAAAATGCTCTCACGAGGGAACAGGGAAATACTATGTACAATATATCTACTTCTAATACTTCTGCCCCCCCCTGAATTAATTACATTTGGCTGGTTGACTGAAAGGCTCTCATTTTGTTTGCTGTCATGGTTTGGACATCTTAAATCTGTTGAGGGTCACAGGACCCAACATAGCATGATTAAAAGAAGCCATGATTAAGCTGGAGCTGCAGAATTTGATCTGCGGCTTGTGTACATTTTCCCCCTGGAACGAGGTGGGGATTTCTAACAAGCGAACAAATCCAAATGAGTTGGCACATGTCTCCTGTTTTCATATTATTTGTTTACAGAAGATATGGATGTTGAATACCTTTACCGTAGAGATCTTTCAATACTACTTAAGACCTGCTGTAATTTAGGGAGAGCGGAAGGCGGTATTGCCATTTTGGTCTCAAATTTAATAACGTACTGTTTGTAGGACCTTCCTTGCTTCTGATTTTATTTTTCCAATTACTAAATTTAAAGACTGACCAGGGTGAACATTTAGTTAAAGGCAATTATTACAACAACTATTTGATTCAACTAGGGAGGTCATTGTGAAATTATTAGCTAAGATGCTGGATGCACTGGTTTATGTAATCTTCTAGCTAAAGAATCTTGTGGAATTCTGAATAGAGACGGAAAGGGACCGGCACGTTTACCATTCATCATAAAAAGAGCTCATTCAAAGCATTACTTTAAGACATAATTTGACTTTTGGAACAGACATATTACTTAATATATCATATCTATGCCTATATTTATTGGGATAGGTGCAACAATGGTCACAGACCACATTTTAGTATCATCAAATGTCATCTCTTTGTTGACGTTATATAAATATATTACCTCATGTCTCAGTGAGCGCAACTTAATAACAATAACCATAAACACTGAGATTGTTAAAAACTAAAACAGATTTACCCAGAAGACACTGAGGCCGTCCACCTGAATGGAGTTAGATTGAAATGGGCTCGTATCAGCCCAGAGGAACTTGTCACTAACATTATCAAAAGCAACAAGACTAGTTTTGAAATATGTTTGGCAGAGGCAGAAGAACCAATAAGAATTGTGAGCTCTGATACTGGGGAAGGCTGCCCAGTCCTTTCCCAACATGGAGACTACAACCCAATTGGTTGGGAGATTCGACTTTCAGATCCACTATCCTCGACACAATGATTTCATATTTTGCTCACAACCACGGCTCTGCTTCCCTTCTACTTGTGGAGTGGGAGGCTTTGGAGGCAGTGCTGTGCAGTTATGTATATTGACTGTGGTAGGGTCCCGAATCTTAGGCCTGGGCAGAGTTCACGGAGTTCCACTCTGCAGAATTCCACAAAGTTGATATAAAAACTCAGTGGAATTCCTCAGACAGGGAGTTCTGTGACCCGCGGAGTCCTGAATGCACCCGATCTTAGAAGCGCTGAGCAGGGTAGGGTCTGGTTAGCCAGGCTCGACCCTGCTTAGTGCTGACAAGCCCCAGTGCATTCAGGGTGGGCCACAGGCAGTGAGAGCTGTAGTTTCAGGCCTCTTGTGCGCAGGCATGTCCTGTATGAAGTGCATACATGTCAGGCCACTATGTAAGAGGCCTGAAACAGCAGCTTTCCTTCACTGCCCATGGCTCTAGCCTTAATTCAGGCTGTGTGCAAAAACAAGGAAAAAAAAAAGGAGACGAGGACTTACTTGGATCCATTAGGGAGTCTTCTCTCCTTGTCCTCTGCAGTGACCTGGCGCTCTGCCCCCTGGCTGAGGGAGGCTCGACCCTGGATCCATCACTAGTGCACATTGCAGCCCAGTTAGGGGCTACACGGTGCAAGTGCAGACTGTATGCACATGCGCTGTGTAGCCTATAACTGGGCTGCAGTATGCACCGGGTGAGCTCTGCTCCACTGGTGGGGCTAGCTGAGTTTTTGGATGAACTCTGTGTGCCACTTGGTTCCAAAAACTCCATTATCTCCACCAGCAGATCGCAGCTCCCCACCCACCCCTAGTACCAATGAGCAATAGAAACACAACTATGAGAGACTGAGAGGGGACTGGGCCCACAGGAATGAGAGGTAGTAGCAAATCCAGCATGTGGGGATGATTTTGAGAGAGCGAGAGAAACGCACACTACGCTGATTGAGCACCTCCGGTGTCTAGTTTGGATGACACACATAGCATGCTTCCATGCCGAGGTGGACAGACCTGACAGACTTTTAGGTTCACTGGTTTTACTCCATTCTCTGGGGACCCAATACACAGGATCCAGAACTAGGAAGGTATACCCCAAAACACAAGGCAGCATTAATGTGGTCTTTCGCTTGTACTACTCCTCGCTTTACCTACTGAGGAGGGGTCTCTAAAGTATCTGAGACACAGTACTGCTTCGTAACAGACATCCCTCTACCTCAGGTGCCCAGAGACCATCATCCCACCCTAGAGGGTCTCATCACAGAACAGAAAACTAGGTCCTTTGAATTATATCCCACATATGAGTCCTGTTTGGCACCACAGTTCCTATTGATGAAGGAAGCTGGCTGCCTTCCTCATGCCCTATGGGAAGCCCGAGTGGTACCGATCTCGAAGCCAGGCTGTGACCAATCAGGCCCTTCTGCTTCCAGACCAGTCTACCTCTTTTTATCCGACTATAAACTCCTTAGTAAAATCCTGGCAGACTGCATTCTCTCCCTTCTTCCCGACCTAACCCATGCCGAACAAAATGGCTTTATTCCCCATCAAAACACCTCATTGAACATACTGCATCTCTATACAATCATGAAACAGGCCCCCCAGGTATGGCCATGAGCGATGTGCCTGTCCCATAACATGGAACAGGCCTTCGACTTGTTAATTTGGGACTACAAGTTTTGGGCCCTCCAGCCTCTTTCTCTTTGACCTTCAGCTATTTCGCTGGATATGTCTCTTATATTCCAACAACACAGCAAGGGCAACGACAGGCCATCATATTTTGGACTCTTATTCCATTCATAGAGGAATCCGCCAGGTTTGCCCACTAACCCCACTACTATTTGTAATGGCACTAGAGCCTCTGGCAGTGCAGCTACAAGCCAGGGGCTGTGGCTGGGGAATCTCTTTAAGCACTTAGATGACTATTGTCTCCCTCTACGTGGACAATATGATTCTTTACCTCCAGGATGTCTCTGAAGACCTGATTAGCCTCTCCTTCATCCTGTCTGTCTTTAGCAAGATTTTAGGCCTCAAGTTAGTTCAACTATGCAGAATCTCTGGCTTTCCCTCTGACAGAACACCTTCCTGCACTACAAGTCCACATGGACACCAGCACCTTATTCAGGCTCCACAAACTATGAAATACTTAGGGATACAAATCTATCATAGGGGACCTCCTGGAAGGGAATCTTGGCAGGGCACTAGAGCCCCTGTATTCTGAGATCTCATTCTGGAATTCTCCTGCCATGTGCCCTATCTAAAATGGTGATGCTACTCCTGCTATATTATTTCTCAAACCTACCATAAGTGATCCCAGGGAGAACTCTTCAAAGCCTAGATTTGTTTCTCCTTGACCTAATATGTGGCCCAGGATGGAAAAGAATGACATTATACCACTGTGGGAGCACATGCTGGCTCTGAATTCCACACACTACTATCTGGCCACTCCGCTCCAAAGGGTGGCCCCTGGCTAGCCAGATACCAATGGATGAGACGGGGGTTCCCCAGGCCAGAATTCACAAGGGTTTTTTTACTACTCCTGCTACTCTTTGGCTACCAAACAAGAGGTCTCCACCCATTCATGCGCAGCCCATGAATGCCTGTGACTGTCCTTTTCAGGAGTCAACACCATAAGACCCTACACCCTGTTGATGCTGCTCTGGGCTAGGCCTTTGGGGGATGACAGGAAGGATGGCTGGCAGGTGTAACTGTAGGAAGAGGCCGGCATCAAAATGCTCAGCAACCTTTTCATGGAGGGAGTATTGCTGCCTTTTCAGGATCTCTGAGAACTTCATGGGTTGCATCTGGGAGCATTCTTGATCAATGGGACTCTCCAGGGGAAGCTACACTGATACTGGGGAGTCTGTCGCTTAACACCAGCCCAGTACCCAATGCTCCACATGCTATGATCAATAGGCCACAGTAGATGCTGGTGACACAAATATACCGAGCCGTTGCACACAACCCTCTGGAGGAATTAGCCCAATTAAAGTCAGGGTCGGAGGGATCCATCGGGCAACTATTCTACTACTTGAAGTGGCACAAGGTAATGGAATATCCCAGTAAAATCCAATGCAACACCCAAATTGACATGTATGCAATTCTTTATTCTATGTAGGGTCTACCTGACCCCCGACACCTACATCACATCTATTCCTTAGTCACAGACACATGCCCTAGGTATAGGCAAGCACAGGAGATGTAATCTATGTTTTTGACCTTAGAGCCTCTACGGCTCTACTGGGTTACCATATTGTCTGATATACTGCAAGCTATGGAAAGAGAACAACTAGTTGGTGCCCAACAATGCCTCTTGAGCCTCGAGCCTCACTCCTCATCATAAAACTCCCAAATCCACAACCCTTGCCCTTCTTTTGGGCTGGAGAGCTATAGCAATGCAGTGGAAACTGGACACTTCTCCCTCGATCCCGCACTGGCAAGAAGAGATCACTAAATGTCAGAAAATGGAAAGCACTGTGCCCGCAAAAAAACAACACCCAGGATTGTGAAAATTCCTCCTTGCAAGTCACCGGGACTTGATTCTATATGACTTCAAGTCACCCCATACCCAATGATACCCAGTCCCCTTAGACACTCCTGCACATACTGATGCCCAAACCCTAATTCACCCATACCCCTCCCCCTGGTTGATGCGGACCCCCCTACTTCCTGTGGTGTCCTGGGGTTGCTTACTCCCCCTGATACCGTTTGACACCATGGGCCTGAACATCAATAGTAATGGCCTATGCTGTGCTGTTTGAAAACAAGGTATCAGTGAGATTCCTGTGGGATGGGACTGTTACACGGCACCATGACGATCCCTGAACAGAGCGATACTGTAGGCTGAGCGGTTTGCAGCTTCCCATGCCCCAGGGGGATGCCAGAACAATGAACCACCGAAAGAGCACAGTACTTCCAGGTGACGTTGGGGCTAAAGGCAGAGCGAGCTGCAGAGGAAGGGGACTGCTGGAGTGATGCTGGAGAAATTAGGAGGATGCCAGCATGAGTAGAGGAAGCTGGAGGACCTCCGAAGCCATGAAGAAGACGACACAGGACCCGAGAATATAAGGAGCAGCGAGGAGGTAGATGTGGGACCCAAACATCGGACCTTAAGATGTAGAGATTGAACCAGGAGGCATCAAAGGAAGAGAGAAACCCGGGAGAAGACAGCGCATTCAAAGGCCAAAAAAAACCTTCCATGTCCCTGGAGGGACATGGCTCCCCAAGGTACAGTCTTTCTTCTGGAAAGACAAGACCATAGAGGGTGGGTAAGTGTGAAAAGGGGTGGGGATATATTCTAAGTGTGGCTTGTTGGGCACCATAAGAGCACAAAGAAGGCCAGGCCATGCGATCGCCTCTTGGGAAGGCCTTTTCCACTGTAATGTAAAGCGTGCTCCCACTTTTTAGTACACCCTAAAACTCCACCTCTTCTCACGAGCACCGCTTTCTCCTACCCAGTACCCCGATGACTAAATCCGCTTACCTGACCTTTGGTCTTATGATGTTCTTCCGGGGTATACTGGTGTGAGTGAATCCCAAGACTGGAACCTCTTCTTCCCACCTGTAAGAGAATGAAAGAATAGCGTTAGCTTGGTCTGCGAAAGACCCAGAAGGAGAACATCTACAGTGGTGACAGAGATACTTTAAGGGAAAGAAATATAGAACCTTTAAATAAAAGTGACATTGGTAACTAAAAGAAGCCTATTTTCTTGTCATTCCATTCAGAAGCTCACGACAGGGACATAGGGCCATATGTACGAACACTTTTTCCGATAGACACAGAATGGGTAAAAAGCTTTGCTACATCTGGCCCATAGTCCCTTTTTCTTGTTGCTAGCTTCTACTGTAATGACGTATTAGTGCTTCTAAAGTCTAAATGATGCTACCAACACATGCACACCAACATTCCAGCTTATGGCAAGGGACCTCTGTGATGCTGAATACACTCCTGAGTCACCTATCACTTTTCGAGCCCTCCTTGCATGCCAAATGTACTCCTACTCAGTCATTTAAATTGTTACACTGCGCTATGACTTGTACCTGTCAATAAAAATTGGTCTAAATAAAAAAGATACATTGTATTGTTGTTCAAACTCAAGGTGCAATAGTCACACTTCCATATTGGGTCCAGTAAGGTTCATTTGAAAACCTTTAGCTCGGTGCCACGTAGCTGCAGTTCAGAGCTTTACCAAAGGAATATATGTTAAGCATTTAGAAGTACCAAAACAGTTGAATAAAGCAAAAGTCGGCACAATAAAAATCGTAGACCAATTTTATAAAAATAGGTTCCATTTTTATCCCTAAATAAATATACACCACTGCAACAAAATCCAGGGGCCCAAAGATATGAATTTTTAAAGAAATAATACGTCTCAGACTTTTGCTTAACAAAATAATTCATTGTAATCGACTGCGACTCACGGTTTAGAGTGGGCCACAGCAAGTAACAAAAACAGTTTTGAAGGAGCTCTTGTGGCAACTCATGCAGGGATCCAGTGACGGGGCCAATGAAGTCTAGATGAACATTTACCTCGCAGCTATAGCAGTCTCCAGTCCATTTCCAGGGTCTATGGGCGAACAACCATAGGAATCAATGGAGTGCTCATGATACAAGGGATGTAGGATACTGAAGATGCTTAAGGCAGCTGAAGATGCTGTGCCAGTGTCTGGGTCTTCCTTGGGCCACTCATCGGTCCACAAACATGGTGGGATGACTTTGGCCACAGGTGTCAATGTTCCTTAAAGTGTGGGTAAAGTCCAGCCAAAAACAATTACAACTGGCCTACTGTCTCCAGATACAGTGAGTTCAGTATTTCCTTTTAATCGCTAGTAACCTTCTTTCTGGGCAACCATCTTGCACTCTAACAACTCTCCCGGTTCCAGCAGACTCAAGTGCAACTTTTGAGGATTGAGACTTAGGGGGTTATTACAACTTTGGAGGAGGTGTTAATCTGTCCCAAATGTGACGGATATACCACCAGCCGTATTACGAGTTCCATAGGATATAATGGACTTGTAATACGGCTGGTGATATATCCGTCACTTTTGGGACGGATTAACACCTCCTCCAAAGTTGTAATAACCCCCTTAGTCTCCCAGGCTATGTTTTGGCGGTAAGTGTCTCACGCGTTCTTGGGTCCCAACTCTTCAACAGGCTTCTTTTGCTTTTATTGTCCTGTGACTGTAAAATGGACTAACTCTTGGAGTCACCTTCTCTGTCTGGGGCTCGGGGACAACTTTTCCCCAAGCGAGACAACACAAACACAATTTCCTCTTAGCTAGCCTAAGGTGCAGCAGGTCAATCGTGTCTTTGGTGCAACTTCTCTTTGCTGGGTCCAGGGAGCAGTAGGATAGTCCTTCTTCAATCCTCTCTCCAGTACAGACCTGATCTGAGGTCTGGTTTCCAGGTGCAACACTTTTATGCCCAGTTCCTGCCCTAAGGGGACGTAGCAACTACTAGCCAATCGGCTACCAGTTCCCCTCCAGCCTAGTGATGCCTTCCTGTAAAGTGTAGTATCTAGCTAGCTCAGAATGCACCATTCTGCCCACTCCCAACATGGCAGAAACGTTGTCGTGATGTGTGGAGATCTGAAGTCCATCCCAGAGGGTGGGCTACCTGGAAGCTACATGCCCACAGAAAAAACATTTTGGCAACATCTTCCAAATCCGCTCACGATGCAGCCTCTCTGCTAAAACAAAAGAGCAGACCATCTCGTGTGTAACTACCATTTGCCCTTCAACTGTGGCTTCCTTTTGGGCTCACACCTTGTTTGGCCATCACGCCAGGAGGAGGTCACACTTCTTCCAGTGGCAGTCCCTATGTGTTCCTTCCTGAGAGTTGTTCACACTTTCCCCCAAGAGATCTCTTGGGGACAATACCTTGTGTACATCCAGAACAGCTACTGGAAAACTTTGGGCGACAAAGTGGAAAATTACTAAAGTTGCCATTTGTGCTAAAGTTACATAAAATTCAACTTGATCAACAAATTGGGTTGAATGAAATGAACCTTTTGATACCTTGATGTACCATATTTAGAAGTTAGCACTGATCAAATCCAATAAAATCAAATCATTAACATTTATAAAGCGCGCTACTCACCCGTGCGGGTCTCAAGGCGCTAGGGGGAAGGGGTGACTGCTGCTCGAAGAGCCAGGTCTTGAGTAGTCTCCGGAATGCGGAGTGGTCCTGGGTGGTCCTGAGGATGGTGGGGAGGGTGTTCCAAGTCTTGGCCGCCAGGTAGGAGAAGGACCTCCCACCCGCCGTGGAGCGGCGGATGCGAGGGACGGCGGCGAGAGCAAGGCTGGTGGAGCGGAGAAGATGGGTGGGAGCGTAGAAGCTGAGGCGACGGTTGAGGTATTCTGGTCCCTTGTTGTGGAGGGCTTTGTGTGCGTGGGTGAGGAGACGGAAGGTGATCCTTTTGCTGACGGGAAGCAATGCAGGTGTCTCAGGTGTGCGGAGATGTGGCTGTTGCGGGGTATGTTGAGGATGAGGCGGGCGGAGGCGTTTTGAATTTGTTGCAGACGTTTCTGGAGTTTAGCGGTGGTTCCTGCGTATAGGGTGTTGCCGTAGTCCAGGCGACTCGTGACGAGGGCGTGGGTCATGGTCTTTCTGGTGTCGGCGGAGATCCAACGGAAGATCTTTCGGAGCATGCGGAGGGTGAGGAAGCAGGAGGATGATACGGCGTTGACTTGTTTGGTCATGGTGAGAAGTGGGTCCAAGATGAAGCCGAGGTTGCGTGCGTGGTCTGAGGGGGTCGATGCGGTGCCAAGGGCCACCAGGAGTCGTCCCAGGCGGTCGGGGTGTTACCGAGGATGAGGACTTCCGTTTTGTCTGAGTTCAGTTTCAGACGGCTGAGTTTCATCCAATCTGCGACGTCTTTCATTCCATCTTGCAGGTTGGTCTTGGCGCTGGTGGGGTCCTTGGTGAGGGAAAGTATCAGTTGAGTGTCGTCGGCGTAGGAGGTGATGATGATGCTGTGTTTGCGTACGATGTCGGCGAGGGGGCTCATGTAGACATTGAAGAGTGTCGGGCTGAGCGAGGAGCCTTGTGGGACGCCGCAAATGATCTCAGTGGGGTCTGAGCTAAAAGGTGGGAGGTAGACTCTTTGGGAGTGATTGGAGAGGAAGGAGGCAATCCAGTCCATGGCCTGGCCTTGGATCCCTGTGGAGCAGAGGCGGGTTATTAGGGTGCGGTGACAGACGGTGTCGAATGCAGCCGAGAGGTCGAGGAGGATGAGGGCGACTGTTTCTCCGTTGTCCACCAGGGTTCTGATGTCGTCTGTGACTAAGATGAGGGCGGTTTCTGTGCTGTGGTTGGCTCGGAATCCGGACTGAAAGGGGTCGAGAAGGTTGTTGTCTTCAAGAAAGTTGGTAAGCTGCTTGTTGACGGTCTTCTCTATGACTTTGGCAGGGAAGGGGAGGAGCGAGATGGGGCGGAAGTTCTTCAGGTCGCTTGGGTCAGCCGTAGGTTTCTTCAGTAGGGCGTTGACTTCAGCGTGTTTCCAGCTCTTGGGGAAGGTAGCAGATGAAAACGAGGTGTTGATGATGGTCTGGAGGTGCGGGGCGATGATGTTGTCGGCTTTATTGAAGATGAAGTGTGGGAGGGGCGTGGCCGGGCCACGAAACAAGATGGCCGCTTAGAGCGAGAGCTCTGTGCCGTGGCGATCCCGGAGGGGCGACGGGGGTGAGAAGACAGCCAGACAACACACCGGGTCCGGAGCCCCTCCACCCCCACAACAGCGGCGACACGGAATCATGCCCGGGGACCCCGTAGGAGCGGGACGCAAGGCAGGAAACTCGCGACTCGCCCCAGGCCGATCAGGCCTGGCAAAAGGGGCGGAGTCGCGTCTTCGGAAGACCGGGGACGGCGTACCCGCAGCGGCAAGGAGCCAGCTGAACAGGCCGCGGGGACTGCAGGAGCCGTGACGACCCGCATCCATCTCCCTACAACGCCAACAAACATCTGCGGACCTTCGACCCCCCCACAGGGAGACGCAGCAAAGGGGTGTGGCCCCTTCGACAGCCGGGAGAGGAACCCGGCCAGAGAGGTAGGATCGAGCCTCTTCAAAATAAGAACGGCATCACCGGAGGCAGAGGCACGACTTCTCCCCTCTTTTCCATCACAGAGGGACAACAAAACCCTCCCGTTGGGATAATAAACCCTCGCCCCCCTCAAGACAGCTAATACTGAGGAGGGCAGAGGGAGGCACGTGGAGGCGGAGAGGTGAGGGGGGTGAGTGACCGGAGGGGCATCGGAGATGAGGGGAGCCAGAGGGAGCCAAGAGAACAGAGATACAGGAGAAGGGAGAGGACTGGCACCAGTGTAAGAAATCAAAGCCCTCATCGCCCCTTATACTTATACTTATACTTATACTTACTGCGGGCTACTGACGGGGACAGCCGAAGAGCCACACATACCCCTGCTCAGATCAGTCAGATCAGACAGACGGCAAAAGACCTGGAGGAAAGTAAATCAGCCCCCCTCCCCCCCCCCCCCTCAGCTATTCAACACAAACAACGTCAACCACTGAAGAATCAACCTTGGCAGACACAAGCCACAGCTTTCCAACAATAAGGGCCACAGTAGGCTCCACAACGACCCCATGGCAACTCCTTGAATATAACCTTCTCTGCCCCATAGACATTGACAGGCCTCTGCCATTTACAAAAAACGCTAGGAGGATACACTAAAGAGAATGAGGGCAAAAAAGATATACGGAGAACAATAAATAAGTGGACGTGGAGACAGGAGGAGGGAAAGAGGGGGAAGTCAAGTCAATCACCAGCAACCAAGGACCCAGAAAAACGAGAAGAGACAATATAAACTCGAGACCAGGCTGGCACAGAACATCTATATCCTTATCGGAATTCACGGAGGGAGACCCGGGCCCTACGTGGCCAGACTCTGCAGACAATTGAGGCGATGCCCGGTAACAAACCGAACCATAAACCTGTAAGCAAGCCTGCACGACAACTATTATTCTCAGAAGCGCTACAACACAAACGCCTAACCCCCACAAAGATAAATCCTCAAACATCCCCACCTTTAAACGAGTCCACCACAATGTCTGATAAAGATCAACCCACAACTATGGACAGGATACTACAAGAGATCACCACCGTCAGCCGCCGCATAGAGGGGATGGACGCCTCTATAACTTCATTGACACTAGAAACCAAATCCATGCGATCTGACATTGCAGGCTTTCAATCTAGAGTGACCGGGCTAGAGCAACGCATGGGATCACTAGAGACGCAGATTAACACGTCTCAGGAGCGAGAACAAGACTTCCTCTACCTCAGGAGCAAACTAACGGACATGGAGGACAGGAGCCGGAGAGACCATATCCGCGTACTTGGGATCCCGGAAAACGAAGAAGGCTCGGATATGCAGGCTTTTCTGACCTCCACTCTTCCAAAAATAATTTAGTTGGACTTTGATCCGCCGCTAGAATTCCAACGGGCACACAGGATAGGCCCAAAACTCTCTGATAACTCCTCAAGGCCCCGCCCAATCATCGCATGCTTGCTGCGGCATAATCAAACCCGACAAATACTCCAAGTAGCACGCAACCACGGCCCTTTCCGAATAGACCAGCACGAGATCCGAATAACCGCCGATTACTCCAAGGAGACCAACGAACGTAGAAAGGCTTTCCTAGCCCTACGACCCCGGCTTCGCAAACTAGAGCTGAAATACGGTCTCTTTGACCCTGCAAGAATGTGGGTTACCAAAAATGGAGTATCCAAGGACTTTTATAACCCCGACGAATTGAGACTCTTCCTTGACACTTTTCAATCTCAGCCTATGGACTCTCTCAACATAGACAGTGAGCATGACATTGTAGGAGGCAGTGATAGGTCCGAAACCCCCCACACGGGAATGGAAAAGGCGAAGACGGCACTACACGACACCAGAGCCAGTCATAGAGGTAGAGACATGGAGAGACTAACCAGATCATATGACGACAGGGGTCAGATTTTACACGCAGTAGTAACCCACACCCAACTATCGGAGAGAGACAAATCCCGCTCCCCTATAAAGCCTACAACTGGATCTTCTTGAGAAGGCAACGCGACAAGACGACTTGTGGGACTATCGCTAGAGAGTCGAAAATAACAACTATAGACTCCGCGGAAGGATGAGTACCTTTCCAGATCATATGTGTATTACTATTGTAATTGTCTAAGACTGCTAGTATCAATGTTAAAACCAAATACCTGAAAAATCTATGTTCTTTATGAATAGAGCCGAGGCCCTATAATGGAAAACTACCAGTAAATCGTTATTTGCCCTCAGTACACGACAGATGATGATTACTAGAACAGGGATCAGACCCCACCGACTCCCTGTACGTTGAATAAGGGCCCAGTCCCGACCCTCTAACCCTATAACAAGGTAACAGGGGCATTAAATAGATAACAAAAAATAAACAATAACTAACTATCATGGAACCTGCCTTATATTCCACACACTACAAAATATCTCACGGTAGTAAACAACAAAGTATGTGAAATCTTCCTAATACACACCACACTCGACCAGCGCTGACATTCGAACCGTTTAGCCCCCATTATCACCCCAAGGGATGGGACTAGACCACGTAAAGATAAATTAATTCCAATACAGGGACACACAACATGATATAACCTGAGACATATTAACGCTCCCATTACTTGACTTTACTTTATTCTACAATAAGAAAATGGGAAAAAAAAATAATAGAACACAAGGACATAATACAACATAATACCGCATAACAAAGCGAAATAATATGACATCTTACACTGCCACACCACACCACAATATAACATCACAATGTAAATTATAAACTATTAGCTATTCCCTTCCCCGGACATTCGTACCTACCCCCATCCTAATCATTATTACTATCTTAAACTATCATCTACAACAGAACGACTATGATGGTGGCACATACCAAGTAAGACCTTAGTAGGTCAGTATTATGATGTAATAATACACAGCAAGGAGTTTGTAATGGGATGAGATATGCATTATCCTCGCGTAACCCAGGGCTCAGCTACACCCATTACCTATCCTACGATTAATAGAGAGATGCCTGGCATAATGGCTCTTAACATGATAATGTGATAAGATACCAGGATATGTTATGTTGATCAACCTAATATGTCATTGAAACGTTGTAAGGCGAGACAAGGCAGTGTTATAGTTGAAAAGAAATGCTCAGGAAGTATTACATTATATTGTATTTTGGTATCTTTATGTACCCTTACATACACGAGAACTGTAATACTCTGTTTGAGCTCTTTCCCCCCTCCTTCGCCCTGCCCCCCCCTCGCCAGCCGATCTCTGTCCTTCTGTCTGCCCAGTCTCTACTTTAATTTACAACCCTATCTTATGAACTCCTAAACACCCTACGATACCATACAACATCAAGTACTAGGCACAACATCCTAAACACCATACCCCATCAACATCCGGCACCCTCCCCCTCCTCTCCAGCGCCACCCAGGTACTATAGTTATTAACCGACCATTACTTCTGCCAATATACACTTCAGTTATATAACTAATACACTAGCCACTAACCATCGATGAACAGACCCACTTCTCGATACATAAACATAAGCACTGCTGTGTACCCCCCACCCCTCCTTATCACCGACATATCGACAACTGGCTGTCTGTTATTTCCCCCCTCACCCCCCCCGATCGAGATCGCCCAACGGCACGAGAGCTCTGAGAGAAATCGGACCCGCCGTTTACAGACCTAACGAAGGAGGTTGGGCTCCTAACCTCCCTCATCCCTATCCTCCTCCACTTCTCCCCCCCAATTGCACGTTCTCTTGCTATACTCTCAATTTCAACTTCAGCACACGCATCCATCCCTTCCCCCTCCTTCTCCCTCTTTTCTTCTCCCTCCAATTTCTCCTTGTCTTCTTCTTTTCCCCTCATATCTCCCTCCATCCGGCTCTCATCCTACTTATATTGCCTCTCTTCCTTCACCCTCTCCTCTCTCTTCTCTTTCTTCTCCAGAGGACTCCCTTGGCCTCCACCAGCTGCTAACCCCTGTATAAAATAAAATACCGTATCATATCGAAACACAACTCCCACTCTAACAACTAAATCAATATCTCACACCCTCCCTCCCCCCCCCACCAACACCAGCCCCGGAACAAGGGTGCTTACTCACAATTATCCAAGATTTCGAAGTCCCACCCTCAAGCGACGCGACCATTACGTATACTCTCCTGGAATGTACACGGCATGACGAGCTATGTTAAGCGGAAAAAGATACTGTCCTATCTTCAATCCAAAAAAACAGATATAGCTCTGATTCAAGAGACTCACCTTGACACCCTGGAATCCAGTAAACTTAAACGGGATTGGGTAGGGAGGGTTGCCTTCAGCTGCCGTCCAACGAGTCCGGAATCTGGAAGTAACGGGCCCCGCAAATGTGGAGTGGCGATACTAGTGCGTAAATCCCTCCCGGTCATTATCATTAAAACCTGGAATGATACGGAAGGAAGGTATATATTTGCTAAACTAAAACTAGGGGACACTGTTTTATGCGTGGGATCCATTTACGCACCAACCAGTCAAAAACGCCCATTCCTTCTACAGCTAAATCGCCTCCTGACAGAAATCGGAACTACTCGATACATAATCGGGGGAGACTGGAATCTCGTCCAAGACGCCATAATGGATAGGACAGGCCCTGTTGATATATGTAACAATCACGACAGAGCGCTTCTGACAGACCTGACCACCGATGTCGGTCTAGTGGACTGCTGGAGAATACAACACCCGAAAGACAAGAAATATACTTTCCTATCCACCGTCCACGGCACCCAGTCGCGTCTGGATTATTTCTTAGTATCACACACTGTAATCCCTCATATACACTTGCATCCTAGACAGCGGGCTCTCAGATCACTCCCCAATACTAATCCGGATCCAGGTGGGACTTTCCTTCTCTGGTCGAAAACCATGGCGATTGGCTGTACACAGATACCGCTCTCCCCAAGGGAAGGAACAATTAAAAGCTCATGTAGCTACATACATGGCCGAGAATACAGGCACTGTATCCTCAAAAAGGATCCTATGGGCGGCAGCAAAAGCAACCCTAAGAGGGAATATGATGCGAGATGCAGCACTGGCCAACAAAGACAGAATAGCCCGCCAAACCACCTTAGAGACCACGATACAGGACCTCACTAAACGATATACTGCCCAACCATCCCCTAGGCTGCGACACGCCCTAGAACAGGCCCGCATGGCACACAACGAACTCTATACATCTCAGGCGGAATACGCACTGCAAAAATTGCGAGGCCGCCATTACGAACAAGGAGAAAAAGCAGGTCGCCTCCTAGCAGCGCAGCTCCGACAAAGAGAGGCAGCCTCTGCCATTGCGGCCATAACATCTTCTTCAGGAGCAGTGCTAACTCGCCCACAAGACATTGTAAACGAGTTCGCCAAGTACTACCGACATTTGTACATTCCTGAAACAACGACAGATCAAACACAAATGGAGACATTCCTTACCGCGGCCAATCTACCTCGTCTGTCTCAGGCAGGCAGGGCCCTCTTAGACGGTAATATAAGCAAAGAAGAGATAACCCAAGTTATAACAAGCCTCCCCTACCATAAATCTCCAGGAGAAGACGGATTCCCTGCGGAATTCTATAAATGGGCTGGGGAGGAGGCAATAACTGCAGTACATGAAGCACTGACGGAAGCATGTCAGGAAGGCTCCCTGGGCGCTCTATCCAATAAAGCCACGATTGTCATCCTGCCTAAGCCAGGGAGGGACCCCCTTCTCTGCGGCAGTTACCGTCCTATCTCCCTTTTGAATGGGGATGTCAAACTCCTAGCCAGTGTTCTAGCAGCGCGGCTCCGCAAAGTGATACCATCATTGATTCACAATACCCAAGTAGGATTTGTACCGGGCCGTACCTCCAGAAATCATATGCGAACTCTTTGCCATACACTGTTAGAATCCATACAATTACCTGACGAAGCCCTAGCCCTCTCCCTAGACGCGGAGAAAGCATTCAACCGCATTGAGTGGTCCTACCTATTCACAACCATGAAGCATTTTGGCCTAGGGGAACAATTTATCTCTAAAGTACGTTTATTATATGACCACCCCACAGCACAGGTTAAATGTGGGGGCATCATGTCAGACCCATTCCCTATTGGAAGGGGCACACGCCACGGATGCCCCTTGTTGCCACTTCTATTTCTATTGGCCATGGAACCCCTAGCTGCCACCATACAAAATTCTCACCAAATAAAAGGGATCCACATCACCGGGGGCATATCCATAATCTATCTCTACGCAGACGACATTCTGTTAACAATGTCCGATCTAGAAACCTCGCTCCCAGCACTACTTTCCACTATAGAAGACTTCGCATCCCTATCCGGATATCGGGTAAATTGGGATAAAAGCGAGGCACTACCATTATCCCGCATAACGACGAGGGCAGCGATACATGGCCTCCAATTCAAATGGACCCCGACCCGCCTTAAATATTTAGGAACGTTCATTAACCGAGGTCTAGAACATATGGTCAGGGACAACATAGACCCCCTTATATCTAAAATGAAACAAGACTTTGCCAAATGGTCCCTACTAGGCCTGTCCATGTGGGGCAGGACACAGGCGGTCAGAATGGTCACCTTACCACGCTTCACATACGTGCTAGGCATGCTCCCCCTACAGATACCTCTTTCCTTACTACGACTAATAGACGCATCCATAAGGGCCTTCGTCTGGGGCTCCTCACGCCCAAGACTGAAACCTGCAACAATACTGGCACGACGGCCCTACGGAGGATTAGGACTACCCTCGGTAGAACAATACTCTCTGGCCCTACAACTCTCACAGCTAATATACACACTTCCGGATATAGCCGATCCACCGCAATTGGTGATCACAGAGAAACTCCTATATGGACAGTATATACTCCTATATTGACCCAAGGGTAGGTCGCTCCCCCTGCCGCTGCAGCTCCTCCAAGTTCCCGAGTTCCTGTGTCCCTGAGACCCACCTAACTGTAAGTACCCCCCTCCTCCCAGCCCCTCGCCCTGCCCTGCGCCACTCACCTTCTCTCCTGCTCCTGCTTCTTTTCCTCCTCTCTGTCTCTTCCTCCTCGCTCCCCCTCTGCAATCTTCTTCTGTGTTCTTCTGTTCTTCTGTTCTTCCCTTCTGTTCTTCTGTGTTCTTCCGGTCTTCTGTGTTCTTCTTCTCGTTTCTTCTGTGTTCTTCTGTGTTCTTCTGTGTTCTTCTCTGTTCTTCTGTGTTCTTCTCTGTTCTTCTGCTCTTCTGATCTTCTGTGCTTCTGTCTTCTGTTCTTCTGTTCTTCTGTCTTCTGCTCTTCCGGTCTTCTGTTCTTCTGTCTTCTGTTCTTCTGTCCTCTGTTCTCCTGTCTTCGGCTCTTCTACCTCCTCCGTCTTCTTCCCCCGAGCCTGCCCTCCTGCTCCTTCCTCATCCCCCTCCCTCACTCGCCTCCCCCTCTCTCACCCCTAGCTAACCCGTTCGCTATCTACCTCCCTCACTCCTCCTATCTTCCTATCTCTCTAGCTCCCTATCTCACTATCTAACTCCCCCACTCTCCACCTCCTCCTACCTACCTATCTGTCTATCTATCTATTTCCCTATCTATCGACTTCTCTATCTATTTTCTCTATCTATTTCTCTATCTCTCCCCCCCTCCCGCCACCCCCTCTACTACCTATCTCCCTATCCTCTCACTCTACCTCTCTCCCTCACCCACCTCTACAACCCCCCCTCCCCGATCTTCACAACCCTACTCCTATCTCTCTCCCTAATCTCCAAACCTCCTAACACTCACCCTCCTCCACCCTAAACCCCCTCCCCCAGCTCCTCTCACTCTACCTGTCCCCCCCCCCTCCCTCGCGCTTTCCCGCCGCGACCTCCTGCACGCCCCCGCCCCCCAGCTCCCATTCGCCCCCAGCTGACCCCTCCCCCCCCCTCCTACCTCTTATGGCGGCCGCTGCGCGACAGTGGTAGCGACCCTTGACCCAAGGGTAGGTCGCTCCCCCTGCCGCTGCAGCTCCTCCAAGTTCCCGAGTTCCTGTGTTCCTGAGACCCACCTAACTGTAAGTACCCCCCTCCTCCCAGCCCCTCGCCCTGCCCTGCGCCACTCACCGTCTCTCCTGCTCCTGCTTCTTTTCCTCCTCTCTCTTCCTCCTCGCTCCCCCTCTGCAATCTTCTTCTGTGTTCTTCTCTTCTGTTCTTCTGTTCTTCCCTTCTGTTCTTCTGTGTTCTTCCGGTCTTCTGTGTTCTTCTTCTCGTTTCTTCTGTGTTCTTCTGTGTTCTTCTGTGTTCTTCTGTGTTCTTCTGTGTTCTTCTGTGTTCTTCTGTGTTCTTCTGCTCTTCCGATCTTCTGTGCTTCTGTTCTTCTGTTCTTCTGTTCTTCTGTTCTTCTGTTCTTCTGTCTTCTGCTCTTCCGGTCTTCTGTTCTTCTGTCTTCTGTTCTTCTGTCCTCTGTTCTCCTGTCTTCGGCTCTTCTACCTCCTCCGTCTTCTTCCCCCGAGCCTGCCCTCCTGCTCCTTCCTCATCCCCCTCCCTCACTCGCCTCCCCCTCTCTCACCCCTAGCTAACCCGTTCGCTATCTACCTCCCTCACTCCTCCTATCTTCCTATCTCTCTAGCTCCCTATCTCACTATCTAACTCCCCCACTCTCCACCTCCTCCTACCTACCTATCTGTCTATCTATCTATTTCCCTATCTATCGACTTCTCTATCTATTTTCTCTATCTATTTCTCTATCTCTCCCCCCCTCCCGCCACCCCCTCTACTACCTATCTCCCTATCCTCTCACTCTACCTCTCTCCCTCACCCACCTCTACAACCCCCCCTCCCCTATCTTCACAACCCTACTCCTATCTCTCTCCCTAATCTCCAAACCTCCTAACACTCACCCTCCTCCACCCTAAACCCCCTCCCCCAGCTCCTCTCACTCTACCTGTCCCCCCCCCCTCCCTCGCGCTTTCCCGCCGCGACCTCCTGCACGCCCCCGCCCCCCAGCTCCCATTCGCCCCCAGCTGACCCCTCCCCCCCCTCCTACCTCTTATGGCGGCCGCTGCGCGACAGTGGTAGCGACCCTTGACCCAAGGGTAGGTCGCTCCCCCTGCCGCTGCAGCTCCTCCAAGTTCCCGAGTTCCTGTGTTCCTGAGACCCACCTAACTGTAAGTACCCCCCCTCCTCCCAGCCCCTCGCCCTGCCCTGCGCCACTCACCTTCTCTCCTGCTCCTGCTTCTTTTCCTCCTCTCTGTCTCTTCCTCCTCGCTCCCCCTCTGCAATCTTCTTCTGTGTTCTTCTGTTCTTTTCTTCTGTTCTTCTGTTCTTCCCTTCTGTTCTTCTGTGTTCTTCCGGTCTTCTGTGTTCTTCTTCTCGTTTCTTCTGTGTTCTTCTTCTCGTTTCTTCTGTGTTCTTCTGTGTTCTTCTCTGTTCTTCTGTGTTCTTCTCTGTTCTTCTGTGTTCTTCTCTGTTCTTCTGCTCTTCCGATCTTCCGATCTTCTGTGCTTCTGTCTTCTGTTCTTCTGTTCTTCTGTCTTCTGCTCTTCCGGTCTTCTGTTCTTCTGTCTTCTGTTCTTCTGTCCTCTGTTCTCCTGTCTTCGGCTCTTCTACCTCCTCCGTCTTCTTCCCCCGAGCCTGCCCTCCTGCTCCTTCCTCATCCCCCTCCCTCACTCGCCTCCCCCTCTCTCACCCCTAGCTAACCCGTTCGCTATCTACCTCCCTCACTCCTCCTATCTTCCTATCTCTCTAGCTCCCTATCTCACTATCTAACTCCCCCACTCTCCACCTCCTCCTACCTACCTATCTGTCTATCTATCTATTTCCCTATCTATCGACTTCTCTATCTATTTTCTCTATCTATTTCTCTATCTCTCCCCCCCTCCCGCCACCCCCCTCTACTACCTATCTCCCTATCCTCTCACTCTACCTCTCTCCCTCACCCACCTCTACAACCCCCCCCTCCCCGATCTTCACAACCCTACTCCTATCTCTCTCCCTAATCTCCAAACCTCCTAACACTCACCCTCCTCCACCCTAAACCCCCTCCCCCAGCTCCTCTCACTCTACCTGTCCCCCCCCCTCCCTCGCGCTTTCCCCGCCGCGACCTCCTGCACGCCCCCCGCCCCCCAGCTCCCATTCGCCCCCAGCTGACCCCTCCCCCCCCCTCCTACCTCTTATGGCGGCCGCTGCGCGACAGTGGTAGCGACCCTTGACCCAAGGGTAGGTCGCTCCCCCTGCCGCTGCAGCTCCTCCAAGTTCCCGAGTTCCTGTGTTCCTGAGACCCACCTAACTGTAAGTACCCCCCTCCTCCCAGCCCCTCGCCCTGCCCTGCGCCACTCACCGTCTCTCCTGCTCCTGCTTCTTTTCCTCCTCTCTCTCTTCCTCCTCGCTCCCCCTCTGCAATCTTCTTCTGTGTTCTTCTGTTCTTCTCTTCTGTTCTTCTGTTCTTCCCTTCTGTTCTTCTGTGTTCTTCCGGTCTTCTGTGTTCTTCTTCTCGTTTCTTCTGTGTTCTTCTGTGTTCTTCTGTGTTCTTCTGTGTTCTTCTGTGTTCTTCTCTGTTCTTCTGTGTTCTTCTCTGTTCTTCTGCTCTTCCGATCTTCTGTGCTTCTGTCTTCTGTTCTTCTGTTCTTCTGTTCTTCTGTTCTTCTGTCTTCTGCTCTTCCGGTCTTCTGTTCTTCTGTCTTCTGTTCTTCTGTCCTCTGTTCTCCTGTCTTCGGCTCTTCTACCTCCTCCGTCTTCTTCCCCCGAGCCTGCCCTCCTGCTCCTTCCTCATCCCCCTCCCTCACTCGCCTCCCCCTCTCTCACCCCTAGCTAACCCGTTCGCTATCTACCTCCCTCACTCCTCCTATCTTCCTATCTCTCTAGCTCCCTATCTCACTATCTAACTCCCCCACTCTCCACCTCCTCCTACCTACCTATCTGTCTATCTATCTATTTCCCTATCTATCGACTTCTCTATCTATTTTCTCTATCTATTTCTCTATCTCTCCCCCCCTCCCGCCACCCCCTCTACTACCTATCTCCCTATCCTCTCACTCTACCTCTCTCCCTCACCCACCTCTACAACCCCCCCTCCCCTATCTTCACAACCCTACTCCTATCTCTCTCCCTAATCTCCAAACCTCCTAACACTCACCCTCCTCCACCCTAAACCCCCTCCCCCAGCTCCTCTCACTCTACCTGTCCCCCCCCCCTCCCTCGCGCTTTCCCGCCGCGACCTCCTGCACGCCCCCGCCCCCCAGCTCCCATTCGCCCCCAGCTGACCCCTCCCCCCCCCCTCCTACCTCTTATGGCGGCCGCTGCGCGACAGTGGTAGCGACCCTTGACCCAAGGGTAGGTCGCTCCCCCTGCCGCTGCAGCTCCTCCAAGTTCCCGAGTTCCTGTGTTCCTGAGACCCACCTAACTGTAAGTACCCCCCCTCCTCCCAGCCCCTCGCCCTGCCCTGCGCCACTCACCTTCTCTCCTGCTCCTGCTTCTTTTCCTCCTCTCTGTCTCTTCCTCCTCGCTCCCCCTCTGCAATCTTCTTCTGTGTTCTTCTGTTCTTTTCTTCTGTTCTTCTGTTCTTCCCTTCTGTTCTTCTGTGTTCTTCCGGTCTTCTGTGTTCTTCCGGTCTTCTGTGTTCTTCCGGTCTTCTGTGTTCTTCCGGTCTTCTGTGTTCTTCTTCTCGTTTCTTCTGTGTTCTTCTTCTCGTTTCTTCTGTGTTCTTCTTCTCGTTTCTTCTGTGTTCTTCTTCTCGTTTCTTCTGTGTTCTTCTTCTCGTTTCTTCTGTGTTCTTCTGTGTTCTTCTGTGTTCTTCTCTGTTCTTCTGTGTTCTTCTCTGTTCTTCTGTGTTCTTCTCTGTTCTTCTGCTCTTCTGTGCTTCTGTCTTCTGTTCTTCTGTTCTTCTGTCTTCTGCTCTTCCGGTCTTCTGTTCTTCTGTCTTCTGTTCTTCTGTCTTCTGTTCTTCTGTCTTCTGTTCTTCTGTCCTCTGTTCTCCTGTCTTCGGCTCTTCTACCTCCTCCGTCTTCTTCCCCCGAGCCTGCCCTCCTGCTCCTTCCTCATCCCCCTCCCTCACTCGCCTCCCCCTCTCTCACCCCTAGCTAACCCGTTCGCTATCTACCTCCCTCACTCCTCCTATCTTCCTATCTCTCTAGCTCCCTATCTCACTATCTAACTCCCCCACTCTCCACCTCCTCCTACCTACCTATCTGTCTATCTATCTATTTCCCTATCTATCGACTTCTCTATCTATTTTCTCTATCTATTTCTCTATCTCTCCCCCCCCTCCCGCCACCCCCTCTACTACCTATCTCCCTATCCTCTCACTCTACCTCTCTCCATCACCCACCTCTACAACCCCCCCTCCCCTATCTTCACAACCCTACTCCTATCTCTCTCCCTAATCTCCAAACCTCCTAACACTCACCCTCCTCCACCCTAAACCCCCTCCCCCAGCTCCTCTCACTCTACCTGTCCCCCCCCCTCCCTCGCGCTTTCCCGCCGCGACCTCCTGCACGCCCCCGCCCCCCAGCTCCCATTCGCCCCCAGCTGACCCCTCCCCCCCCCTCCTACCTCTTATGGCGGCCGCTGCGCGACTGCGCAGCGGGCGCGCGCAGCGGGCACGCCGCTGGCGCGCCAGAGGCGCGCCAGAGGCAAGCCCGTCTGCGCCCGTCCGCGCCTGGCCCGCGCCCAGCGCCACGACCCCTGGTCCCCAGCTCCCCCAAGCCCCGCTGATCCGCTACGACCCCACCACCCTCCACGCCCTCAACCCAGGGCGCTCCAAAACCTGCTTCCTAGCTCACCCCAAACGCACCCATGGACCCTTCGCCTGCAACTCCTGCAAACGCATCTTCCACCACGCAACTACCACGACCACAAGCCCACGCGCCATCAACCACCTCAAGTGCATCCTGGTCAACGCTCGTTCCGTCCACAAGCACGCCGTTGAACTTTGGGACCTCCTGGACTCCACAGCCCCGGACGTCGCCTTCATCACGGAGACATGGATGAACGCCTCCTCTGCTCCAGACATCGCTACCCGCCATCCCCGAAGGCTACAAGATCTCCAGAAAAGACCGCACCAACCAAGTAGGAGGAGGTGTCGCCATCATCTTCAAAGACTCCATCAGCGTCACCACCTCCACCGAAGACCCCCCCCCTCGCCGCTGAACACCTGCATTTTCAGATTAGCACCGACCCAAGGACCACCCTCAGAGGATCCCTCGTCTACCGTCCTCCCGGACCTCGCGCCTCTTTCAGCGACGCCATCGCCGACTTCATCTCCCCGCACGCCCTCGCCTCACCGGACTACATCCTCCTAGGCGACCTCAACTTCCATCTGGAACAAAACAACGACCCCAACACCACCACCCTGCTCGACAACCTCGCCAACCTCGGCCTCAAACAACTGGTGAACACCGCCACCCACATCGCCGGACACACGCTCGACCCTATCTTCTCCGCCAGCAAACACGTCTTCTTCAGCCACACCTCTGCCCTACACTGGACCGACCACAGCTGCGTCCACTTCACATTCCGACGCGAGACCTCCCACCTCCGCACTCAACCCATCCCTCGTCGACAGTGGAACAAGATCCCTGAAGAGCAACTCTTCTCCGCTCTCGCCGCCAACCAACCCACCCTCACCACCGACCCCAACGACCCAGCTCTCAACCTCACAAACTGGATCTCCAACTGCGCTGACAACCTTGCTCCCCTCAAACGCACGCATCGACAGACCAACACCAAAAAACCTCTCTGGTTCTCTGACACCCTCAAAGAATCAAAGAAAACTTGTCGTGCCCTTGAGAAGGCCTGGCGCAAGGACCACACCGCTGACAACATGACCGCCCTCAAGAACGCTACACGCGAACACCACCACCTGATCCGCACTGCCAAAAGGAACTTTTTCACCGACAGACTAGACAAAAACAGCCACAACAGCAGAGAACTCTTCAGCATCGTCAAAGAGTTCTCCAACCCCAGCGCCAGCGCCAACGCCGTCACGCCCTCACAGGATTTGTGCGAATCCCTCGCCACTTTCTTCCATCGCAAGATCAGCGACCTCCACGACAGCTTCGGACACCAGACCCAACCATACACCACTGAACCCGCTTCCCCGGACATCACCCTCAACAACTGGACCCACATCAACACGGAAGAAACCAAATCCATCATGAACTCTATCCACTCCGGCGCCCCTTCGGACCCCTGCCCGCACTTCATCTTTAACAAAGCCGACGACATCATCGCCCCGCACCTCCAGACCGTCATCAACTCTTCTTTTTCTTCTGCTACCTTCCCCGAATGCTGGAAGCACGCTGAAGTCAACGCCCTACTAAAGAAACCTACGGCTGACCCAAGCGACCTGAAAAACTTCCGCCCCATCTCTCTTCTACCTTTCCCAGCCAAGGTAATAGAAAAGACCGTCAACAAACAGCTGACCACCTTCCTGGAAGACAACAACCTGCTCGACCCTTCACAAACCGGATTCCGAACCAACCACAGCACGGAAACCGCCCTCATCTCAGTCACAGACGACATCAGAACCCTGATGGACAACGGTGAAACAGTCGCCCTCATTCTCCTCGACCTCTCGGCTGCCTTTGACACCGTCTGTCACCGCACCCTAATCACCCGCCTACGCTCCACCGGGATCCAAGGCCAGGCCCTGGACTGGATCGCCTCCTTCCTCGCTAACCGCTCCCAAAGAGTTTACCTCCCTCCGTTTCGCTCAGAACCCACCAAGATCATCTGCGGCGTACCTCAAGGCTCATCGCTCAGCCCGACACTCTTCAATGTCTACATGAGCCCCCTCGCCGACATCGTACGCAAGCACAACATCATCATCACCTCCTACGCCGATGACACCCAACTTGTACTCTCCCTCACCAAGGACCCCGCCAGCGCCAAGACCAACCTACAAGAGGGTATGAAGGACGTCGCAGATTGGATGAGGCTCAGCCGCCTAAAGCTGAACTCTGAAAAAACGGAAGTCCTCATCCTCGGCAACACCCCGTCCGCCTGGGACGACTCCTGGTGGCCCACGGCCCTCGGCACCGCACCGACCCCCGCATACCACGCCCGCAACCTCGGCTTCATCTTGGACCCTCTTCTCACCATGACCAAGCAAGTCAACGCCGTGTCCTCCGCCTGCTTCCTCACTCTCCGCATGCTCCGCAAGATCTTCCGCTGGATCCCCGCCGACACCAGAAAAACCGTGACCCACGCCCTTGTCACGAGTCGCCTGGACTACGGCAACACCCTCTACGCCGGGACCACCGCCAAACTCCAAAACCGCCTGCAACGCATCCAAAACGCCTCGGCCCGCCTCATCCTCGACGTACCCCGCAACAGCCACATCTCCGCACACCTGAGACACCTGCATTGGCTCCCAGTCAGCAAAAGGATCACCTTCCGTCTTCTCACCCACGCACACAAAGCCCTCCACAACAAGGGACCGGAATACCTCAACAGACGCCTCAGCTTCTACGTCCCCACCCGCCCCCTCCGCTCCGCTGGCCTCGCACTTGCTGCCGTCCCTCGCACCCGCCGCTCCACGGCGGGTGGGAGATCTTTCTCCTTCCTGGCGGCCAAGACCTGGAACTCCCTCCCCACCAGCCTCAGGACCACCCAGGACCACTCCGCTTTCCGGAGACTCCTAAAGACTTGGCTGTTCGAGCAGCGATAACCCCCCCTTTCCCCCCTAGCGCCTTGAGACCCGCACGGGTGAGTAGCGCGCTTTATAAATGTTAATGATTTGATTTGATATGATTTATACGGAGATGGGAGGAACATACGCCGACCATGTTCCCTTAGCTAACCCCATTCTCAAGGCTACAAACACAGCGTGGTGCAGAGCACATCGACTACTAGGAGTACACCCCTCCCTGCATACTCAGGCTCCCATAGCAGGGAACAAAAGCATTAAAATAGGAGGGAATATTCTCAGATGGCCCCAATGGTCCGAGGCAGGTATCCACAATATATCTCACATAATAGATGGAGATAGCTTCCGCACATTCGCCTCCCTCCAGGAAGAATTCGGTATCCAAAGTAACCAGGAGTGGCGATATCTACAGCTCAAACACTGAATGCGGAGAACATTAGGAACCCCCCGTGGATGCTCAAAACCTCACCTATCTTCAGAAATGGGGCCGACAAAAAGGCGTCATGGCTGGCCTCTATGCCGAATTAACTAACCACCTTTTCTCTCAGCCTCTACTTGAACGACTACGCTTAAAATGGCAGGACACATTAGAGATAACCTACACGGACGAAGAATGGCCAGACATACTAGAAGCCCTCGACAGGGGCGTACGTGAAGCACGCCTGAAATTTTGCATATTTAAAATCCTTCAGGGGTGGTACTGGACCCCCGTTAAACTATTCAGGGCATGGTTGATACCGCACGCGAACTGTTGGAGATGCACAGAGCCCTATTGTGACCAACTCCATATTCTATGTCACTGCCCAACGGTGCAGTCCCTATGGGACGCGGTACGCCTCGCCTTATCGGACTTCATACAGATACCAAAACCGACCCCACCAGCATTTATCATTCTACATGACATTCGCCCGCATCCCTCCCTATCGCGGGCACATAAACGATTAATCCACACAGCGCTTGCCACGGCCAAAATATGCATACTCCGGCACTGGAGATCTAGCATTGCCCCCACACCGATAGAATGGATGATGGCCATATATCAAACGGCTACCCATGAACGAGTGATTTATAACCTACAGAACCAAGCAGAACTATTTGCGGAGGTCTGGCGCCCATTCTTGATGAAACCATGAAGCGGCTGGTGGATGACCAACGGATGACCAATGGTCAATGATCAATGATTAGGGAATATCAATTACCAATCACCCTCTGAGAATCCTAGAGCCCGGAAACATATTTAATCTCCTACTGTCCCCTCTCTCTCTCCCTAGCTACGCTCTCCTCTCCCCTTTCTCTCTTTTTTCTCTCTCTCTATCAACCCACAGGCCGCTAATTTTGACATATGCTCGAGACCCTGAACTACCCAAACTTAATAATACAAGTCGCTACCTAACACAAACCAGGACGGAGAAATCAACTCACATAAGACGTAGACACTCTCTAACCGACCTCACCATATCTAACATACATACTATCTACCCCTAGATAGTAACTTGCTACTGACGGAGAAGTACAGAACGATTTACTCTTAGGCCTGAACAAGCTAGTCTCAGGATACAAAGACCCCCTGCCTACCCCGAGTCTCTTCATCTTACATCCCCCTGTGATTACCCTTCCTCTTTCTCCCCCTTCTCTCCCACCCCCCATTTCATATGACAATTTCATCTCTCCCCTATACCAAGATCAACCCCCCCCACACAACCCTATCCTCGCTCCTCCTCCCCTTACCACCCCCCCACCTGTCTTCCTTTTTTCTTCAAAATAAGGGTACAAAACTCAACTATGCAACTGGGAATTTTTACTTGCCTGACTACATGCATATATGCTCACAATGGAAATAATTGTGGTAAAAGAACGAAAACAATGTTTTGAAAGCTAAACAGTTTATTTATATGCTGTATGTACCGCCTTATATATTCTTAATAAAACTTTTGAAACTTAAAAAGAAGATGAAGTGTGGGCAGTGGTCCGAGGGGGCACCGGAGTGGATGGAGTTCATGGTGGCTTTGGTCTCTTCTGTGTTGATGTGGGTCCAGGCGTTGAGGGTGATGGCTGGGGTTGTGGGTTCTGTGGTGGTCGGCTGGGTCTGGAGTCCGAAGCTGTCGTGTAGGTCGGTAATCTTACGATGGAAGAAGGTGGCGAGGGAGTTGCAAAGGTCTTGTGAAGGCGTGATGGCGTTGGGGTTGGGGTTGGAGAGCTCTTTTACGATGTTGAAGAGTTCTCTGCTGTTGTGGCTGTTTTTGTCCAGTCTGTCTGAAGAAATTCCTTTTGGCTGCGCGGATCAGGTGATGGTGTGGGCAGTCATGTTGTCTGCGGTGTGGTCCTTACGCCAGGCTTTCTCGAGGGTGCAACAAGTTTTCTTTGATTCCTTAAGGGTGTCAGAGAACCAGAGAGGTTTTTTGGTGTTGGACTGTCTTGGAAGGCGTCTGAGGGGAGCGAGGTTGTCTGCGCAGTTGGTGATCCAGTTCGTGAGGCTGAGGGCTGCGTCGTTTGGGTCGGCGGAGAAGGTGGGTTGGTTGTCGATGAGAGTGGAGAGAAGCTGTTCTTCGGGGATTTTTAGTTCCACTGTCGACGTGGGATGGGTTGTGTGCGGAGGTGGCGAGTTTCGCGTCGGAAGGTGAAGTGGACACATCTGTGGTCGGTCCAGTGTAGAGCGGAGGCGTGGCTGAAGGATACGTGTTGGCTGGCGGAAAAGATGGGGTCGAGCGTGTGTCCGGCGATGTGGGTGGGGTTGTTCACCAGTTGCTTGAGGCCGAGGTTGGCGAGGTTGTCGAGCAGGGCGGTGGTGTTGGGGTCGTTGTTCTGTTCCAGATGGAAGTTGAGGTCGCCGAGGAGGATGTAGTCAGGCGAGGGTGTGCGGGGAGATGAAGTCGGTGATGGAGTCGCTGAAGAGGGCGCGCGGTCCGGGGGGACGGTAGATGAGGGATCCTCTGAGGGTGGTCCTGGGATCTGGAAGTGCAGGTGTTCGGCAGCAAGGGGGGTGTCTTCGGTGGAGGTGGTGACGTTGATGGAGTCTTTGAAGATGATGGCGATTCCTCCTCCTCCTACTTGGTTGGTGCGGTCTTTTCGGGAAATCTTGTAGCCTTCGGGGATGGCTATGGCGATGTCAGGGGCCGAGGAGGCGTTCATCCAGGTCTCAGTGATGAAGGCGACGTCTGGTGCGGTGGAGTCCAGGAGGTCCCAGAGTTCAACGGCGTGCTTGTGGACGGATCGTGCGTTGATCAGGATGCATTTGAGGTGGTTGATGGCGCGTGGGCTGGCGGTCGTGGTGGTTTCGTGGTGGAAGGTAAGTTTGCAGGTGTGACATACGAAGGGTCCGTGGGTACGTTTCGTGTTGGCTTGGAAGCAGGTGCTAGAGCGCCCCGGGTTGAGGGCGTGGAGGGTGATGGGGTCGTAGCGATGCAGCGGGGTTTGGGAGTGCTGAGGGCCAGGGGTCGTGGCGCTGGGCGCGGGCCAGGCACGGACGGGCGCAGACGGGCTTGCCTTTGGCGCGCCAGCGGCGCGGCCGCCATAAGAGGGAGGGGGAGGGGTCAGCTGGGGGCGGGGGATGGGAGTGGGGTGACGAATGGGAGCTTGGGGGGGCGTGCAGGAGGTGGCGGCGGGAAAGGAGAGGGAGGGGGCAGGTAGAGGGGAGAAAAGATGGGGTAGGGGGGTTAAGGGTTGCAGGGGAGTTAGGAAGAAAGTTAGGAGGAAAGTTAGGAAGATAGGGGAGGGGGGTTACAGAGGTGGAGGTGAGTGAGGGAGAGAGATAGAAGGGTAGAAAGATAGGAAGATAGGGGGGGTTACAGAGGAGGTGGCGAGTGAGGGAGAAAGATAGGAAGATAGGGGCGTTACAGAGGGGGGTGGCGAGTGAGGGAGGTCAGAGAGACGAGTCAGGAGCAGGAGGGCAGACGCGGGAAGATCCAAGAAGAAGGTAAAAGAAGAAGAGAGAAGAGCAGAAGAGAGAAGATCACTGAAGAAGGTAAAGAAGAAGAGGGGCGGAAGATCAGAAGAGAGAAGATCACAGAAGAAGGAAAAGAAGAGGAGCGACGAGCAGCAGTGAGAAGAGCCAAGAAGACGGTGAAAAAGAAGCGGAGCAGAGGAGAGAAGAGCCTAGAAGAAGGACACAGAAGAAGAAGGCACACGCAGGTCGCGGTGCAGAAGTGAGAGAAAGAAGCAACCAGAAGAAGAACACAGATGAAGACAGCAGAAACAACACGCAGGGAAGAAAGAAGAGTACAAATGAAGAATACAGATGAAGAGCACAGAGGAAGATCAGAGATGAGGAAAAGAAGCAGGAGAGGAGGTGAGTAGCGCGGGGCAGGGCGAGGGGCTGGGCGGTGGGGGGGGGGGTACTTACTGTGATTTCGCTGGGCTTGCTAGGAGTTCTCAGGAGCCTGGGCTGGTGGAGCTGCAGCGGCAGGGGGAGTGACCTACCCTTGGGTCAAAGGTCGTTAACTCTGTCACGCAGCAGCCGCCACAAGAGGGGGGGGGAGGGGTCAGCTGGGACGGGGGTTGGGAGTGGGGCGACGAATGGGAGCTGGGGGTGCAGGGGCATGCAGGAGGTGGCGGCGGGAAAGCGGAGGGAGGGGGGACAGGTAGAGGGGAGAAAAGATGGGGGAGGGGGGGTTAAGAGTGGCGGGGAGTTAGGAGGAAAGTTAGGAAGATAGGGGAGGGGGGTTACAGAGGTGGAGGTGAGTGAGGGAGAGAGATAGAAGGGTAGAAAGATAGGAAGATAGGGACGTTACAGAGGGGGGTGGCGAGTGAGGGAGGTCAGGAGCAGGAGGGCAGACGCGGGAAGATCCAAGAAGAAGGTAAAAGAAGAAGAGGAGCAGAAGAGAGAAGAGCAGAAGAGAGAAGATCCAAGAAGAAGGTAAAGAAAAAGAGGAGCAGAAGAGAGAAGATCACAGAAGAAGGTAAAGAAGAAGAGGGGCGGAAGATCAGAAGAGAGAAGATCACAGAAGAAGGAAAAGAAGAAGAGGAGCGACGAGCAGCAGTGTGAAGAGCCAAGAAGACGGTGAAAAAGAAGCGGAGCAGAGGAGAGAAGAGCCTAGAAGAAGGACACAGAAGAAGAAGGCACACGCAGGTCGCGGTGCAGAGGAGAGAGAAAGAAGCACACAGAAGAAGAACACAGATGAAGACAGAAGAAACAACACGCAGGACGGGGAGCAGGGAAGAAAGAAGAGTAAAGATGAAGAATACAGATGAAGAGCACAGAGGAAGATCAGGAAAAGAAGCAGGAGAGGAGGTGAGTAGCGCGGGGCAGGGCGAGGGGCTGCGCGGTGGGGGGGGGTACTTACTGTGATTTCGCTGGGCTTGCTAGGAGGTCTCAGGAGCCTGGGCTGGTGGAGCTGCAGCGGCAGGAGGAGCGACCTACCCTTGGGTCAAAGGTCGCTAACTCTGTCACGCAGCTGCCGCCATAAGAGGGAGAGGGGGGGAGGGGTCAGCTGGGGGCGGGGGATGGGAGTGGGGCGACGAATGGGAGCTGGGGGGAGTGGGGGCGTGCTGGAGGTGGCGGCGGGAAAGCAGAGGGAGGGGGGACGAGGGGAGAAAAGATGGGGGAGGGGAGGTTAAGGGTGGCGGGGAGTTAGGAAGAAAGTTAGGAGGAAAGTTAGGAAGATAGGGGAGGGGGGTTACAGAGGTGGAGGTGAGTGAGGGAGAGAGATAGAAGGGTAGAAAGATAGGAAGATAGGGGGGGTTACAGAGGAGGTGGCGAGTGAGGGAGGTCAGAGAGACGAGTCAGGAGCAGGAGGGCAGACGCGGGAAGATCCAAGAAGAAGGTAAAAAAGAAGAGGAGCAGAAGAGAGAATATCACAGAAGAAGGTAAAGAAGAAGAGGGGCGGAAGATCAGAAGAGAGAAGATCACAGAAGAAGGAAAAGAAGAAGAGGAGCGACGAGCAGCAGTGAGAAGAGCCAAGAAGACGTTGAAAAAGAAGCGGAGCAGAGGAGAGAAGAGCCTAGAAGAAGGACACCGAAGAAGAAGGCACACGCAGGTCGCGGTGCAGAGGAGAGAGAAAGAAGCACACAGAAGAAGCACACAGAAGAAGAACACAGATGAAGACATAAGAAACAACACGCAGGAAGGGGAGCAGGGAAGAAAGAAGAGTACAGATGAAGAGCACAGAGGAAGATCAGAGATGAGGAAAAGAAGCAGGAGAGGAGGTGAGTAGGGCAGGGCGAGGGGCTGGGCGGTGGGGGGGGTACTTACTGTGATTTTGCTGGGCTTGCTAGGAGGTCTCAGGAGCCTGGGCTGGTGGAGCTGCAGCGGCAGGGGGAGCGACCTACCCTTGGGACCTACCTGATGAGTTGACAGCCAGTGGCACAGAACTCACAAATGGGGCTACCAGCCTTTCTACAATAAAAAATGACAATGTGGGTTTCTTAGAGCCGGCATGTAAAAACATGTCCTACTTTGTAATATTCGGCAACCTGCCATAGGGCACATTAGGCCTGTCTTACTGGTGAAATGTATTTAAAAAAAGAAGGTTTGGGCTTTGCCATTACTTTAAATGGCAAGGTCAAGTTAGATTGGAAACTGTCCTGCCAGCCTGCAATACCAGTCCAGGTGTCATGTTTTACCTTGTCCCATTTGTGATGGCACAACCAATGCAGTCCACGGAGGACACTACGTATAGGGCCTAGGTACTAGGTACCCCTAGTACCCTATACTAGGGACTTAAACGTACGTTAACTTGTGCCCATTGTGCGTGAGCAAATTAGACATACACTTTCTTAAAGGTTCAGAGCACTCGCACTGAGGACTGTTTGGCAGGACACTGTGTACTTACAGAATCAAACAAGTATTGGAAAAGCCAATAGGTCTCATCTATACAAAGGCTATTGTCTTTGGCAATGTGTTTTACCATGTTGTACCACCAGTGTGGCTGCTGTCCAGCATGGCCAAATAGTTAGTGGCATGGAGTGTCAGAGTGAAGGTGGGGAGTAGAGTGCCATAGAGTTGATTTGTTGGAATGTTGCAGAGTAGAGTAGGAGGAGTACAGTGTCTTAGAGTTGAGTAGTGTTCAGCGGTTCGATGGCAGAGAGTGTTGTAGGGTATAGGTGGAGTGGGTTGGAATGAATTGAGGTAGTGAGGTGAATTAGATTGGGGTAGAGTTGGGTGGATTTGTTTGGGGCAGAGCGGGGTTGATTGAGTGTAGTGGGTTGAACTGGTATGCAGTGGATTGGAGTGGGATGGATAAGATTGAATTTGGGTGGGTAATTCGGGTGAAGTCATAGAATTGATGTAGGGTGGATTGGATTAGAGTGGATGGAGTTGGCTGAATTAAATTGGACAGCTGTGGGATGGATTGGATTGGAGTAGGATGAATTGGATTCACTGGAGCGAGGTGGATAGGATTAGAGTGAGGTGGATTGGATTGGAAGGGTGGAATGGATTGGAGGGGGCAGATTGGATTGGAGTGGGGTGAATTGGGGTGGCTTGGATTGGATTGGATTGGAGTTGGGTGAGGTGCAGTGGAGGAGATTGGGTTGGGCTGGATAAACTGAATTGGTGTGGAGTGGATTGGGATAGAGTAGATGGATTGGAGTAGAGTGTAGTGGATTAGAGTGAGTGGGCTGGGCTGGAGTGAGTGGGGTGGATAGGAGTGTGGTGGATTGGAGTAGGGTGGATTGAAACAGGGAGGATAGGGTTAGGTGGATTGGAGTGACGTAGATTGGACTGGGGTGGATTGCCTTGAGATGAGGTAGATTGGACTGGCATGGCGTGAATTTGATTGGAGTAGGGTGGATTGGGGTGGACTGGATTGGGGTGGATTAGATTGGGGTGGGATGGACTGTAGTGGATTGGAGTGAGATGGATTGTATTGTATTGAATGGGGCGGGTTACGGTAGGATGGATTGGGGTACGTGGATATGATTGAGCGTGGTGGATTGGGGTGGGGTGGGGGTAGTTTGGTTAAGAATGTGTTGGATTGGGATGGGTTGGATTGGAGTGGGATGAATTGGATTGTGTGGGGTTGATTGGATTTGTATGATGTAGATTGATTGGAGGGGTGGACTGGATTGAAGTGGGGTAGATTAAGGTGGTTTGGAGTGGGATGGATTGTACTGGAGCAGGGTGTATCAATGTAGACTGGATTTGACTGGAGTGGGGTGGATTAAAGTGGATTGTATTGTAGTGAGAGAGACTGGGGTGGTATGGGTGGATTGATTGTGGTGGACTTGATTGGACTTGGAAGGATTGGATTGAACTGGGTAGGACTGGATTAGAGTATGTTGGAGTGGGATGGGATGGGATGGATTGGGGAAGGGTGGATTGGACTTGAGTGGGGTGTATCGGACTGGAGTGGGATGGATTTGACTGGATTTGGGGTTGGGGTGAGGTAGATTGGAATGGGGTAGATTGGACAGAGGTAGATTGCGGTGGATAGGAGTGGGATAAACTGGGGTAGAGTGAGGTGGATGGGTTTGGGTGAGGTGGATTGGAGTGGAGCAGATTGTTTTGGATTGCAGCAGGTTGGTAAGGATTGCAGTGTTGCAGGGTGGAGTGGGGCAGGTTGGACTGCAGCAGGTTGTTGTGGATTAAAGTGGGGCAGGGTGGAGAGGAGCAGATTATTTTGGATTGGAGTGGTTCAGGGTGGAGTGGGGCAGGTTGGATTGGAGCAGGTTGTTTTAGATTAAAGTGGGGCAGATTGGAATGGGCAGATTGAAATGGAGTAAAATGAGGCAGATTAGAGTGGGTCACATTGGTTTGGATTGGAGATGGAGCACATTGGAGTGGGGTGGATTGGAGTGACACCAGATTGTTTTGGATTGGAGTGGGGAAGGTTGTATTAGGGTGGATTGGAGTGGGGTAAACTGGATTGGAGTGGGGTGAATTGGATTGGAGTAGGGTGGATTGTGTTGGTATGAAGTGGATTAAATGGGAGTACAGTGGATTGGATTGGAGTGGGGCAAATTGATTTGGACTGGAATTGGGCAGATTGGAGTGGGGGATTGGAGTGAAACATATAGTTTTGAACTGGAGTGGGCACACTGGAGTGGAGATTGGAGTGAAACAGATAGTTTTGAACTGGAGTGGGCACACTGGAGTGGGGTGGATTACAGTGGAACAGAATTTTGGATTGGAATGTAGCAGATGGGAGTGAGGTAGATTCTTTTGGATTGCAGTGGGGCAGATTGTTTTTTGGATTGGAGTGCAGCAGATTGTAGTGGGCAGATTGTTTTGGATTGGAGTGGGGCAGATTGTTTTGAATTGGAGTGGGATAGATGGTAGGGGGGCATATTATTTTGGATTGGAGTGGGATATATTGTTTTGGATTTGTAGGGCAGATTGGAGTGGGGAGATTGTTTTGAATTGAGTGGGACACATTGTTTTTGGAGTGGTGCAGATTGTTTGGAATAAGAGTAGGGCAAATTGTGGTGGGGCAAATTGTGGTGGGGCAAATTGTGGTGGGGCAAATTGTGGTGGGGCAAATTGTGGTGGGGCAAATTGTGGTGGGGCAAATTGTAGTGGGGCAGATTAGATTGGAGTGAGTTGTGGGGATTGTAGTGGGGTGGGTTGGAGTGGATTGGGGTAAAGTGTTTGTATTGGGGTGGATTGATGTGGGGTAAGGTAGGATGGATTGTTGTGGGGTGGGAGAGATTGGAGTGAGGTGAATTGGGGTGTACTGCACGTTTATGGGTTAAAGAATCATTTCAGAAAATACACGTGCACTCTGCAATATTTTGAAGAAGATTATCGTCATTTTTTTTTCTTCAGAAAAGCACCCACAAGCAAAAACAAAAGAAACCATAAGTGGAAACTGAAAAAAGACGACTTAGCAAAATAAAGGAAATTTGGCTATAAAAAAATAAAACTTTGCAATTTTGTTTATCCTGCTGGGTATGTTTTTGCCACTCGCAAGCCTTCTGTTTGCAGGGCCCTAGAAGTTAACAAGAACAAAATAGTACCTCAGTCACATAGGGAGCAGCAGACAGGCACTGATTTATTTGAATCAATCAGTGTATGGTCCCTGCTCCACAGAGAGGAACAGAAATGATGCTAGGCCTGCAGTGACCAGTTACAAGGCTGTAAACAAGACTGCCACGCAAGCCAACAAATGGTTAGTGACAGACGGGCTCCAAGCCCTTTTCTGTACACAAGAGCCTCGCAAGCAAGACACATGTGCTAGCACATACACACATAGGCTCATCTCTAAACCCAAACAACATTATGTTCCCAGTTATCAAATTTGGGGCAGAAAGTGAAGGTGAACCCTACATAAAGCCATTTCTTTACACACTTCAATATAGCCTGCCTAATGTAGAAGGGTTTCGGACTTCTGCTAATCTTTAGAAGTCTCACCCTAATATCACTCAGGACTTGAAATTCTGCAGTGCTCATTTTAAGACCACTCTTGAGATGGTCTGCTTACCTCAAACCAGAGCATCTTGATTGCCCTGGAATTGAATCCATGGAATCGTTCTGTTTCCAAGGTCTTTCCTTTTCAAAGTGAACTATCTTTTTGATGATCTGCTTTCTTTTATGATCACTACATTATGTATCTCAATTTTTTTGTTTTCGATACAAGCAGCGTGAGTATTTGTGGTATCTTGGCCTGGACTCCACTTGGGCCTCCGGGTTCATCATCTTCTGTCACACTAGAGCCCACACACTGGAATCCATCATCCCAAACTCTAAAACAGATGGTGCCTGAAGCTATAAAAATCTGGAAAATGGTGCTAAAGCCCATGAAATTAGCCAGGATGTTATATTTGTCCCTAACCTTTGCCCAGATGATAACTACCAATGCGAGCAAGTTGGGATGGGGGAGCCACTCTAGACAATCAGTCAATGCAGGAGAAATGGCTTAGGGATGAAAGATATCACTCCTCGGATTCGAAGAAGTTGAAGACCATGTATCATGCACTCCTTCACTTCTCTAATTTTCTGTTCAATCATATCGATTTCCGTAGTAAAGATGGCCAATACAATTACAAAGTCATAAATAAACAGTGAGGGACAGGGTGTCAGACTCTTTCTGACCTAGTCTTTCTAATAATCAGTGGGACAGAGACACAGCTAATCTCACTACCAGCAACATATATTTGGTAGAAGGATGATATTTTGGCAGACAGGCTAAGTAGGGTCTTTCCACAACTTCTATCTGGCTCCCTATATTTTCAACTAAGTATACAAAAGAGTTAGATCTCTGGACCATCTCAAAGAATGCTCTTCTACCAGAATTTCTGTTCAGATATCAGGGACAAAGGTGCTTGGGGGCAGGTGCAATGACTCTTTATGGCCTCCTCTTCTCTTGCATGCCTTCCTTCCTTTCCCTTGATATTCAGGCTGTTAGCCATATTAAAGAAAGAGCAAGTGTGTCTAGTTCTGATAACTCCCTTTTGACTTTGAGTGAGGTAGTTTCAGTTGCTGAGGAAGATGGCGCAGGAGCAGAATGGATTCTACTAATGAGTCAATGTTCCCTCAGGTCTCCCTTTGTTAGCAGTAAAGTAAATAAGAATGACTTTCTATAGATTTCTCTGTGTTGTCAATTTCTTTGGGGTGAGTTTGTAAAATTAGTACATAATTAGAGCATTTTTAAATTATTTCTAAATCTCCTACCATAGGCTGTCACTAACGTAGACCATCTTACTGCCATCACTTTTCTTGTCCTTTCCACCCCCAAAGTGTGGATTCCAAAAGTCATTTTTTTATTCCAATTGCTGGCTAGGAAAACAATGATTTTTCTTCTGAGTCTTCTTTCTAGGAGAGAAGAATTCCTTAGATGGATGCTCCCTAGTAACCTTGCACCTGTTTAACGCGTTTCTAAGAAACCTTGCAGACATATTCCTTTTTCTACATTGACAGATGATTCAAACTTTCATGTAGATTTGTCAAGGGTTTGCACCTATCCATTTTCCATAGAATGTTGGATACATTTAGATTATGGTGTGTAGATGACCTTCTTTAGTAGAAAAAGTACGTAGGATATGTATTTTAAAGCTATAATGGATTGGTAATATCTGTTGTTGCTGTAACTTCACAAACAGTTGTGGAATTTAGTGACACCACCACTGTACTTGGTGAAGACAAAGCATTATGTGAATGGCTAACAACTGACTTTGCAAACGTTAAAGACAGCCATGTCATTTTAAATACACGTTGGTAGTGCTTTGTGTTTCTTCCTAAGATCTAGGAAGTATTAGTTATTAGCATATTTTTCAATAGCTATAGCCAATCTAACAAAGTGGTAATAGCTATGGATAATATTTAGAGTACCACAGTACTTCATAGAACTGCTATACTTAAAAAGGCAAAAAAATAAATAAATATGAATCAACTTGACACACTGCACTACAATATGTCAACTCTAACATACTAACGTGTAGTTTCAATTTGTTACATATTTAATTTTTTACAAAAAAGCCTATGGAGTACTATGGTAATACCTAAAAATTACTGTGCTACTCTTTATTTTTATTTTTTAAATAAAAACGTAGCTCTCTGAGAACATCTGTAAAACTATATAGAATAATATAAATGATTTCTCTACCAATTAGCATTTTCATATAACCTACTTCATTCCTATATCTAAAACCCTAACTCTGAATATAGCAAAAGTGTGCTAAAACAACACAACTTCTTATTATGTTCTATAAAGACAGCCATTAGCCAATCACATAATGCCTTCTCATCGGCATCTTCTACTGTGTACCGCAAAGCTACCACAGTATCACAGCAGAATATATAAGTATTTCAACACATAACTTTATCTGAACTTTCACTATTTACACCTACTATCAAAAATTACCATTTACACCTGATAATCTATACTCCTGCCACATTACATCTACATGTGTTCATCCACTTTCGTGCTACATATATTTTAAGTATCACACTCCACTCTATAGCACTCAACTACATGCAACTCCACCCTATGCTTATCAACTGTATGCCATCCAACTCTACCCAACTGACCTCTATTCCACTCTACTATATGCTATGACATTCTACTCCACTCCGGTCTAAGCCACTCCACTGTATGCCCCTCCACTTTACTCCACTCTATGCTATTCCTCTCTATGCCTCTCCATTATATGCCACTCCATTATATCCCACTCCACAATATTCCCCAGTGCACCTCTCTACTCTACACCACCTTACTCTGTGCTTCTCCACTCCACTGTATGCTATTGCACTGTGTGATTCTACTCCACGCTATTCCACTGTACACCACTATACTGTACCTCATTCCATTTTGTGCCAGTCCACACCACTCCAGTATATCCATCTTTACTGTACGTTATTCCACTCTATTCCTTCACACTCAAACGTATGGCACAAAACTGTATCCTTTTCCACTGTATGCCACTCCAATCTGCCACTTCATTCTACCCACTCCACTGTATGCTACTACACTCTATGCAGCTCCAGACTATGCCACTCCACTGTAACCAGTACCCTCTGCATCATTCCATTGTACACTATTCCAGTATATGCAACTCCACTTCACTCTGCTATTCTACTCTTTGCCATTTCACTCTATCCTACTCCACTCTACTCCACTATACACTTCTCTGCTGAATGCTATTCCACTGTGTGCCATTCCACTCTAGATCACTGTACTCTGCAATGTTCTACTGTACTTTATTACTGTCTATGCTGCTACACTGTATGCCACTCCACTCTTTGGAACTTCATTGTACCCCACTCTACTCTATGCTAATCCAATATGCTATTCCACTGTATGCAACTGCACTCTTTTTTTTGTCTTTTTTTTTTTTTGTCCTCATTTTCATACCATCCTTCCTCACCACGAGACGATATAAGACGGGGGGTCAATAAAGCAGAGTGTACTATGATCAAACACTGGCCAACTCCGCCAGACCTTTACCTGCCCGGAAGTATGGCCTCGCTATACCCACTCCACTTACCAACAACGACCAGTGGTAGTACGTTGGAGGCAAGTTTAATCGTTGGACCGTGCCAAATCCAAATGTGCTCCCTTATCCTCACCCAACCTCCCCCAAACCCCACCACTGCTTCAATTGATTCCAGAATCTATTTTTTTCACAAATCTTACTCGTATCCAGCTTTAAATTATACATCAAAGCATCTTTCCAATCCATAAACTTTGGGGGTGAGGCATCAATCCATTTTTTACAAATCGCTCTCCTTGCCACAAGCTTCAAAGAAAACGACAACTTCGAGTCATCCCTACTTATCCGCTGGGGTCCTGTCAAACATCCAAAAAACACAAGCAAGGTGCCTACCTTGAGTCTTATAGAGAGTATTTCACTAATAGCATCACCAACCTCTACCCAAAATTTGCTGAGCTTGGGACATTCCAGGAACATATGGACGTCATCTACCGCCAGGGTCCCACACTTCCTGCATCCGACCATATTGTCCTGATCCATTCTACAAAGCTTTACTGGTGTCCAGAAAATTCTGTGAATTGAGAACAAATGATTCCTCCTTAACGCAGCAGGCTTGACAATATTGTATAAAAGTGTAGTAAATACTTGCCATAAGTCTTTGTGCTGGTGCTCCAGCAAGTACTCTCCCCATAGCTCCTCTGGTAAGGTGAAATCACCGTCCACGATATCCATAAATAGCCAGTACCATCTGGCCAGCTCCTCCTGCAGGAGCCACTGATCTTCCAACTCATTTTTGCCTCCCAACTTCACTTTTAAATCCTTCGCCCAGCTGATAATCTGAAGGTACTTGAATTTGGACAAGTTACCCCCTACCCTCCCATTCAGGTTTTCAAATGATCTAACCTCTTCATTATCACAAAGTTGTCCCCAATATAACAAACCTGCAGCTTTTAGAGGGGTTGCCAATGCATCCTTAGTCCACTCCGGTGACCCTGGGGAATCCCAAATCGGGCCTTATCACTATAATACGATAATTTAGTGGTTCTTCTGATCGCATACCACATCCTTGCTAAATCTTGTAACACCTTAAATCTGATTGTCTTGAAGTACTTGGGGTCACCGAACTTATACATAAAACTTGTCTGAAACCCATTATCCTTTGCCATTGTGATCAGAGCCTTCCCCATCTCAGACTGACATGAGTAACTAAAGGTCTCACTCATATTCTTAAAAAAAAAGCCCACGCATAGTAGTGCATATCTGGCACAACCAACCCTCCTTTTTCTTTCCTCCTTCTCAATTTTTTCCAGGAAATATGTACACCTTTTAGATGCCCAAATGAAACTGCTAATTTTTCCTTGCAGTTTCCTTAAAGAATCCTTGCTAAACATTAATGGAATCGTATTGAAGATAAATGTAAACTTGGGAACAATCACCATCTTAAATAAATTAACCCGACCAATAATAGTTAAAGGTAGATTTAATCATCTCTTCAATAGGATATCCACCTCCCTCATAACCTTCCTAAAATTTGTTTCTGAGTTTACTTATATCCTGTGTTATAGTAATCCCTAAGTATTTAACCTCCTCCTTCTTAATTACAGAACTGCCTACTTCCATATTCAAAACCATCACCTCTGTCTTTCAGTTATTAACTGCATACCCCGATATACTCCCAAAATCTCTCAGTTCTTACAATACCAAATTAGTCTGGGTTAAATTGGAAGTATAAATCATCAGATCATCTGCATACAAGGACACTTTCATAGAAAAATTCCCACTCACAAAGGGGAGAATTTGCTGATCATTTCTAATTCTAGTAGCAAGTGGCTCAATATACAAGTCAAACAGAAGTGGGGATAACGGACACCCCTGCCGCGTACCCCTTCCTATCTTAAACCAGGAAGTAAGATCACCATTAATCAAAATTCTTGCATAGGGATCGGGATAAATTTTCTGTAACGTCCTAATAAAGTGTCCCCCAAGATTATAACCTTCACATACCGTCTTTAAATAATCCCAGTTGACTCTGTCAAAAGCTTTGGTTGCATCGATCATCACAACTGCTAAAGGGGAGTGGCATGTGGTGGCCAAATCAACCAAGGCTACCAACCCATATGTCAAACCCTGCATATTTCGTCCTTTCAAGAACCCTTTCTGATCAGTGTGTATCAGCTTCCCCATAACACCCCCTAATCTGACTGCCAAAATGTTTGCAAAGATTTTATAGTCCCAGTTTAGGAGGGATATTGGACGATAAGATTCACAACACCTAGGATCCTTCCCTGGTTTTAAAATTATGGTGATAATAGCTTCCTTCCAAGAGGGGGGGTCTCCCATCAGTCACAAGAATGTTATTAAAAAGTTCTCTAAAAAAACATAATGCTACTGCCCAAGATTCTATAAACTTCGGCGGACAACCCATCAGGCCCTGCCGCCTTACCTGATTTACCTGCATTTATCGCCTGCTCAAGCTCTACCATATCAATTGGCTCATTTATCGCCTTATTCTCCTCTTCACTTAGAGATCCCTTCACTGAAACGTCTAAATCCTCAGTGTATAATTCCTTAAAAAAATTTAAGAAAGTATCTTGCACCTCTTTCTTGCTCTTCCTAACCTCCCCCGAAATTCCGTCCCGAATTTCTCCCACCCGGTTCCTAACTATACCAGTTTTTATCTTCCAGGCCAACAGTTTGCCGCTGTTCTCACCGTATTCAAAATGAGACGCCCTGTTGGCTTCACATCTCATTCTGATCCGATTATTTATAACTGCTGCTAAATCCAAATGAGCCTCTTGATCTTGTTTATATAACTGATTGACTTCTTCCTCCTCCAAATCCATGGCTGCCAATCTCTGCTCAACCTGCCGAATCACGTTTTCTAGCCTACTTATTTCTTCATAGTACTTTTTCCTTCTATATGCAGCTACACTTATCAGCTTCCCTCTCAAAAATGCTTTGAATGCATCCCATACTATCGCAAGCGAGGCTAACCCTTTATTAAGATCGAAAAATTCTTCAGTCCCTCTCCGTAACTCTGCTACAACCTCATCTTCCAATAATAACATTCTATCCAAAGTCCACCTTCTCTCTCTTTTATGCCCAAACCAACTAAGCTTCAAAGTCACAGCTGAGTGATCCGAGAGATGGGCCCCAATATGTAAAACTTCTTCCATAGCCTCTTTCAAACTTTCATCAATTAGAAAATAATCAATCCTAGATTGATGTCTATATTTTTTGTTGTTATAAGTATAGCCTCTTTCACGCCCGTGCTTTTCTCTCCAAACATCATATAAACCAAATTGTGACATCATTAATCGAACCTGAGCATGCATTTTCTCGTTAATTCTTGACCTACTCCGTGAGGACCTATCCAACTCATAATTCAACACTACATTAAAGTCCCCCGCCCATATAATAGGGTCCCAATATTGGAGCAAAACGAGTGAGAGCTCTCTCAACGGAGCTGTATCATCACGATTCGGACCGTAATACCCCACTAGAGTAAATGCTAAATCATACACCTTTAATCTCCCCACCACCCATCTCCCAGACTTATCCACCAGACCCTCAACAAAAGATATATTAGCATGGTTTTTTATTATGATGGCTACCCCCTTACTAGCCCCGCAAAATTAGAACTAGCTATCTGCTGCACCCATCTACATGGTCGAAAAACTTCCACACACTCTTCCCTAGAAAGATGGGTTTCTCGCAAAATCAGCACGTCTCATTGAGCCATCCTTCAAATATTGTACCGTCCTCTTTTGTCTGCTCTTCACCCGGAGGCCATTAACGTTCCAGGACAGGACCTTCAAATCAGTTCTCGACATACACCCTCAAAGGACCCCTCTCCCCTGTTAGACCTTGTATTTCCCCACCTTCCTCTCTATACATCACATCACCCAGGACCTTTTTTCCCTTTTTCCTTATGCTATACTCCACCCAGTGCTCCCCATCGCCCCTCTCCCTCCCCTCAACCCACCCCCATCCTCCCAACCCCAGGAGAACCCTCCCTATCTTCATTACCGCCTATGAAGGGTCATCATGCAGGGCTCAGAGCCTCATATCACCATAACCAACTAACCGATGTTAGAGGAGGAGGCCAATACTATGCCAGAATCTTGCTCTAATCTCTTAATCAGGTCATCAACATCATTACAATCATTGAAATTATACATCTTATTATTTGCCATTACTCTTAGGGATGCCGTGAACCTAAATTGGGCCGTAGCCCCAAGTCTTCTCAATATATCGATTCTTTTCCCCAGCTCCCATTGCTTATTTAAAGTAATAGAAGCAAGGTCTGACCTAACCTCAAATGGAGCACCATTCACCAAGAGTGACTTCTTCTTTAATGCCATCTCCAAAATGCGTCCCTTAAGCCCATATGTAATAAAGTAGACCAAGATTTTCCTTGGCCTATCCCTGTTGGGGGCATTTTTGTGGGGACCCTATGTACCCTTTGAATATCCTTTGCAATATCGACTCCAGCATCATCAAATTGTATTTCCTGGGTTATTCATTTTACCACAAAACCCTTCAAGTTATCTCCCTCCAATCCCTCAGGGACTCTGAGGAACCTCAAGTTATTTCTCCTTTGATTGTTTTCCAAGGATTCCAGCTTAGCCAGCATTCCTGCTTCTCGTGATTTCAGACCTCTTATCTGCTATTTATTTTCCTCGACAACAGCCCTCAAGTCACCGACCTGTCCGCCCTGCCAAATCGTCAATTTTTTCCCCAAGATCTTCACACAAATTCCTAATCTCCTCCTGATTAGCTTTAGACGTTTTAAAACCGTCCTTCAATTCCATGGCTAAGGCCTTCAACATATCTGTAACAGAGTCACTGGGTAGGTTTACCTCCCCACCCCCATTCAAGGGGTCAAGTTCCCCTCCAGCCTGTATGTCGGCTTGACTGACCTCCCTGTCCTCCTCCAGTAACTCCGTCATCCCCAAAACGGGTTCCGGGGATATTTTGTTGGGTCGAGTCCCCATTAACCATTGAGGTAGATATTTCCCCCCCTTCCCAGCAAGGGCTGTCCTGCCTCTGCCCCTTGCGCACTTGACATTTTTGGGGTTCCGGGTAACACCCTAAAATAAGTCCTTAATGAGGGGGTGACCTTTATTTTCCTCCTTGAAGCGGAACCTAAGTTACTTAGAATACCTTTCCTCTTACCTCAACTATCCATTTGCTCTTCCTTACTCTCCCCCGCAGTCTGCTTCTGAAAATTCTCGCCGGATTCCACTTCTATCTGCTTTATCGTCGCCTTCGCACTTCGCAGGGAGTAGGCTGCCCCACCTCTGCCACCCCTAACTCCTATCTTCCCTTCTCTTCTGGCCCGGCTCCGAGCCACCCCCTCCGCCATATCCACCATGGGACCTTGAAACCCAGAGAAAATAACATTATTCCCTACTTGTAGTCTGATATTTATGGAGCAAAAAGAGCCTCCCACAGACCTTCGGCGTTCTTGCTTGCTTCTTGAAGCCCCGACAGTAAAAAATGCCTTCTCACCTTCTTCTAAGTCTTTCCCTGTGCCTTTGTAAATGCAGCTGGTGCTGACTCTGACACACCTCCCCTGGAAAGGAATCCTTGCTACTGCTTCCCTTCCTCTGAACACCTCCGAGGCAGCTCTCAGCAGGGGCACCGCCCGCTTCTGAATGTAACTGCTCCGTGCCCCTGCCACCTTCAAAGGGAAGAGAAAAACATTCCTCAATGGAAATTGCAGTCCTGCCGCCTCCTCGGACCCCCGGTAAGTGGCTAAAGTTCAAAAACGGCATTCCGCACATTTCGCACATTGTGCGCTCCGAGCCCTGCTGCGCCCTCTGCGTCCGGCCCCCAGCCGGTTGCCATGTTCTCATGCAACTGCACTCTGTCCCTCAACTCTATGCTATTCAACACACTGTCTCTCCACAATACCCTACTCCACTGTGCGCCACTTTATTGTATGGTATTCCACTGTACTCTACACCACTCTATGCCACTCCACACTATGCCACTCTGCTAAAAGCTACTCCACTTAATACCACTGTACTGTATTTCAGTTCATACCACTCCACTCTACACCACTCCAGTGTACACTCCTCCACTATACACCACTTCACTGTGTGCTACTCCACTCTTTACTATTTCAGTGTTGGCTACTTTATTGTATGCTATCCCACTGTGTACCACTTCACTGTAAGTTACTCCCCTGTATGTCACTCCACTCGGCTATTCCTTTGTATGCCACTCCACTCTACTCCACACCACTCCAGTCTATACCACTTTACTGTATGCTATTCCACTGTGCCCCACTCCACTCTATGCCATTTCACTGTACACAAATCCACTGTACTGCACTCAGCAACATAGTACTGCACTTGACAATGGTCTTTGCACCTCCACTCTACCGCACAGTACTCCACTCCATAGTCTGCACTGCACAAGAATGTACTCTAGTCCATGTACAGCAGTTTACTTTACTCCATACTACTGTTTGACACTCTACTCCACTCACCTCCTTCTATGCCGTTCCACCCCACTTTCCTATATTCTGTGCTGAGATACTACTCCACTATACCACATTGTACTGCACTCTATACCACTCTACTGTATGCTACCCTACGCCACTCAACTCTACAACAGTCTAAACCACTCCAGTATACCATACTGTAACACACCCTATGCTACTCCACACCGCTCCACTGTATACTGAAATCCACTCTGTGGCATTCTACTGTGCTCCATGTTATGACAGTTTCTGACACTCTACATTTTGCCATTCAGCTACACTGTACCACACTCCACACCACTCTGTGCTATGCAACTCCACTGGACTTCACTCTACTCCACTACACAACACTTTGCCCCACTCTATGGCACTGTATTACACCCCACTCTATGCAACTCCACTTTAGAAGACTATTCTACACACTATGCCACTGTACTACACTGTACTCTATTCTTTGCCCCTACACTACACTGTACAGCCCTATACACTATTCCACTGCATGCCACTCCCCTCCATGTCACTCCACTGTACACTATAACACTGTACGCCACTACAGACTACCCAACTACAGTGAGGTGACGACACAGTGTATGGAAATGTGTGACACAGTAAATTGAAGGTGTTGCATGAATATTTATATAAGGTGTAAATTTAGGTTCAGAATTTCAAAAATTTGTGTAGTTTAAGTTTTGTTTCTATAGAGAGAATAAATAAATTGTAACCTTTGGTTTTTCATTATACATTTCTCAAATAACAACAGGGCCCCAGGAGGCCGTCCCTGCAATGAGAAGCACCTGGCATCCCAAAAGTGCTATACAACTTGATTCATGTCCCGCTGCACTGGGGGTTCCAGCAGTCAGAGAGTGGGAACAACATTTCCCAAATAAAAGGACCCCAGGAGGCCGTTCCTGCAATGAGAAGCACCTGGCATCCTGAAAGCACTATCTGGCAAGATTTGTGTTCCGCTGCACTGGAGGTTTCATCAGTCCAAGAGAGTGGGAACTACATTTTCCAAATAACAGGGTCCCAGTAGGAGGCCCCTGCAACGAGGACCACCTGACATCCTGAAAGCGCAATATAGAGAGATTCATGTCCTGCTGCACTAGGGGTTCCAGCAGTCAGAGTGGGAACTCCATTTCCCAAATAACAGGGTCCCAGGAGGTGGTCCATGCAACAAGAAGCACATGGCATTCCGAAAGAGTTGTATAGCGCAATTCGTGTCCTGCTTCACTGGGGGTTCCAGCAGTCGCATAGAGTGGGAACTACACTTCCCACATAACAGCAGGTCCCTAACAGTTGGTCCCTTCAATGAGAAGCACCTCCCATCCCGAAAGAGCTATATAGCACAATTCGGGTCCCACTGCATTGGGGATTTCAGCAGTCACAGAGTGGGATCTACATTTCCCAAATAACAACGGGGCCCCAGGAGGAGGCCCTGCAATGAGAAGCACCTGGAATCCTGAAAGCGATATATTGCGTGATTTGTGTCCTGCTGTGCGGGATGCATGCGGACTGTACCCAGGCAAATCCCAGGCCAAGGTTGGGCCCATCCATGCATGTCGAAGTCTGGAGGAGGCTGGGCTGGGCCACCGCTCTAATGCTTATGCCGGACGCTTGAGGTACTGTTTGTTCATCTGTTTGACTGCAGCTGCAATCTTTCTTTTAGCCTTTGAGTGACAGTGGACATGGTTGAATATTTGGGAAGAAGGTTTCAGTTTGTATTTTATTCTAGTGTGGTTTACTTATTATCTTTTTGCATATGGTCAAAAGGAAGGCTGTAGAGGATGGGGTGGGCTTGGCAAAAAAAAACCTCATGAATCACTGAAATTCAGTGGACAGTTGTGTTCTGGAAAGAAGTGATAATCTTCTATTGGAATGCAAGGAGATATTGGCACTGCCTTTAGATACCTCAGTCCCTCCCTTTTTCGCCAAGTTTGCTCATTTTTATAAATTCCTAGAGTAATGCAAAAAAATCCAAAATATGTTACAAAATCGGGACAAGAAGGGACTGTAGCCAGCCAGAGAGGCCAGAGCGGATCTAGTTTCTGCTCAGTCACCATCTGTTCCTGCTCATTTGACGCAGGTTACTAGTGATAATGTTTTCCCCTGTAGCAACTTTTTAATCAATATGTTGGATAAGCAGGGCCACGCTACAATTCAGGCTTCTTCTGTTGTTGCCTCTGAAATAGATGTCCTTCCCCCATTTCAAACAATCTTAGTACATTTCTCTTATACAAGATCTGAATGCCAAAGTGGGGGAGCTAAAGACCTTGGTAATTTCCTTGACTTTCCCTTTTAAAGCAGAGAACACAATGGGCAACGCACATTCTGCAGTTTTATGCACTAGCAGTTCACACATTGCCCCATTCAATCCATCTCTGATGCTCCCGAGTAAGGTTCTTTCTCCACCTCCTAGGTGTTCTGTTACCATTGACCCTGTTCTGGGCATTAATCGTCAGTGTCCTAACACTACTGATTCCTATCGTAGGAGGTTAGTGGGCAGCCAAGTGGAAACAGATTGCACGAACATGAGCATGCCTGGGAGGCAAGTGACAATCATGTGCATAGTGTACTGAAGTAATAGTGGGTCAAATACTCCTAATATTGTCATGAGGATCAACATCCCCAAGTTACACATTTCAATACATAAAGAAGGAGAAGAATCCATTAAAAACACGGTGATACATTTGATACGTTACGTTATAAGCTGTTATTTATTCATTCATCATGATATAGTTGGGCCCTCTAGGATAAAAGCCCCTCATTCACACCACATGATAGAAGTAAATCTCAGGGATAGGGGTAAGGTGGACAATCTGGTGACCCTCAACATTAGCTCATGTCCTCTGTTTCATTCGAGTTTCCAGTTTATGTATCAAAGGCCTTCAAATTACTCTGAGATGTGGCCCCCTCGCCTATAGTGAATTGTTCCTCAACAATGACAACAATTGACTTGGAGAGGTGGTTGATTCCCATCTAGATCCTCCTTTTTCCCTTCCATTGATTTCTATCCATTCTCCTTTGGCTGTAGCTGGCTTGGATCTCACTACTTCACATAGTCCATGTGTTTCTGAATCCTGGCTGGTCTTTAGCTCCAATCCTACATCCATAGTTGTCCCTGTTTCTTATGATCATGCTAGTTCTTATTGTTTTTTACCAAATTATATCTTGAAGGCAGAGGTCACTCAGGTCATGGCTTTGCCCACACCATCAATTGCATTACAACATACTGGGCTGCTCCTTGTCTCTTGAAATGTAGGGGGCTTGAGATCTAAGGTATATGTTCCCTATTTCTGGATAATTATGACATCTGGCTCTTTCAGGCGACGTCAGCCTTGGATGTGATTTATAGGTCAGGATATCTTTTGTATTCCTTCACTCCCTAGCCAGAGGAGTAGGCCATTGGGAGGTTTAACCATTTGGGTCAATACATTGTTAAATTGTCATTGGTCAATTAACCATTCACTCTCCCGATATTTTGGGCAATCAGTTGAATTTCAGGCTTTGCTCAGGATTAATCATCGCTAATGTCCGTGCAAGAGAGGTCCCTTCTTTGGATATTCCTCCTATTAACAGTTGGTCATAGGTAGTCGTCCAACTAAAATCTTCAACCATTGTGTTTGGGTTAAGGGCCCTTAATGGAAGGACAATATCTGATCTAAAAGGTTGTCGCACATATAATAAAGTTGATCACACAAGTAGAATAGACTATTGTTTAGTCGATCTCAGACTGGGGCCAACTGTTATCAACATGGTGGTAGTAGAGCGTATAGAGAGTGATCACAATCCACTCTCGCATATGCAAGCATTATATAGTAGATTCAGGCCCTGCTATGCACCCCAGGGACTTAATTTTGACCAACGATAAACATTCGAAATAGCATCAGGTGGCCGCCCATCCTGATATGTTGTAAATCTTTACTTATGCACCTAGAGGAGGATTACACTACCACTAATGACCAGTTGATGACATTACATTTCGATTTCTTTGGGAGAGCAGCAGTGCATTTTTTAATACCAATAAACTGGAAGCAATAGAACTATACGGAAACATTCCTAGTTCACTAAGGAATGTTGCACATTAAATTCATCATTGGTTAAAGTAATTAAATTTAAGAATATGGCTCTAGTTCCTATACTTCGGAAATCGTACAAAGCAGCTATCCTTAAAGCCAAGCAAATTTGGAATGAACAAAGGTAGGGAGCGTTAACTTTTGGTCACTGGTTTCCTGTGGTGCTGCCTCAAGTGTACTGGATGTCACAACCAACATTACACCTGCAGACTGGGTAGATTATTGTAGTCATTTGTATTGCACTGATCCCACTCTCTTGGTTCAGGAGCAGTGTTCAGTTTCATCTCTCCAGCCCAGTCAGTGGTAGGGCCTCTGGCCCGGATGGCATCCTGGCTGACCTGTTTTTAAATGACAGGGAAATTTGGCCCGTTTACATCCTCGCAATAGCTAATGGAGTAGCTGCTGAGACCCTAATTCCCGACACCTGAAAGGGTGCTATTGTGGTACCAATACATAAAAAAAGGTGATCGGTCTTTGCTGAGCAACTATAGGTCTATTAGATTGCCTGCAGAAAGTTTTCTGCCGATGTGTCCTGGGGAAAATTCAGGACTGGATGTCCGATTGTGACATCCTTAGCATGATTTAAACTGGATTCCGCAGGAAAATTTCCACCATAGATCAAGTGTTCCAGTTTCTGCTCCTATATTGGAGAACCGTCACAGTTGGTAAGGACAGTTTTTATGTAGTATGGAGGGTTCTTTTGGACATGGCAATACCCCATATTCCTTAATTACACTACGATTACATGAGGGTACCTATACACGTTTTAGGTGGGGTGACCAAGGGCAGATTACCATAAGATGCCTGTATCTAGGGGAGTGCGCCAAGGTTCTTTACTGGCACCCACCTTCTTTTTGTTATTTATTAACAATATAGTTCCCTTACTGACTCAGGTAGAGATGGATGCCCCGCTCCTGGAGAAAACTAAAGTTCCGATCCTTCTGTTTGCCGGCGACACTCTGTTAGTCTCCAAAACACTGAGCGGACTGCAGAAACTCCTAATAGGCTTTGAATTGTGTCTCACCCGTGGCTTGGAGAACAACACATCGAAAACCAAACTGTCATTCAATCCCCACAAATCATTCAAAGAGAATACTAACCGTGGGAGGAATTCCTCTTGAGTTGGTGAATTCATTCACTTACTTAGGAATAACGATCTTGGGAAACATGACTTGGAAGATGCACATCATCAAGGTGGCCAATGAACAAAAACAGATCACGGGTGCTTTAATAAAGGAATATACTGATTCACATACTAAACTAATTTGACCGGTCCTCCAGATCTATGAGGCTAAAGCCTCAGGTTCCACCCTCTATGGTGCTGAACTCTAGGGATTTTCTAATATTGATGAGTTATCCAAAGTAGAAAACAATTTTGTGAGGGGCTTAGTTTCTCTTCCATTGACTACCATGTTGTTTCCATTTTTTTATTGATTTGGGCATCAGGGGATTGGTGTGCAAAGAAATATTGTATCCTCTCTTGTTCTGGAGGCATCTATGGACCACTCCCAAGTTAGCTCACTACATAGGAGCCCTCCAGGTTGTGCTAAAAGCTGATCACTTTAGTAAAATTCCCTGGTTTAGGAGCATCAAAAACAAGCTGTATTCACTCAGGCTGCCTGAGTTGTGGGATCACCCAGAGGCTGCTAAATTTCCACCTAAGGATGATTTTAAAAAGTGCTATTGAATGGCTGTAGCTACTTGTAAATTGCGAAGTGCTGCTTTCTCTAAGCTATCATGTGATTTTATTGAATTTAAATGTGAGAGCAGATACAAGGTACTCTGGGATCAGATTCTGGTAGCTAAGTACAGGAAAGTCTATTTTTTGAGTAGGTGGCCTACCATTCAGATTGTTTACTTCTAAATGGTCGAGCGGGGGAGCAATTGTATGTCCAGCTTGTAACTTGTATAACAAGAGTCTAACCCATGTTTTATTTGTTTTTCCAGTTTATGCATAGTTCTGCAGAAAGTGCCTAACCCCAGTATTCAGACGTTTAGGTGTCCCTAGTCACTCATTTGCCCTTCGCATTCTCAGACGGATTTTAGACTGGTGCATAGCCATTTCCATTGTCAAGTTTCTTGGCGCCATGTGTCTTCTTTGGAGAACAATCCTCTTCTTATTAGAAAAAGCCTGAAGCTGCTGGGTAGCTTAATTGTTGCATTTGTAACTATTCATGTACTGTAAGCATATATTTTTTTAACTAACAGTATTAGCTGCATTATTTGCAAAAGTATTGATCACATGGTGTAATTTTCCCATAGGATATATATATATATATATATATATATATATATATATATATATATATATATATTTTTTTTTTTAAACAATTGTTCATGTTTTATTGTCTGAATTGGATTGTACCTTTATAGTCATCCTTCGTATTCTGTTTGTCCGTTTGCAATTTTATGGTCCTGGTGACCAAAATAAAGTTTTTAAAAACCTACTAAAAAAACGAAGTTTACGGATGAGTTAGACTTAGAAAATATTTATTCTTTTGATACTAGTTATAAGTATTACTTATTACATTTAGCACTTCAGAACCACCTTCAAGTTACTAGAACTCATGCACCACTGTACCCAATGTTTTCTCATCCCCTGTCACACTACATTAACTATAATCCACCACTCTACCATGCACTCTGTTCTCACAAATGATGTCATAAATGTTGTTATGGCTGCTATGATTTCACAAGGTGTAAGTGACGTAATTTGTGAGTTATTGTTCATGTAGTGTAGCGAGTGAGGTGAAAACAATGGGCATGGAGGTATACGAGTTATAGTAATTTGAAGGTGGTGCATAAATTTAATTTATATCTAACTTTGGAATTTCAAATGTTTGAGTAGTTGGGTTTGTATAGAAAGAATAAATACAGTTTGCCTAACTCTTACTTATCCCTAACCTTTGTTTTTTATTGAATTTCAATGTTTTTTTAATTTTTTAATAAGAGTTTCAAAGCACATTGTTGAATATCATTTAATAGTGTGTCATTAATTAGAGTGCTGTACTGTAGAATGGAGGAGAGTGTCATAGAGTATTGTAAAGTGGAACAGAGTGTAGTGGAGTGAGGTAGCATACTGTGGAGTAAAGTCGTGGAGTATCATAGAGTGGAACGGCATGTTGTACAGTGAAATAACATGGCTTATAGAAAAGCAGGGTGTCGTAGAATGTCAGAGTGGAGTATTGTGTTGTAGAGAAGAGTGGCATAGAGTTCAGTAGGGTGGAGTCCAGAGGAATTTCATAGAGTACACTGGATTAAGTGTGCTACAGTGGAGTGGTATATCATATAATTGAGTAATGTGTCATAAATAGGGGTGGAGTGGCGTATTTTCTAATGATATACAGAGTAGAACAACAGTGGATGGGCATAGCGTGCAGTAGAGTGGCATAGAGTGTAGTATACTCTCGTAGACTGGAGTTCCATCTAGTGGAATGGAGTGTTGGACAGTGAAGCAGCATAGAACAGAGTATAATACATTGGGATAAAGTGTACTAAAGTGGAATATAGTAAAGTGGCGAGCACTGCAGTCTGATAGGGCATAATAGACTAAAGTGTCATAGAGTGGAATGACGTGTCATAGAGTATAGTGGATTGAACTGCAGTAGACTGGGGTGGTGGACAGTTGAGGAAAGTGTTATAAAGTTGAGTACTGTATTGTACAATGTAGTGGCATATTGTACAGTACTGGAAAGTGCTGTAGAGACTACAGGAGAGTAGATTTGCATTCAGTGTGGTACCGTTTCCAAGAGTGGCATAGAGTATTGTACATTGTAGTAGAGTGTGCTAGAGTGGATTGGCATATAGTGTTGTAGAATAGAATGACATAGAGTGGTGTAGAGTGAAATGGTGTGGAGTATTGTGGAATACGGTCATAGAATACAGTGGAGTAAAATGGGGTGCAGTGGCTCAGAAAGAGTTGCGTACAGTGTCAAAGTGGACTAGAGTATTGTAGAGCAACAGAGTTGAGTAGAGTCTTGAACAGTGGCATGCAATATAGTAAAGTGTTGTACAGTAGAGTGTAGGTGAATAGAATGGAGTAAAGTGTTGGAGAATGCCATGCAATTTAGTAGAATGTTGTAGAGTATAGTAGTGTCATAAAGTGGAGCTGCATAGAGTGGGCTGTTGTACAATGTCAGACAGTGAGATGAAGTCTTGTTCAAAGGAGTAGAGTGAAAGAGTTGAGTGGAGTAACATAGTGTAGAGTAAAATATGACAGAGTGTACAGGGGTGTTGATGAGTAGAGTGGCATGGATTGGAATACAGTGTAGTCGCATAGTGTTGAGCCAAGCAAACTGTTATAATTTGGAGTGGTGTCTTGTATAGAAGAGTGGAGTGCTGTCCCATAAACAATTTCAAAAGGGTTGTGCAGTAGAATAGTGTTCAAGCATAGAATGGAGTCTACAGTTGGTCAGTGGAGTGTACAGAGATAGAGTGGTGTCGTAGTGTGCGATAAACTGTAGTAGAGTTTTATAGAGTGGAGTTATATTGAATGGAGCAGCGTGTCATACAGTGGAGTGGTGTAGAGTAGACTGTCATACACCGTAGTGGCATGCACAGGAGTAGCATATAGTGGAACAGTGTAGACTGGAGTGGTATCCAATGGAATAGTGCAGAATTGAGTAGTGTAGACTGGAGTGGCATAGGCACTTGAGTGGTGTGGGGGGAGGTAGTGTACAATGGACTGCCATATAGTGGAGTGGTATAGGCTGCAATGGTGTACAGTGGAGTACCGCAGAGTGGAATAGCATACAGTGGAGTGAGAGAGAGTAGAATTATCAAGCAATGTAGTGGAGTAGAGTGGCATACACTGAATTGGCGTGGAGTGGAATAGCATACAGTAGAGAAACATACTGTGGAATATCTTACAGTGGACTGTTGTAGAGTGCAGTGGAATAGCGTAGAGTGGAATGGTGTACAGTGGAATAGAATATAGTGCAGTAGCAACCAATGGAGTGGCACACACTGGAGCGGCATTTACTGGAGTGCGGTAGAGTAGAATATAACTGTTAGACCTGGCCTTAGGGTGGTCATCCCCCAACTTTTTGCCTGCCTCCCTCCACTTTTCCAACACTTTTTTGCTGGTTTTAGAACTCTGCACACTTTACCACTGCTAACCAGTGCAAAGTTGCATATTATATCTCCCTTAAACATGGAAACATTGGTTCATCCCCAATTGGCATATTCAATTTACTCATAAGTTCCTACTAAAGTGCACTACATGTGTCCAGGGCCTGTAAATTAAATGCTATTAGTGAGCCTGCAGCACTGATAGTGTCACCCACATAAGTAGCCCCTTAGCCCTGTCTCAGGCCTGCCATTGCAAAGCCTGTGCGTGAAGTTTCACTGCAACTTTGACTTGGCATTTAAGAGTACTTGCCAAGCCTTAAACTCCCCTTTTTCTACATATGTCTCCCCTAAGGTAAGCCCTAGGTAACTGATAGGGCACAGTGCTATGTAGGTAAAAGGCAGGACATGTACCTATGTATTTTATATGTCCTGGTAGTGAACAACCTCTAAATTTGTTTTCTACTACTGTGAGGCCTGTTCCTTAGATACACCCTTGTATACTTTTTGAGTGGTAGATTCTGATCTGAAAGGGGTAACCAGGTCATAATTAGAATAGCAAGAATGATAATAGAAAATCCTGCTAATTGGTGAGGTTGGATGTTATATTACTATTTTAGAAATGCCACTTTTCGAAATTGAGCATTTCTCTGCAGTTAAAGCCATCTGTGCTGTGTAGCCTGTTTTCAAACATCTGGTCTGTGCTCATTGACAGCTACCTTGTGCATTTCACACAGACAACAACAAACACAGGACACTCAGTCTCGTCTGCATTCATTTGCATATTGAATTGGTCTTCCTGGGCTGGAAGGGTGGAGGGCCTGATACTTACATTACAAAGGCCAGTATCCTGCAATAACAAAATAGACTGCCAAACCACCTACTGGAACCCTGGCAGACAGGACTGAACTGAAAGGGGAACTTGTGGACTTCAAAACCATTCTCTGAAGTCTCCCCCACTTCAAGAGGCATTTTTGGGTAAATAAACTGGGTCTCTAACCCTACCAACTCAGACACTTCTGGATTTACACCTGCATCCTGTCAAGATGATCTTCCTGGCTGCCCAAAGGACTTATCTGGACTGCTTTGCTGAGGGGGATCGCTGCCCTTCTGTGGACCCTGCTGGCCTCTGACTATGTTGAGAAGGACTTTGCCTTCCCCTAGAATGCTCTCCAAGGGCTTGGATTGAAGTCTTAGAGCCAGAAAGACTTCATATCTTCAGGAAACTCCTTGTGCATCATAAAATTATGTACCGCCTACTGAAATCAACGCGAAGCCTACCTTGTGGGCAAGAAATCACCGAACAGCTGACTGAATGATGCAGCCCCAACTTCCCGACTAAAAATTCGAGGCAGCGCCTGCCTAGTGTCGGAAAATTTGATGTATAGCCTACCGGATTGATGCAGTGCCCGTACTTTCTTCCAGCACATCAAGGATTTTCCCCGCATTGTCCTTGGGTGTCAAAATATCCCTGCACCACAGTGAAGAAGCATGGAAAGAAATTATGCATCGTCTGTACCGCATCCGAAAATTGAACGCACGCCCTATTTTTCCACACATCTCCTCCTCTGTGGTCTCCGTCTGCCGTTATTTTTGATGCAGACAAGGTACTGTGTGTTAAAAAGAGAATTCATTTCATTTTTAAGGATTAAGACTCTTTTAAACATTTTAAAACTGATATTTCAACTTGTGCTTATTGGACCTTTGTCGTTTTGACCTTAATTTATTCAGATAAATATTATCTATTTTTCTAAACCTGTGAGGTGTATTTTTGTGGTGTTTTCACTATGGTACTGTATGACTTATTGCACAAATACTTTACACATTGCATTCTATGTAAAGCATGACTGCTCAGTGCCAAGCTACCAGAGGATCGGCACAGGATAATTTGGATTGTGTTTGACTTACCCTGACTATGATTGTGGTCCCTACCTGGATACCTGTACACCTCTGCCAACTAGAGACTGCATTTCTAACAGTAATAATACAGTGGAGTGGCATAGAGTGGAGTGTTGTCCAATGCAATAGTCTGGAATGGAGTGGTATAGACTACAGTAGCATACAGTAAAATAGCGAACAGTGGATTGTCATAAAATGAAGTGGCATGCATTTGAATAACGCAGATTGGAGTGTTGTTCCATGCTGTGGTATAGAGTGGAATACTATAACGTGGAGTAACAGAGTGGAGTGGCATACACTGCAGTGGAGTAGAATACAGTGGAATAGTGTACAGTATAATGTCGTACAGTGCAATAAATTCCAGTGAAGTTTCAAAGAGTGGATTGGTATAGAGTGGAATAGTGTACACGGCTCTGTCATAAAGTGTTAGTGCTATACACTGTAATAGGGTGGAGAGGAGGGGCATAAAGTGAAGTGGCATAGACAGGAGTGGAGTACACTGGAGTGCAAAAGAGTGGAGTGGCATACAGTGTAGTGGTGTACAGTGGAGTGCATAGAGTGTACTAGCATACAGTGGAGTGAGGTACAGTTGAGAGACATACAGCGGAACACCATACTATGTAGGGGGGTAGAGTAGACTGGTGTACACTTGATTGGCGTAGAGTAGACTAGCATTCAATAGAGAGACGTACTGTGGAATAACGTACAGTGGACTGTTGTAGAGTGCAATGGCATACAGTGGAATAGTGCAGAGTGGAGTGTCATACAGTGGAATAGCATATAGTGTAGTAGCGACCGGTGGGGTAGCTTACAGTTGAGTGGCGCACACTGGAGCAGCATGCACTGGAGTGGGGTAGAATAGACTATAATACAGTGGAGTGGCATAGAGTGGAGTTTTGTCAAATGGAATAGTATAGAATGGAGTGCTGTACAATGGAGTGGCGTATACTGGAGTGCAGTGAGTAGAGTGCTGTCTAGTGGAGTGGCTTACAGTGGAATAGCATATGGTGTAGTAGCGACCGGTGGGGTAGCTTACAGTTGAGTGGCGCACACTGGAGCAGCATGCACTGGAGTGTGGTAGAATAGAATATAATACAATGGAGTGGCATAGAGTGGAGTTTTGTCAAATGGAATAGTATAGAATAGAGTGGTGTATAATGGAGTGGCGTATACTGGAGTGCATTGAGTAGAGTGCTGTCTAGTGGAGTGGCTTACAGTGGAATAGCGATCAGTGGAGTGTCGTAAAGTGGGGTGGCATGCACTGGAATACTGCAGAGTGGAGTGTTGTTCAGTGCAGTGGTGCATATTGGAATACGATAAGGTGGAATAACATGGAGTGCCATGCAGTGGAGTAGCGTACAGTGGAATACCACACAGTGGAATAACATCCAGTGACATTTTGAAGAGTGCCATAGATTGATATAGTGTACACTGCTGTGTCATAAAGTGTGAGTGCCATACAGTGTAATATGGTAGAGTGGAGTGGCATAATGTGAAATGGCATAAAGTGGAATAGTGAATAGTGGAGAAGCATACAGGGGAGTGGCCTAGACTGGAGCGGCATGCAATAGAATAGCATAGACTAGACTGGCATAGACAGGAGTGGTGTACAGTGGAGTGGCATACAGTAGAATACCATACAGTACAGAGTGTTACAGTGGAGTGGTGTAGAGTGGAATAGTATTTAGTAGATTAGCATGCACAGGCATACAGTGTAGTGCTGTAGACTGGAGTGGCATGCGCTATGGTGGGGTAGAGTGGAATAGTATACAGAAGAGTGCTGTAAACTGGAGTGGTGTGTACTGGAATAGTGCAGAATTGAGTAGTGTAGATTGGAGTGGCATACACTGGAGTGGTGTAGGGTGAGCTAGTGAGCAGTGGAGTGCCATACAGTGTAGTGGTATAGACAGCAGTGGTGTACAGTGGAGTGCCATAGAATGGAATAGCATATAGTGGAGTGAGGTACAATGGAGAGGCAAACAGTGGAATAACATACAGAGTAGTGGGTATAGAAGAGTGGCGTACACTTGATTAGCGAAGAGTGGAATAGTATACAATAGAGAGACATACTGTGGAATAACATGCAGTGGACTGTTGTAGATTGCAGTGGCATACAGTGGAATAGGGTAGAGTGGAGTAGCATACAGTGGAATAGTATATAGTGCACTAAGGTCCAGTGGAGTGGCGCACACTGGAGCGGCATACACTTTAGTGGGGTAGAATACATTACGGTGGAGTGGCATCGAGTGAAGTGTTGTCCAGTGGAATAGTGTAGAATGGAGTGGCTACATTGGAGTGGCATAGAGTGGAGTACTGTCTAGTGGAGTGGCATACAGTGGAATAGCCAACAGTGGAGTGTTGTAAAGTGGAATGGCGTGCACTGGAATAACACAAAGTGGAGTGTTGTTCAGTGCAGTTGTGTAGAGTGGAATGTCATAAGGTGAAGTGGAGTGGCATACACTGGAGTGATGCAGACTACAGTGGTGTAGAGTGAGGTGAAGTGGAATAACATACAGTAGTGTGGGATACAGTGGAATGGTGTGAAGTGAAATAGATTAGACTGGAGTGGTATACAGTTTACTGGTGAAGACTGAAGTGGCATACAGTACAGTAGGGTAGAGTAGAATAGTATGCAGTGGAGTTGCATAGAGTGGAATGGTGTTCAATGCAGTAGCGTGCAATAGAGTGTTGTTGAGTGGAGTATTGTATGCTGCAGTGGCATCATGTGGAGTGGGATGCAGTGGAATAGCATACAGTGGACTGTAGCGCAGTGGAATAGCATACACTGGACTGTGGCACAGTAGAGTGGCATACAGTGGAATAGCATAGATTGGAGTGGCCATAGAGTGGGTTGGCATATATAGGAGTGTTGTGCAGTGGAGTAGAATAGAATACCATACAGTGGAGTCACACAGCGTGGAGTTGCATACTTTGTATTAGCATAGGGTGAAGTGGCATACAGTGAAGTAGCATAGAGCGGTGTGGTGTATGGTGGTTTACTGGAGAGTAGGGTGATGTATAGTGGAGTGGTGTACACTGGAGTGGCACACACTGGAGTGAGGTAGAGTGAAATACCATACAGTAGATTGGCATAGAGTAAAGGTGTGTACAGTGGAATAGCATAGAGTGTAGTGGCTTAGAGTACATTATACTGGCATACAGTGGTATAATGTATAGTGAAGTAGAGTGCAGTGGAGTGGTGTGAAATGGAATGGCATACGATGTAGATGATATTAGGTAGGAATGTAAAATATGGTGTAAAAAGTAACACTAGACAGCAATTTGCACTGCCTTGTGCTTATCCCAATGTACCAACCAATGCAGGGCTATGCATGGTGGCCTTGAATTGCTTTGTAAATCTCTTAAGTAATGCATTGGCCATGTGACACCATGCATGACACAAGGGTAACACAATACAATAATAAATATGGGTGTTGGTGATATCTTGTGCCATTGAATACCCTGGAAATTTTGTGGTATATTGTAAACATGCGGATGGGAAGGCATATCATTTTTCTCTCACATTGTCTGTATTCTGGATTAAGGCCTTAGACATATCTATATCTGCTAAGTGTTCTCCCCCCCTGCCTATCACCACTTTATTAAAGTGTTACTAGGTATAGAAATTTGTTTTTTTATTTTTCTATCTATTTTGTAAAAAAAAAAAAATCTGTTATAGCTCACTATTAGTTAGAAAGTACCTGTTTGTAAAATATGTACCTTTTTTCTGTAATTGTTTAAACTTGCAGTGTTTTAGAGAAATTTGCATTCTACACTGAACATTTTTTTTTTTTTTTAAACCTATTTTGTTCCTTTTGGTGCAGCAGTACTTCCAAGGCAATACAGCAGTACTCATTAATATTAATTAAGTATAACACATTATAATTAATTTTTCCCTAGCTATTACCACTTCGAGTGTGTGATAATAGGTAGGAAAACATTATAAAACCTACTACTGACTTTTGTAAAACAGTCATTAGCCAATGACAAAATGCCTTATCACGTGTACCATGGCAGTTTAATGAAATTACCACAACAACATATATCACTTTGTTTTACACCCCTATAAATTAGAAAATACTGACCCTACTGCTGCCAAATTTCATCCACATCTGTATGGATGTTTGGCCGCTATGTGTAATACAAAAAGTCTTTAGAAAATAAATTGGGGTTTGGGAACCATTATTATTATTATTATTATTTTTCTTTGTGTCCCTTTCACCATTTGCTGTGAAACTTGCCATCATCTAGCTATGTTGAAGGAAGAATAGGGCTGGAAAGTTTCATGAAGATTCATCAAACGGGTTCAAAATTATTAAGGGACAACAATCTGAGAAATTTCTATTTCGGGTAACCCTAGCTATAACTACAGAGTGGCTACTGTCGCTCTGTAATATATATTGCTCTGTTGGTCATGAGTTAGTCTTGTCCCGTCCAGCTGATATTCATAAATAATTATCTATGTCAATGTTTTAAGATTACTTCTCTATTGGATGTTTATCACACAGAATTACACTGCAGATTATAACAGACATATGTGTCTCTTGAAATGTACACATTTGACAACCTATATTTGTATCCAGCTGTTACCTTTTTAAGAACATTACATGCTTAAGGCACAGGATTTTGGAGTCCAGCTATACCCGACTGATGAGCTCTACTTAGGGACATCGTGGTCTTGGGTTGCATGTTTTCCAGTTCAGGGAAGACCTGGCCTGGCAGTTTGGGCTGAATTGATCCTGTTGGAGCAGGGTCAAGACTGATTTCCATATGGGTGGGTCCAAACTGAGGTGGCATGGTGTGCAAAAGAATAATGAGTTGGAATACTAACCCTAGTTAGATTGACCGTGGTTAATTGTGTTGCAAGTATTCCTCCCACCACGTTTTGTGTGGTCATTGTCAAATCAAAAGCATGGGGAAGGGAATGGAATGGATAAAGCAGAAGTGACTACCACTTCAACATGTAGTTGTCAGTCATCCGTTACTGAAGTAGTTCAAAGGTCACTGAGAAACAGAAGGCAGTCATTGAATGAATATACACAATAAATGTATGATGATGTTAGAGCTGTCACACTCATCAGCATTAGGTTTTATGTGTCAGATTCAGTAATGCACACTTGATCTTCCTTATGAGAGACCACAATAGAAGAGACACAATTCTGAAACTGCAAAATAGATTCTAAATAGTTTTGTCCGGTTTGCCCAAGCAGAGCTTTGATGAATCTTCCTTCTATATGAATTGCATCAGGAAAATGTATAATATGCAGAATGCTCTATGGTGAAATCATGGCCTACAACAGTATTGCGCTAGTAAACAATAGAAGTATGTGAATATATTTGATAGTTATCCTTTGCCAATCAATTTGTGTTAAAATGAACGTCTTGGAGGTATTCACTAATGCAGCATCAAAAATTTCATTATCATGACTAACTCAAAGTGTGGTGAGGGAGGCAGTATGCTAGGCTAGCAGGAACTAAATGGGCAATGTTTGTGTGTGCTGATTTAATGGATATCATATTAACAAATATATGAGAGAGGCAGATTTTGAATTTTAAGATTAAAGGAATGGGGAGAATCCTAGGTGATCAAATGGGTTTCAAAATGTAATCTCAAACTGAATGGAGAGATTTATGTGGTTAAAGGGAACCAAAATGTACAATCAAGAATAAGGCAGTTGGGTGTGCCAACTAGAGTTATATGTAATTCATGCGTGCTCAAAGATTAATATGCACAGTGCTCTTAAGTGCAAGTAAGCAGCTGAAAACAGAAATGATTTGAAGACAAAAATGATAACCTGACTTTGAATGATAAAGTAAAATTGAGACATGTCAGCAGTTTTTAGCATTGAAAGGACTGTTTGATAGATTGGGGCTATGTGTTAGTCTTCAGAAATGAGAGCCGTAGAATTTCATGTAAACTCAGTGGAATTCACATAAGAACATCCACACTGAAAAATCCTCATTGGGCAAGATGGAAAGTGAAAACCATGACGGTTTATTAACATTTAAGAATCAATACAGAAGGCAAAAAGATAATGGTTAATCAACCAATTCAAAATGCTCAAAATGCAAATAAAAATCAATCAATCATGGCAGTGGAACCTGAGAACTAATTTAGCAATAGCTAAGCAGTCGTTGGTCTAGCACAAGGCAAATGATTAGTAAAGAGCATTCTGTCTGAAGGACTGAAGTTTAGAAGGGGAGAAGAAACATGAAAAATGTTGTACGTACATATCAGTAAAGAGACAAACATGGAGTCTGCTTTTGTAATTGGACCAGGAAGGAACCTCAGAAAATAAACTAAGTGCTTGAGTAATTAGAGGTTTGAAGTCTGCCTCTAAGGAGAGCAAGGGAAATCTCTGGCTTGTCTCCCAAATAGTTAGTATCCACTATTGGTCAGAGACCTCATACAGTCACTGTGGCAAAATGTACAAAGTGACAGTGAACCATCCAAAAATAAAACAGAAAACACATTAAATAGTATGACCTTTTCTCTACCTTTATTGAATAGTCCTGTATTATGCCCTACAACAGAAAACAAAATCACTTGTAAAAATATAAAGATCATCTCCGTTTGTCCGAAGGAAATGGCTTTCAGTCACAACTTTTACTTCCTTTTGGAACAGTACGTACACATAAAATAAATTTAATAGATACAGTGCAAGCAGGACTGTGGAATAAACTGCATTTTGTACAGTTTATATAAGATTGATGGTGACAGTTGAGGCTCTCTGTTGCACAGGCAGAGAAAGAGAAAACATGCAAACACGACCTGCAAATCACATGCATTTTAAAAGTACTACTAATGTCAATTTTTAGACTTTATTATGTTAAACACACTGCATTTGTGTCTCTCTATTATTAACAAAATTATTAATTAGGAACTGTAATTCCACATTCATCATGTCTTCAAAACAGTACACAATACTTGATCATTGTGGTTAATGCATAACTACATTAATATCCCAGTGGGGATACTGTGGAAGTTAACGTATGTGCAAGGACTGAGATGCATATATGCAGGATTCTACTGGTGGAAGTGTAAAACTATCTAAAAGGAAGTGGAACAAACCAATCAAAGTTTTTAAAAAAGGAATGTGACACAAATGTTAGATGTGATGTACAAACACATACATTATTGAACCACCTTTAGATAAGCACAGGGAGCTGGCTATATTAATGTCATGCAACACAGTTGCTGCACTGGTTGTTTGAGAGGAAGAGAGCAGGATGGCACAATAAAAATGCAGATAGTGGAAATGAGTGTATGTGATATCTAGCATAGGGTGTGTACTAGAAGAGTATGATTCCAGTAAATATACCATATTCAGATATACTTTAAAACTTTTTCTCATTTGATATGTGTGCTGTACGGAACAGCATTGTTAGACCTGACATACTTATGGTGGTCTTACCCCAGACATTTTGCCTTTACCTCCTGTTTTGTTGCTGCATCTTTTTGTTGACCTTAGGACTCTGAACACTTTTCCACTGCTAATCAATGCAAAAGTGCATGTGCTTTTCCCCTAAAATATGGAAGCATTGATGTATCCACAATTGGTATATTTATTTTACTCGTACTTCCCTCGTAGATCGCTATACCATATACCCAGGGCCAGTAAATTTAATACCTCTAGTGATTCTGCAGCACTGATTGTTCCACCCACATAAGTTGCTGTGTAAACATGTCTCAGGCCAGCCTCCGCAAGGGGCAGTCTCACTGCTAACCTTACTCAGCATCTAAAACCTCATACCAAACTCATAACTCTCCTTTTCTTATATATGTCACCCCTAAGGTATGTGCTAGGTAGCCCATAGAGTAAGGTGCTAAAAGGAAGGACATGTGCTTGTAAGTTTTACAGGTCCTGGTAGTGAAAAACACCCAATGTTTTTCACTATTGGGAAGCCTGCTTCTCTCATAGGCTAGCATTAGAAATTCCCTGATTTACTTTTAAGTGGTAATTTCTGATCCGAAAGGAGTGGCATTGTCATGTTGGGTATGGTTCGAATGGAGTTGAGAAATCCTACTTGCTAGTGAAGTTGGATTTAACATTACTATTTTAGATATGCCACTTTCAGAAAGTAGGCATTTCTCTGCACTTACTGCTCTCTGTGCCTTGCAGCCTGTCTCCAATCCACATCTGGTCTGTACTGGTTGACAGCTCCCTTGTGCATTCCTCCCAGAGAGCCATAAGCACAGGACACTCAGCTGCATCTGCATACTGATGGGTCTTGTTGGATAGGAAGGGTGTAGGGGCTCTCACTTACACTTCAAAGGCTAGTGGCCTGACCCCACACAAAGAATTGATCACACCCCACAGATCTTCTGGCAGACAGGACTGGGTTGAAAGAGGAACTGGAACTGCTGCACTTCAAAACCTCTTTTTGAAGTCTCCTCCAGTTCAAAGGCACATTTGTGTATATATACTGGATCAGGCCCCCTTAGAATCGGACACTTTTGGATCTACAACTGGATTCTGTCAGAAAGACTGCCATACTGCTCAAAGGACTCATCTGGACTGCATTTTTGGAAGGACTGCTTGTTGCCCAGCTGTCTGCTGCTCCCTGACTATGCTGGAAGGACTCAACCTTCACCCACAAGTGAGTTCTATGGGCTTGGACTGAGCTTGCCTCCTCTTAAGAAGTATCAGGGCCAATAAAGTCTTCACCAGAGAGAGAAAATCTCCTGCATCAGAAAATCGATGCAACGCCTGCAAAATTTGATGCAGCACCTGTCTCATGGCAGAAAAATCACTGCATCGCCTATTGGATCAAAGCAGCACCTATTTCTTCCTCCTACCACATTTTGGATTTGCCATGCATTGTCTCTAGGTTTCAAAATATCCCAGCACCGCAGTAAGGAGATAAAGCTGAGCACCGAGGATTCAACACATCACCTTGCCCATGAGGAAAGAATCAACGCATCACCCCCTCCACACTGGAAAAAGCACTTTAATTTCTGATGCATCATCTCTTCTGTGACCCTCCGCATTGTTATTTTGGACACATCCTGTGTACTTTGTGCTAAAAAGATACATCCATTGATTCCTATGGATTAAGACTTACCTAATCCTCTAAAAAGTGATATCTTGACTTGCACATATTGGATTCTTGCCATTTCGGTCTTATCTTAGTCAGCCCAATATTCCTTTTTCCTAAACTGGTGTGGAGTACTTTTTGTCATGTTTTCACTGTGTTACTGTACGAGTTATTGCACAAATACTTCACACATTGACTTCTAAGTTAATCCTGCCTGCTCTGTGCCAGGGTACTGGAGGGCTAGCACAGGATAATTTAGGTTGTTTTGTGACTTACTCTTATTAGTGTTGTGGTCCCTACTTGGACAGGGTGAGTACATCTGCCAACTAGAGACCCAATTTATAACAAGCACACATGCAAGGTGTGAAACGTTTGAAGAAAAAAAAGTTTCTCCTACTTTAGCCTGGATCAAGAAGACATATTAGTTGATGTGAAGCCTTGTATGCTAAATGTCAGTAGATAGGGCTTTGTGTCAAAAAACATTGGTAGTAGTATGGAAATGTCAATGTAGCATCAGTAGAATGTCTACTTGCAGCAAAGTAGCATAAAGTAGCACGGAACTACTTTTAGACAACTTTTCAGTGCAAATACATTTTTGTGCTGGAAAGTAATGAATACATTTCATTAGGCAGTAGTTTTACTCACGTTTGATGACTTTGCACAGATCCAAGGGTTGATAAATCTGGCCCAAGTTTTTTCCATATTAGTCTGCACCTGAATGAGTGCATCTTGACATCTTCCCCAGTTTATTCAGTGCTAAAACACAGTATGAAAATCTCCAACATTTGAATTTGTAAGACATGTTGTTCTGAAATGTGTCTGTTTGACTCTCTGTTCATCTATCTTCCTACCTCTCAACCAATTTGTCTGTTGCCTTGTCTTTAGGTCTGTCTAGAGGCAGTTTTAGCAGTCTGCCAAAGCTCATCAAAAACAGGAAAATCAAGTATACAAAGGGAGACTTTGCATACAACCCTTTGGTGATCAGTCACTTTAGAGCAGCTCAGCATTTGATAAGGTAATGAGAAGCAGTGGTTATTTGCACATCTCTGAATTCTGAGGTCCCCATACTAGCATGTGAACTACAGGGCATTTCTCAAATAGACTTCTTTTTGACACACTGTCTTACATTTGGAAGGTAAAAATGCAGAGAAAGACAAGGGGCAATAACACTTGTTCCTCTATTCTGTGTTTCCCCCAAGTCTCCTGATAAAAATGTCACCTTTTTTGTGTGCGTAGGCCTAGTGCCCGTGACACGAAATGCACCATGGACACACCACATTTTTGCATTGAAATCTGACGTGTTTTATGGAAAGTGCCTAGCTGTGGCGTTGGCCTCTAGCTCAGCCGGCATTGGGGGGAAACCTACCAATCCTGCGCATTTTCGAAAACTAGACACCTAGGGGAATCCAAGATGGGGTGTGTTGTCAGTAGTTGTATAAAATTGGGCACAATAAAATGTGAACACATTTTTGTTCTGCAATGTTTGTAATTTAGGGATTGCTACCCTATGCATTGCTTTGTTGGATGCCATTATTTATATTTTGCATCTGCCCATGAGAAAGCATATTAGGATGGGGCAGTTTTGCTAGACAAAGAAGCAATGCAGAGCTGGCAGATCAGAAAAGCGCCAATGGGAAAAGATTGCTATAAACTATAGCACTGATAGTTGTTACGGCTCAACCATGAACACCAATGGATTCTGAGGGGAACATCTGAGATGACTTTCATGTCAATATGATGATGTAATAACTATCTTAGATGATGAGGTTACCCATCCTTGAACCAACACGGTCCACGGGCTAGCTCATTTTATTTATTTACCCACACCGATCTCAGAAGAAACTGTTCCAATGTACTAATCATTGTGGCTGCGCTGTCATTCTGTGTCAGCAGCCTGTTTCAGACTATGCCCCATCTGAGATGGCAGTGGTGAAAGTTCAACTAAGGCCAATGGATCCCTTTCTCTCCGACCTGCTGTGTAATAGAGTACTGTTTCTATGCTGTTTAGGTCTGAAATGCCAGAGATGCGCTACTTGTGAGTTGGTTGAGAAGACCAGCAGGGTAGTGCTGTTAGTTAACTGAGCCCTGCTCGTGTTCGCCACTTTTTATGCTTTCCAATAGCCCCCACTCCATAGAGTTCAAAGTGCAGACTGTGGGCACAGCTCAAGCACTCGGATACTAAGGCAGCTTCAGCAAATGCCTTAGGGTTGGGCACTGGTGTGCTGGATGCAGCTGAATCCCGAAGGTGCTGGTTGCTGAGTGTGATGCTGTGTCTGACAGTGGTGGACACGAAGCTGGTGAGGGAGCGTTGCTAGTTTCCTGCTACTAGCTCTGCTGCCTCACTTTACCCTCAGTGCAGACACCTAGCTTCATTGGCCTTGGCAGCTTTTATGGGCAAGGGTTGCAGAGGGACTGCAAGCACTGAAGGCATTGTGTCTGAATCAGTAGAGAGCTGTCGCCCCATGTGACATTCTCCACAGTGTGATACTGCACTTGTCTTTTCAATTGAACACACTGAAGAAGTGGTGGAGATAAAGAAGAGCAAACTACCATTACACAAATAACTTACTGGGTGATAAGGTTGTAGTGTGTGCTTCTGGTGTTGAAATATTGATTTTTGTTGGTGCAAAGCACTGTTATTAAGAAGTGCTAAATCAGCACACTGTGCTGTTGCTAATTGGTCCTTTTTATCTGTGGTATCCACAGAACCAAGAAGCTCTTGAATCTAGGTGTTGTTAGGACTGTGTAATATCTGCAATGGATGATGTTGGCAGTGAGTGATTTTAGAACTGGGTGCGTCTGAAGCTGTCATAGTTGGAGTCTTGCTCTAGGCAAAACTGCTGGTTTAAGGATGACAGCACTTACGTTTTTAGGCGACTATGCCTACAACAAAATGCAACTGTCGACCCAGTCCTTCCGGCTCACAAGCAGTACCTTACCAAAAATCCAAAACAGTCAAAGGTGATTTGTGGCAGCCTTTACACCTGGGCTCAAAAGTGTGACATCTCAGGGAGTGTTGTGGCTAACCGGAAATGACCCCTTTCTCACATTAACCACATGTCTCAATCACACACAGGCAATGATGAAGATGCAGTAAAGTTTGAATAGGCTTTATTTTAGTAAAACTGCAATCTGCGATAAGTTGCATGGGCTGCAATGATCAGAATAATTAAAAGTGCAAGAAACAGAATGGTAAAGTCAAGAGTCATTAATACAAAGACCCCCACCATCTTGCAAAATCATGAAATAACATGAGGTGTGTGATATGTCCTAATACTCTAGCATGTAAGTCTAACTTAGAAGAGAGCTAGGTATGTTAAGCTTCAATCTGCCAATGCCATGTCCATGAGAAGAGTCCCCAACCCTCGTTACCTTGGAATGAGGTCTCCAGCTCAGACTCCGCAGGCACACGAAGACTGGGTCAGTGTCAAGGTGACGTGCCGCATCAATAGCAGCGATGGCATCTGGTCAGAACCCCTCTGACTATCTGATAAAGTGAGGAGTACTTATACAGATCTACTTGGACCCCTGACGTAGGTCTGTTCCCAAACAATAGATATCAAGGCATGCTTGGGACGGTAATTAATATAAACAATTCCCTGGTGTTAGAAATGGGGTTTTTGGTTGGCAGTCAGGTTACCCTCTGTCCAAGCAAGAACCCTCACTCTCTAGTCAGGGTAAGTCACACACAATCCAAATTATCCTGTGCCCACCCTCTGGTAGCTTGGCACGAGCAGTCAGGCTTAACTTAGAAGGCAATGTGTAAAGTATTTGTGCAATAAATCATACAATACACCATATAGCACCACAAAAATACACCACACAGTGTTTAGAAAAATATAGAATATTTATCTGGATATTTTTAGATCAACACAATAAAAGATGCAATAAGAATTTGTAGAAATATCACTGAAAAGTGATATAAAGTGTCTTAAGTCTTTAACAAGGAAAAACAAAGTCTCTTTCAAGCCCAAAGTACCTGGTTTGGAGTGGAAAATCTCCACAGAGGGCCGCAGAGGAGGAGATGCGTGGAAAAATGGTGTGTGTGTCGGTTTCGCCCCTTCACACACGGGCTTGCGTCATTATTTTTCACGTGGGGAGACGTGCGCCGTTCTGCAGGAAGAAAAATGGTGTGTGCGTCGGTTTCGCCCCTTCACACACTGACTTGCGTCGTTAATTTTCACTCGGGGAAGACGTGCGTCGTTTTCCGGCACACGGGCTGACTCCTTCTATGGTTCGCAGGATTACCAGATGTCCCAGGGTCTGTGCGTGGGTTCCTCGGCTTGTTATCCGGCTGCGCGTCGTTCCGGGAGGCTGTGCGTGGAATTTTCTTTCTCATGGTAGGCGTCGTGTCGATTTCCTCTCTGGCAGTCAGGCGGCCTTGTCCACGCGAGGCCGTGCGTCGAAGTTACGGTCGCACCGTAGGCGTCATGTCGCGCAGCGTCTTTCTGGATCGGCGTGCGGGGATTTTCGCACGGCGGAGCAACCTGTGCATCGAATCTTTCGGCACACGAGGAGTCCAAATGAAAAAGAGAAGTCTTTTTGGTCCTAAGACTTCAGGGAACAGGAGGCAAGCTCTAGCCAAGCCCTTGGAGAGCACTTTTGCAGCCAGACAAGAGTTCAGCAAGGCAGCAGGCCAACAGCAAGGCAGCAGTCCTTTGTAGAAGGCAGACAGGTGAGTCCTTTGAGCAGCCAGGCAGTTCTTCTTGGCAGGATGCAGGTTCTGGTTCAGGTTTCTTCTCCAGCAAGTGTCTGAGGTAGGGCAGAGGCCCTGTTTTATACTAAATTGTGCCTTTGAAGTGGGGGTGACTTCAAAGAGTGGCTAAGAAATGCACCAGGTCCCCTTTCAGTTCAATCCTGTCTGCCAGGGTCCCAGTAGGGGGTGTGGCAGTCCTTTGTGTGAGGGCAGGCCCTCCACCCTCCCAGCCCAGGAAGACCCATTCAAAATGCAGATGTATGCAAGTGAGGCTGAGTACCCTATGTATGGGATGTGCCTGAGTGAATGCACAAGGAGCTGTCAACTAAACCTAGCCAGATGTGGATTGTAAGGCACAGAAAGATTTAAGTGCAAAGAAATGCTCACTTTCTAAAAGTGGCATTTCTAGAATAGTAATATTGAATCCGACTTCACCAGTCAGCAGGATTTTGTATTACCATTCTGGCCATACTAAATATGACCTTCCTGCTCCTTTCAGTTCAGCAGCTGCCACTTCAACAATGTATGAGGGCAGCCCCAATGTTAGCCTATGAAGGGAGCAGGCCTCACAGTAGTGTAAAAACGAATTTAGGAGTTTTACACTACCAGGACATATAAACTACACAGGTACATGTCCTGCCTTTTACCCGCACAGCACCCTGCTCTAGGGGTTACCTAGGGCACACATTAGGGGTGACTTATATATAGAAAAAGGGGAGTTTTAGGCTTGGCAAGTACTTTTAATTGCCAAGTCGAAGTGGCAGTGAAACTGCACACACAGGCCTTGCAATGGCAGGCCTGAGACAAGGTGAAGTGGCTACTTAAGTGGGTGGCACAACCAGTGCTGCAGGCCCACTAGTAGCATTTAATCTACAGGCCCTAGGCACATATAGTGCACTCTACCAGGGTCTTACAAGTAAATCAAACAGCCAATCATGGATAAACCAATCAACAGTACAATTTACACAGAGAGAATATGCACTTTAGCACTGGTTAGCAGTGGTAAAGTGCCCAGAGTTCAAAAGCCAACAAGAACAGGTCAGAAAAAATAGGAGGAAGGAGGCAAAACGTTTGGGGATGACCCTGTCAAAAAGCCAGGTCCAACACCTGGAAAACATGAAGAGGGAAAGTACCTAAAGTGAACACCTACAGTTTGTATTAGTCACCTGATCTGGACGCCTTAGCGCGGTGGCACTGATAATGCAAATCAAAACATGGGCCTAAGTCAAAACAAGGCAGCCATCTTAAAAGAATTCATTAAATAAATGCGCTAAATAGAGTAAGCTAAGTAGGGTAAAAGTCACTGGGTGACGGGGGCACGAGTCTGCAAGCCACAGGCTAAGCAAACTCCTGTATCCCATTAAAACAAACTAGGATTCACTACAACTCTCCCCATTGCCGTAACAAGTATGACACCTTTTCTGGACACCATCGAAAGTGAAATGAATCCAGATGCTAAAAAATGCTCTGGACTAAAAACTAAAAGCATTAAAACTAGCTGAAATATCCTCTAAAAAACACTTTAAAATCAATAGCTAAAAAACATATCAAGAGAGATAATGTTGAACATGACAAGCAAGGCAGGCCAAAGTAAGAACAATAAGTGTTTACTTTTGATTTTATTCGAAGTCAATCATCAAATTATTTACTATAGTCATGGTTTAGAAGAGCATCTCCGGAGTCACTGAATGGGAAGGACCCCAAGAAAGAGGCCACATCGTCAGATGTTAGATTGATCACGGGATAGGCAGTAGTGCGTAGAAGTCTCTTGTGCAGGTCCGCCTGCAATAGTGTCATCCTCCATGGTGTAACGAGCCAACTCTGTGAACAATGAAGGCTCATAGGAGGCCTCTCGAATCAGCCTCAGTCTCAAGGGGCATGACTGTGTGAACCCTAATCGGGGACATCAGCAGTTCTTACCCACAGGAGGACCGGGCGTAACAGCAAGGCACACTGTTGGCAAATGTTTGAAGAGGCACCATACGCAGCGAAAGACTGGTTGCACGCACCATAGGAGTGGTCGGAATACAATGACCAATCACGCTCCGAATCCACCAGTAAGGAGGCACTGAAGATCTGAACCAGTCAATCACGGCAGAGTTGAGCTGGTGGCAGCGGCTCCATTGCTTTGTATAGCTGAAAAGACACAACCACCGTGAATCGGAAGAAGTAGCAGCAGTATCCCGCCAGTCAATGTCAAAATAATTGGAAAGCCACCAAACACGCTTGAAAAGTGTGAATGGATGGCCGATGGGATGACTCCGAAGACAGTCTGGAAGATGGACACGAATCCAGACCCAACAGCCTCAAAGAAAGCGTTAACAATTCTGGAAACCAATTCTCCAAAGTGCTTGGGAATTTGGTATTTAATACAGGTTGTATCTCGGCTGATGATCTCGCAATCTGCAGAGCATACTTCTCTCTAGCTGATGTCAACGCAACCTGTTTTTGAAACAGTAGCACCTTTAGTCTGCTCAGCTTGTCATAATTTACATTAATAGGATCGATGTGAGGCCACATGTCGGATACCTTTATCTCTCGTGGGCGAGGGAATAAAACTTGTCCACAACATGTAACGACCTTAGGGACTGAACAGCTTTGGTCACTCAGCACCACATAACTTCCATTCAAAAGTACATGAAATACCGGTCGAATCAAAGGGATGGGAGTACCCTTCAGAAAACAGGCCAAGTTTGTGACCCCCCACATTACAAAGGCCATGAAGGGATACCTGCTTGCAAATCATTGAATGACTAACAGTAGTCTCACCTTCGCTTCCGCTAAGAAAGACCTCAGTTTCGCCATTCAGACACTTGTGATCAAAGGGCAACTCCCACTCTTCTTTAATATAGCTATTGACCAGTCGCTCGTACCTGCCCACAGCAAGATGTTTCATGCATTTCGAAAAGCGAAAAGTGGAAATAGGCAGATTAGTGATGCCATGTAAGAGCCATACAGTTGAGGGACTCTGCAACTGTGATAGGCAGGTTTTCTAACTTCTATATATGGACCATAGTGACATTTGCTTTCCTTTTAGCCATCGTCTGCTGTTCTTTGGATTAATTAAAAGCAGTGAACAATTCACTAGTGTTAATATATTTTCATGGAATTCGCCCATTTTTCAGTGTCTGTAACATCCAACCTAAATGCATGATGGACGCAGCCGACTTTGTCCATGATCTAAATGGGACATGTCTGTCTGAATGATATCTGTCACAGATGGCACTCTGTTTGTCAGTGAATAAATTCTGTTGGACAAAGTGTTCATGCTGTTATCGACAACAGCAAAAGCCTTTTCTAGGTTTTATCTATCTATATGCCTTAAGCGTGCAGCAGCTTCAATCTGAGAGAGCTTCCAGATCTCTTTTTACATAGCGTATATGAATCTATGAGAGCGTGGTTTTCTAGGACCTAGCAAAAAGTCCTGCAAGTCTAAATCTTCAGAAAGAGTGGTAAGATGTTTTTTGACTGTGGCCAATGTGTTAGACTGTACCTATTGTTGGCACAGTTTACCCACACTATATGTTGTTACTATATCTGTGTGTTGACCTGAGATAAAGCAATGGTTTGGACAGCTAATCATAATAACCCCTGAGGAATTCAAAAACATACCTGACATCCATCGGTGTCCATTGGCCAAATTAACTACCTGCTGAGACTGGAAAGTGAAGAATTATAAGTACCAGCCTGAACCTTTGCATCTAGCTCTTCCTCTGTGACATTCAGGAAGAATCGCCAATCATTGAACTTTGCAGGTGTGGCGATACTGGGCGTGTTCATTTCTTTCACTTTTGCTAACCCCAGACAGGATGTCTGTTGAATGGTGTCCCTTAAAAAGATCATTTGGACAGGGACCAGGCATGCTCTAAATAAAGCTTCTCTGCCCTGTATTTGCCAATCTTGTGTTCCCCATACACTTTTTAAATCAACCGTTTTCTTCCAGTATTCTTAACCTTCACCTGTAAGACAGGAAATAAAGGATTTGGAATAAATCAACTTTGTATCAGTTAGCAAACGTTTCCTAATTTTCGAAGGTTGCAACTTGAAATAATATGACTGTGATTTTTTTTTGTGTCATGCCCAGTAAAATAAGTGAACTTGTCTGAATAGTGTTCCGGGCTCCCAACTGGTGGTGTAGAACAGAGTTCCCACTGTGTGAAGTTAAGTACAGGTCTGTGTCTAGTAGCACAGTGCAGGTAGTAATGTCCAGTTAATATAACAGAACATTTCCCCAGAATTCATTCTATTTCTATATACATCATCACTTTCAAACACTGAATAGTCTTTCATTTCAGTTAACATAGAATCAACTGTCTGGAGATCACAATCATCCGATCATCAGATGTCATTACACCATATGTAAAGACATCTGTCATAGATATTTTGAATATGTATGGAATTTGAATGACCTCAGTCGGCTCGTGTATATCAAATGGAACGTTGTACCACACAATACCATCAGGAATTGGCACAGCTGAAATGTTCACAGGGGACAAGTCTCTTCGGACCTTATGTGAGTGAGGAATGATATGGAGTTAAGACTTCATTCACAAGCTCAACTGAGGAGCGTTCAGGAAGGTAATTACCATTTATAAGTAACAAGAAAACAGTCACAAACCCAATCCATAGAAATAATGTCAAACAGAACCTTAAATAGTTCCATGGGTGAATTAGTTATTTTTGAGCCATAGGTAAAGCTTACGTGTCTTTGATACATTTTAATTACTGGAGTGGATGAGTCTGAAGAAAAATCATCAATGTCAATGAAGTAACCAGAGGCAGTCTCTGCAAAAAAACGGGAGCAGGTGCATTACTAGCAAATTGATCCACTTCACGTGGCGGCAGCGGTAGATGGTGTTATCAGTCTCTGTAGTGTTGTAAAAAACAGGCAAATCTTGAACAGGGGCTGTCGTTCATGCAGTAATTGGAATCAGCAAGAGCTCATTTTCCACCCTCCCATGGTCGAGGAGGTGTTTGAAACATCGTTGGACATCGTTATGTAGTCCGAAGTAGTGCTGTTGATTCTACTTTGAAGAGTTATGTCCTGTTGGGTAGTGAGTGGGAATCAGGAATTACCCAAGAGACCTCTGGGTCTGCTGTACAGGATCGGCCACATGGTGAACTTTGACGTCAATGGAAATGAATCTGTTTGATTGTTTGTTTGACAAGGAGACTCCTTGTTCCAACCTACGTGATTGCGGTATAATGCAGGAGCCTGCATTAAAGCCCAATCAACAGCGAAGGCTTGTTTTACTGCCTCCGGAACAAGATCAGAGAAAGAAGGCAATATGACATTTTCCCCATGTGGGAGTTTACAGACGTGCTCTGGTGGCCAGTCTCTTTCGGCCAATAGGGTATCTCAATTAAGTTTGTCCATAAATATCACTTTAATAGTGCGCTCTAGGTCTCCTTCAATTTTAATTTTTAAATCATAAGCCCTATCGGGTGGGAGAACGTGCCCGTCCGCAGACTCCACTACAATGAAATCGCTAGTTGCTGTCGCATCCAGATGATCTTTCAGACACTGGCCGCATATCGTGACCTCTGCTGCGCTGTCTAACAGTGTCACTGCCCACGTCATGTTCTTCAGAAATGCTCTCAAGTGTACTGCAATTTTTAATTGACAGTGCTGCCACCCTTTTCTTTTTAAACTGTGGCTTCTGTTGTAGGGACTTATCATCTTGTTTGTCTGAAGACTGTGGTGGGTCTTTCTTTTGTTTCACATATTCAGGACATCGGTCAGGACAGCCCGTATCTCGCTACGTCTATCTGGTGCATCCTGAAAGGAACGAGAGGAACGTGAATCAGTATATCTGTCATGAGCTTTTATACTTTCTCTATTTCTGAGAGATTATCTCCTTTCGGATTTCTCCGGATGTGGAGAATCGGCAATCTTTCGTCTTTCTTTAAATTATTATTTCTGCTTATTCCAGCACATATTAGTATTTTCCTGTGCTTGTTTAGTATTTCCTTAGGGGTGGTACATTGTATTTCAAGCTTCTTCAGTTTAGCTCCCAAACTATCCCGTCCTACCCTATTATAGGTATCGGAAATAACTTTCGGTAGATCTCTCTACTGGTCCAAATGTGAAATCTTTCAAAGACGCTGGTATATAGCCAGTGCTACTGCTTCCCCTTTAATGTTACTCAGTATTAATGCGGAGACTATGTCGAAGTTACTCATTAATTTATTCCCCTAATCTAGGGCATTGTGCAGCCCTGTGTTCATTCTGTATTTGTTTTAACACTTCTGGTAAATTGGCAAGTGTCGGGGTACCATCTGTGGTAGTGTATATTGCAGCGAAGACTGTACCCCATGTGGCACAGTCATACACTGAGGGAACTATCACAAAAGACAAGCATATAGTGAGAATTTTATGTTTCTCCTGTGGTCCCTTATGGGGAAACAAAGCTTCCAGCTGATTTGTTTTCTGTGCTATCCAGAACGGTATTTTCTCTCATTCTGTGGGTACTTTACCCATAATGGTATGTGCTCTCTGTGGATTAATCACAGTAGTCAATTGGTATCCAGCAGGTGCTGGTGCTGCTGGATGCTCTGGTGTTGTGTTCAGTGTTCGCATTACGAACTGAACTAGTTGTATGTAAAGCGTTACTAATTCAAGATTTAAGTCTTGCAGGTCTGCTGCCTCCTTGTTTTGTATACCTGGGTGAGGTGTGTATGTGGCAAACATAGGTCACGTTGGTCCATCATTACCTAAAGGACCTAATCTCATGCGTTGTATTATATGTGGTAGTGCGCATTCTAACCAGGTCTGATGCTCTTGGTATGTGAGCGGTATTTCAAGATACTGGTAGGCTTAGTACTGTTGAGGTAGGTTCGCAATGTTATATGTGTGGAATGTGTCTGATCTGTCGTTTTTCGCAGGAAATGTGACCCAAGGATAAAATATTTCTGTTTGGTAAGCTTCACCAGCTTCTACTATGAATGTAACATTCCTGCCCTCTTCTGTTAAGCCATGCACTACTAAATATAAAGTTAAAGCTTATCTAGCATTTTCAGGGATGTCTGTGGCATTAGCTATAATGTGAAACTGGTTGAAGAGATGGAACACCAAGAGGGGAGTAAAGTCCTTTTAGGAGTTCGAGCTCGAACAACCTACAGCCTAATTAGGAGTATCCGTAAATTAGTGCTTAAACACCATCGTTGGTGGTGCCATGTCGTAGTTGGACTCTTTCTCTAGGCAAGACTGCTGGTTTAAGGATGACAGTACTTATGTTTGTAGACGACTATGCCAATTCTACAACAAAACGCAACTGTCACCCCAACCGTTCTGGCTCACCAGCAGTACCTCACCAAAAACCCAAAACAGTCAAAGGTGATTTGTGGCAGCCTTTACTCATGGGCTCAAGAGTGTGATATCGCAGGGAGCACTGTGGATCAACGTAGACGACCTCTTTCTCACATTAACATGTCTCAATCACACACCGGCAATGAAGAAGATGCAGTAAAGTTTCAGTAGGATTTATTTTATACAATCAGCAATATGTTGCTTGGGCTGCAATGATTAGGATTATTAACAGTGCAAGAAACAGAATAGTAAAGACAAGAGTCATTAATACAAGACTCCCACCATCCTGCAATATCATGAAATAACATTAGGTGTGTGCTATGTCCTAATACCCTAGCATGTAGGCCTAACCTCCAACCTAGAAGAGAGCTAGGTATGTTAAACCTCAATCTGCCAATGCTATGTTCACGAGAAGAGCCCCCATTCCTCATTACCTTGGAATGAGGTCTCTAGCTCAGACTCCGCAGGAACACGAAGACTGGGTCAGTGTCAAGGCGACGTGCCGCATCGATAGCCGCGATGGCATCTGGTCGGAATCCCTTTGACTATCTGATAAAGTGAGACGTATTTATACAGATCTCCTTGGACCCCTGACGTAGGTTTGCTCCCAAACAATAGATAACAAGGCATGCTTGGGACAGTAATTAATATAAACAATTCCCTCGAAAGCATGAAGAGGGAAAGTACCTAAAGTGAACACCAACAGTTTATTTGTATTTGTCGCCTGATCTTGACGCCTTCGTGTGGTGGCACTGATAATGCAAATCAAATCATGGGCCTAAGTCAAAACAAGGCAGCCATCTTAAAAGAATTCATTAAATAAATGCGCAAAAACAGAGTAAGCTAAGTAGGGACAAATGTCACTGGGTGACGGGGGCACGAGTCTGCAAGCCACAGGCTAAGCTAACTCCTGTATCCCATTAAAACAAACTAGGATTCACTACAAAGCTACTGGCCAACATCAGTCTTTTTTGTTGTTAGTATTAGGAGCTGTTCTGGGTGGACATTGTTGGCATTAGTTTTTTGTTGATGGAGATACTCTGACGGTGGTATTGGGAGCATGGTGGTCAAGCAGTTATACTTATCAAAAGATAGGCTTCAAGGAATAGGGAATAAAGGCGATCAGGTGGGAGACTAGACAGCATAAGGGTAAGTCCCTGGTTGATAGATGAAAAGTAAACTACCAACGTACGGATTTATGGCTGAAATTATATATTTTGAGAGGCAGGCCTAAATGCTATTGCTAGTTTTCTCGGGTAAGCCACTCCGTGCCTCCATCAAATGGGCACTGTTGGTCTGCGGTAGCTAGCAGGAGAGGTGCAAGCAGGCCCACCCAAACATGACCTATGGCCCTCCCAATTGGCACTCGAGGCTAGGGATGCCACATTTCTAGAAGCAAAAAAAATCACAAATCATTGTTTTAAGAGTGTGCAAATTCTATTTTATTCATAGTCCTATTTAGTAACGTACTAAATAGGACTACGAATAAAATAAAATGTACACATTTGTAACATGACTTTTCTGTCTGTATTTACATTATTTGTCAGGAATCTTTGCAGCACTTCAATGCTTTTAAGTGTTTTATATTTATATTTGCTGTTTAAAGTATGTGCAGATCAGGGCTAAAAATGCCAGCTTTAGGTGATTTTGCTTATTTTTGTACCATTTGGGACACTTAAATATTGGTGGTGACGGTAAAAAAAAACCTGCTAGGTGGCAACCATAGTCGGAGGTCATTGAGGAACCTCTAGAACACATTTTAAAGTGCCTTGTTATTATAAATACTTTTTAAAGTATATACTGAAAAGGGGATAAATGTTGGCTTTAGGTGACTTTCTCTGTTCTGTACTGGATGAGACACTAAATGAATCATGTCAGAAGAAAATGGCCTTGTGGCAACTCGTTTGTGTCGAAGCTGCAGTTCGGTGGTGTGTATTGGTGGTGACAGGGTGTTACCTGGCAAAGGTGCAGTGGCATCTGAGCCCAGGCCTGTGAGGGCCCTTCTGAACCTCAGTTATACCTGTTTCTATGTGGGATTCTGACATTGTAAGACACACACCAATACAATGTGACTGAAACTGCTGCAAAGACTTGATAACTTATGTGCTTTCCAGTGCAAAACTTTTGTTTACATTAGAAAATAACCTCGGCGTCGCACAAATAATCCTTTGTGCTGCTTTGTGCTACTGTGCACCATGTGAGACTGACGTGTGCTATATGGGCATTCTCATTTTACAGCCTAGGGGTTTTGACCCAAGGTCCTGTCTATAGAAAGGGTTTTGCACCAAAAAATAACACCTTCTTGACGCTGGTCTTAAGTTGGAGAAATGTTCTAATTTGTTTCAATTTTTTACACGCTGCATGTGTGCTGCACTATACAGCACACATTCAATGTGTTAAATTTGAAAGATTGTCTAGAAACAGTATTTTGTCCTTTGTTCCTGAAGCTTAACCATCTAGTTCAAAAGTTATGCTATGCATCATGCACATACCCTTGCATCATGGTGGAAAGGAATGTATGCATGCTGCTAGGCAGTCTGTCTGTGCATAAGTGCTGAAGAAGAGAGCATCGTTGCCATATCTTAGTAGATATGGTTCTACAATGCTGTCTTCCCCTATTGCAGCATCGCAGCTTTCGTTGCTATGCTGCATGTTACTCTTTTGTTTAGTAAATGTGCCCCTAAGTGTCATTGAGTATGCATGAGTCAGTGAATGAATATGTAAGTGAAGAAAGAGTGACTGTGGAAAAAGTAAGAGTATGTGGGATGAGAATGAGTGAGTGTGAACTAGAATGTGCAAGAGTGAGTGGCAGTGAGCGGGCACAACTGTGAGAATGAATGAGTGCAAGTTAGTGAGAATGAATGAGTATGATTGTGAATGGGAGAATATAAGTAAGCACGAGTTAAAATGTGGTATTATGCTTGTGAGTGTACCCTTGACCCTAGCGTACTAAAGGTAATTCTTGACTTAGAGGCACCCATGGAAGTATTCTGGCACTGGCATACTGGAGACAGTTATTTGTATGACAAGCACCTGTGAAGAAATGCTAGCAAACAAGGGCACACTAGACGTTATATTTAGCATATGTGGACATCTATGACAAAATGCTGACATGGGCATACTGGATGTAACTTGTAGCGTAGAAGCAACTTTTTAAAATTGCTGGCATCCTGAGGACCATTCTTGGCATAGGGGCACCTGTGTCAAACTTCTGGCACTTTGAATGTACTTTTTGGCATAAAGGAGGACAACCATGGTATATAGGAGGGGCAATTATGACAAAGTGCTGCTCTGACATACTAGAGATAATTTTTTACATTAGGATCACACACAGTTTATGGGTGGTACTAATGGCAACATTCTGGCAGTGGCATATTGTATGTATTTTTTTGACTTGAAGGTCACATAATGGCGTATGTGGAGCACTCTTGACAATCTGCTGCATCTGGCACAATAGAGGCACGTTTTGTCATATGGGAGCACCTCTACCACATTTTGGAAAAATGGGGTAAACTCTTGGGAGCATCAAGTTAAATTGGCCCGGCACATCATGAAAGAATTGAATATTTAACAAGTGCAGAGCCTATCCGGTTTAGCTGTTGTACCTGAAAACCCTACTTTCAAATGCTCTATCTGTCCCATTTTTTCATAATGTTGGTCAGGGTAGATCTGTGTAACCCTCCCTAGAAGAGGTCAGGCTCACTCACTTCACTCTCTACAATTCAGGAAAAGTATTACGGCTCAGCACTTTCAAAAATCACCAGCCTTGACATTAAGAAAAGCTGGCAAACAGTGTCTTCATGAGCAGTTTACTTTTTGCAGCTTCCACTAGGACGGAGACTGGGATTTTACGTTAGATTTTGTTAAATTTATACATTCAGCAGTGCCATGTGCACTCTTCTTATTAAACAAAAAAAATAGCCAAAGAACAAACTTTTTAAATAATTTGTGTGGTTTCATCATGTAAATGTATGAAAAATTGAGTGTCTGAATAAAACGTTAATCTCTGTGCTTGACACGAGTGATAGAACCTTGCAGGTGATTTTAAATCAAAATGTACTAAGAGTAAAGAATAATTTGGGCCAATTATACAGTTTATATTCAATATATGGTCAACTTTACATCAATTAATACATGTGCACATAACTACTATTGTTTTATTTAAATCAATTTTTTCTCTCCCTATGATTTAGCAATATACTTCTCATTGCAGTATACAGTAAGGACACTATCAATGACCGTTTGTGGTATAAAACATGGTTATGGTCATGTGACCTTACTTTGTAGGAAGATTGATAGTCAAGGGTCCCATGATGTCACTACCTGTGATGTCATTGAGGTCAAGGATGTGTGATGTCCTTTCCGCTACCCCTGTCACTTTGCTGAAACGACATCAAACTGTTAATCTAGGTCTTTTATGCTACCTCCAGAACTGACACAAATTAAACCTGCATTGGCCCACCCAAAGGCAACTTTGGCACATCCAGATACAAATTCCGAGAACCGGGCCTGGGTGCAAGTGGGGCTGTGCAGTCACAAGAGATGCTACAGTATCACACACAGCAGTGGAGTGAGTGCATTAACATCTATGTGCTCGCATGATCACAATCATCGCTAGGCTGATAATCTGATTCCCACGACAACACTTTTCCCCTGGACACAACACACCCTCTCTGAACAAAATAATGAGCCTAAGGGCAACTTCAGAACATTGAGCAGTCATTTTACAAAAAGGAGGTAATTTTTGACCTACTGTAAATCCTCTAGAGATTATGGTTCCCATACTTTTCAATACTTGTCTGACAAAATAGTGACCATTCTTTATGTATTTTGGACATTCCAGGCATGATAGGGCTCAGTCCGTGTGCAATGCGTGTACGTGAATACTATTGGTAATTCTTGTGATTTTAAGAATGACTACTATCGATGTCGGTGTCATCAGCCTGTTTGTCTGCATCGACTTACACTCAGCCATTCTTCTATTGATGAACTGAACCATATATCAATCTATCGATCTGTTCACTCACCAACTCAATCATTCACCAATGCACCATCCTCCTTTGCACTCACTGGTCGTTCTCAAAGTAGTATCTACTAGACGCACAGATAAACTCTCCAGTCATTGAAAATACACTTTCACTTTAAAAATAGCCAGACCTCTTGCATCTGCCGGCGATTGATTTCTCTTTCTTTCTGTAATTTTTTTTCTGGACATTTTCTTTCCATCCCACCAATTATGTGTTTAAAAAAAAAAAATCTACCTCGTTAATCATCAACCCATATTCACCTGCCAAAAAGGTTTACACACAAGTATACATCATTAGCTAAATCAACGTGTGCCATGGATTTCAGTCAAATGACAGTTTTGATATTATGGCCAGGGCATAAAATAGAAAGCAAATCATCAAATTATTAAAACCCTCAACAGGTTTTACATTTTAGAGCGAATCAACCATACTTGTGTAGTTCAAGTCATGATGACGTGTTGTCTTAACCTTTAAGGCTGACAGCATGTGAATAAGACCGTGATTAATGGTTGGTACTGCCGGGACAGAAAAAGAGAATATTTTTTCCACATGTGGAATGAAGTAAGCAAAAAAAAGCGTCAATCGCGCCATTGTTCTGACCTCTATCTCTAAGTAGACTCTTCCAAGGAAACTCACCCATGTTCCCCTTTAAAAAGCCTTATTGACAACAAATTTAAACTATTTTTTGTACTTAGGTTAAAGTATCGTAGGTCAATTAACAATGCACATTTTGTTTGTACGTCTTTCTTGAAATGAGTGCGAGCTTCTGTTTCATGTACCATAATCGCTGAAGAGTCAATGTTTTTTTTGTGTGCAGCAAGAGAAAGAATTACTTACAGCAAAACGCGTGGAGTAGCAGAAGGGAATACTTCGAGACGGTCACATTCATCAGTTACTACGAAGGCGTAAATTGCACAATATGTCCACTTAGATTTGCGTTTTTGTTAATTTTTTTTCAAGGGCATTCCATTTTTCTTTCTCCAGTTCATAGATTTTAACTGTTTAGTGTATACCTACTGGGAGATTTTCTGTGTTGTATAAAAGTAACTATCGTACTGGTTTGTTAGTGGTTCACGTGCAAAGAGGTGTTTAGGTCGAGCCTATCAGATGAAAGACATAGCCTTGGCTTACCAAGAACATAGAGAGGTATGGAGTGCACCCACTGCATATGATTAGTTGGCCTTCCTGTCACTCTTATTTGCCTGCTTCTTATTCATGTCCCAGCTTGTCAATCTTATGTTTGCTTATCCCATGGTGATACAGCCTCTTTACTATCTCTGTGATTGTTTGGCTTCTATGCTTCCGTTCCTAGCTGTTCAAGCACTACTTTTTTTCTTTAAGCACTCCATGAGAGTTTGTGTTTTACAGTTGTCTTCCTCATGTACTTTTATCCTTTATGCACTCTTTGTGGCTCTCAATCGCTTGTGTGATGCTCATTTTTTGCTCCATGTTGTGCTCCCTCTCTTGTGATTTCCCCCTATTGCTTTCTGGCTCATGTGCTCTGTCCACTCTGCATTACTCTTCCACCTGAACCTTCTCCTCCCTACCGCTGCCTCTCTGTTTTGTTTCAGACATCCACCCTGCATGTTGCTTTTTCCTACCTGCTCGCTTCTTTCCTGTCCTTAGCCCAAAACTGTTTTTCAAATAAACACTTTCATGCATTTTCCTTTTTATTTACCGATCCATCTGTGGAGAAGTGTGGCACAATGGTTCGAGCGGCAGACCCTGATGCAGAGATCTGGCCCGGGACCAGGGTTCAATCCCCACCTTGACGGGTCTTGGGCTCAATTCCTTTGGACCAGATAATTCTCACCTCAGTGCCTAATCTAATTAATGGGTCCCACTCTGGGCAATAGCTTGCTTCATCTCCACAACGGCCCTCACAGCGCTTGGATGCGTGTCTTCACCCTGGGGCTGTCCAGGAGTGGGCGCCTCACAGGGAAAAGCCAGGAGGGGTTCCACAGTGGTATGCGTACAGTGCCTTGAGACCCTAACGGGTGAGTTGTGCGCTATACAAGTGCGAAGTTTACAGTTCATCTTGGATTGGCACCTTTCACCTTTGAGACCTTTTGGCTTCGTCCAAGGTTGTTAGCAATGCTGTGCAGCATGACGAAATGAGAAAAAGCCTATGATGTGGCTACAAACATGCGCACACACATACATGATGAAGCAGCCACTTTTTTAGTGTTTGTCCATCATGTTTCTCCCCTTATCCTTTAAGAGTTTTTTTCCTGTTTACCTTTCTGACTCTTTCCTTAGCCTTTATTTTATTACATCTGGTCTGTCTAATCTAATAATCTTTCTATTATTTTAATTTCTTCATTCTTGGATTATGTTTCCATACTACATTTTCTCTTGGTGGGAAAGAACTCCCCAAAAGTATGTTATTCTTTTGTTTGTTCAGACATCCTGATTGACCTGCAATGTAGCAGTAGCTGATGTAGGTTTCCTAAAAATTGTAAATGCCAAAGTGCCCTTCTCAACATAGAAGTCCAAAACCAAAGAACAAATAGAGTCTCTGCTGATTTCCAGATTTAGGAATGCATTGAAAGTGCTATTGTTAGAATACACATTATACTCTGTTAGTTCATCAATTGTCCCTTTCAGAATCATCATAATGCTGTCAATATATCTCTATCTTTATTCCAATAAATAATTATCATTGGAACAAAATGTCATCTTTTCACTTAATTCACTCTACAGTGTCCATAAAATAGTGCCTTTATGATACTTTAAACTTTTTATCACAGATAAAACAAGGTGCATTACCTGAAAATATGTCTCCAAATCATTCATAACATGTAAGGTTTCTCATCTTCAGATATTAAAGTACAGCAAAGTCTTTAGTGTAATCTCTCGTCTCTGGTAGCTACTCAACCTTTTCATCTTAACAGGTTTTTTTTTAAAGTATTCAATACGGCCAAAGTTATGGTAATATTATGTCAAAGGTAATAAACTCTCCACCTTTCTCTCTCAATTGCTTTGAGTTAAAACAAATAGAGCATTGCATCCAAACTGTAATTTGCACTTGTATGAAAGTAAGTGTGTGTGTGTGTGTGTATATATGTGTGTGTGTGTGTATATGTGTATGTATGTATGTGTGTATATATATATATATATATATATATATATAAGTGAATAGCATCTTTTTGACAAGTGTTGCATCAAGCGTACACTGTTCTTAGTTAATACTCGGTGGTGTATTTCTCATTAGAGTTTCACTGCCTGCAAACAGTGTGGTACAGAGTAAACCCTCCCCACAGAGTAAACACTATTTACGGTACCTATCTATTAGCTCATATCACCTTCATTTCTCAACACAAGTTTGGTGGTTGTGAGTTTGATACAGATAAAATCTGTCAATAGATTGATACAGGTAAAAGCTGTCCATAGTAGGGCATACCAGTGAAGTGTATGGTATACGGTCAATGTTTCACATAACACCTTCTTGCTACCCCTAAGGGGTTTGTATCTGTGATGGCATTAATGATGCTTCATAATATTCCGAGCTATTTTGTACTTACTTTCAGGTCTCTAATGCCATATTAGTTTTAAGAGTAATGTGTACAAAAGAAGCTTGGATGATGTAATCAATTACATTATTAGTGATGTCATGTGATATGTCGTCGGCGATGTCATAAATGATGTAGTAGAACATGTCATGAGTGATGTAATATGTGAGACCATAAGCAGTGCATGGTGGGGCTTAAGGGTAGTTAGCTCTGCTAATTATAACTGGTGAATTTCTGTCTTTGTTTTTAATTCAAAACATTGTTGTCACGGACATTTTCACCTAACTATAACATTACTTTAGTTTTTTCAGTGAATTTCAAGTCTTTTTTTTTTTTTTTTAAACAAAAACAGATCTTCTTATGACACCTAATTTTAACGTTACTTTAAGCTTAGTTTCTTTCTTTCAGTGAATTTTACATTTTTAAAAAAACATAAAGTAATATTTTATTGCCATCTGTTAAGCCAATCACCTGCCATGCACAGCCTTTAGTCAGGGCCTGCGGCAAACTACCCACAGGCTGCCAACCCCCATGCTTCACATGCCCTTTGGCTGAGCACAACAAGGGGTTGGTAATAGGGTCTGGTCTGCATCCAGGCTCTGTTGCCAACCTACCTGTAGGTAACCAACCCCTTGCAGGCAGCTAACCTCACGCTGCACCACACGGCCCCTTCCCTTTCCTTTACAATGACAGCCCTGGGTGATGGGATCCCCTGGGGCCTTTTCAAGGCTCAGGGAGAGGAGGGGCATTCACCCCCAACTCCTTACAAAATACTGTGGGCCCTGGGAGAAGGGGTATCCAGGGCAGAAAATGGTGATGGGGGTGGGCCGCATGCCACACTCCCCTAAACTGTCCCAGGGATCCTGAAAGGGCTAAGATGGACGGCCCCACTGTTGCCCCTCCCCATAGTATGTATAATAAAATAGCAGCTGCCATTTTGTTGTTTTCTTTGCTACAATCCTGAGGGAGTCCAGCGGGATTGCAGCAAAACAATTTTTCTTTTTATACTTTTGCCCTGGGAGGTCCCCCTGGGTCTGCTCCATGGAGTCTGCTGGGGGTGGGGGTATCCATCCCCTGCCCCCATATATTATTTAGTTTTACTTCATGAGAGGGGCCTAATGGCCTCATAAAGAAATTGGTGGTCCATGGACTGCATTGGTGGCGGTCTGACCACCATTACCCTGGCAGTCTGACCACTGGTCATGTGGCCCTATGAAGCAAAGATCGCCGCATTCCCGTCAGGCAGCACAGACCACTGCAGTCACAAAGAAGCGTAAACGGGCCAGAGGAGCCTGTGTTTCCGCCAGAGTCATTATGAAATTGCACACTGCCAATGTGGCTGTGGTGGTCCAACCACCACGTTTCAGCAGGAGGAAACATAGTGTAAAAAGGGAGCAACTTACCTGCAGGCAGCCTTAAATGTCCAGTGCTGCCATGTAGCCCATCACACATGTCCTACTGCTGGTCATCGAAGGAGCCCAAAATCTACAGCGCCATGGGCACAACCGACTTCAAGTACATACACCTACCTGTGTCATTAACCTTAACAACAGATCATTGCCCCATCATCCACATCAAATGGGGTCACGCTATAGGCACGAAGTATACTTGTCATTGTGCCCATAGTCAAGTCTTTCACACAGAAGGACACATTCACAGCCATCAAACGTCCCCTTTGGGCAGGTCGCTCATACTACACTGCAACACTACAAAAAAACACACATCTGCTCATCTTAGGCACATTGACAGTGAAGTTTACACAACATTGTATCACACAACACCAACAACACAGCAACATCACATCTACAAATACAACTGACACACTTACATTGCACACATGCCTTGGACTGCTGTCCCATTCAACACACATATGTATGGATGTGTCATGGAACACAAACGCAACACCCATTAAACAGCCCTGCAATGGACACACAGGTCACCCACATTGCAACACAATAGAAGGACAATGGGATACACCATAGACAGAGACAAATATACAAAACTCACTATGCAAACATTACCTGCACAATGGGGATGGTCATCTGGAACACTCAGGGAAGGATGCTGCACTGGGACACATTACAATTTGCACATGCCCCTAAAACAACATTGGCAAAGGAAATAGCTCTTCATTTATCTCAGGGACAAACAATACTAGAGTCAAGTGACATGCCTATCTGGACAATGTGGAAGTGCAAGTCAATGAAAGCACATACAACAGCAACTGCGTGGGTCATACATCTAGATGAAGTAGCTGCAAGTACGCACAGCAAAATGGACATGTGCACAGGCAAAGGAAGACAGCACAATTGCACACCGTCCAAGTCTGCACAAACAAAACTCGAGATCCCACGCATGAGACAAAAGTCCTCATCAGGAGGACAAGTCTAACACCATACTTGCAGACATTGTACAACACAAGATTAAATACTTACCATACTACAGAACACAATGCAATGACAACACAATTGCATTTACACCCACATATCCATTCAGCTAATGAATACCTTTGTCTTGAGAGACACCAGCACTGCCCACAAAGTCAGATATTGCAAACAGCAAATGAAGCAGCAAGCAGGCTGAAACACATGCTACTGTAGGCAGAAAACACAGGTTACTCAGGAACAACAAAAGGTAGAAAAGGAATTGCAGGACAACACAAAAAAAAAAAAAAATGTGGGTTTATTGTGTAGAAAATTGGAAATGTCCAAGGCCATTGACCAGTCCATCAGTCTTTAAAGTGCACAGTACTGTGCCAACACTTGACTCCTATTACTGCCAGGGAACCTCCACAGGAAGGGGCATCAAATAGGCAGGCATACCTCATGGATCATCCTTGGGTGATAGGATTTGGGATGGCTGGGTTTTGGTTTGTTTGGGAGTGGTAGACTCTTAAGAGGGGCAGGCTTCTTCTTGGAAGGGAGGGTTATGGGTGCTTGCAGGGGGGCAGTTCTGACAGGGGAGGATTAGAAGGTGGAAGGGATGAGCTGGGATGTGGGTCAGGGCCTCAGGGGTGGCAGGAACATGGAAAAGGTCAAGGTAAAAAAACAAAAGACTTTACTTGGGAACATAGGGACAGTCATCGGAAAGGGGTGGGGATTTGGCGGTTGAGGGAGTGGTTGTCTTATGTCAGTGTGGATGTCTTGGGTGTGTGTGTGTGAGTTATGCTTATCTTTGGGTGGTGTCTGTTTAATGTGTGAGTGTGGGAATTTGGGTGTCTTGGTGGGCTGGGAGGTGGAGGTGCTGGGGGATGTGGGAGCGGTAAATGTGTTTGTGTTTTTTGGGGTGGTACCCAAAGGTGTGCTTATAGTGGTGGATGTGTCTGCGTGTGTTGGGATGGTGTCTGCACATATGGTGGATGTGGTAGATGTCTGTTTGTCTGTTGGGATGGTGTCTGCGGTTATGGTGGATGTGGTGGTTGTCTGTGTGTTTGCTGGGGTGGTGTCTGTGGGTGTGGGGGGTATCACTGGCTGTTGTGGTGTGCCTGTGGGTATGTTGGATATGGTGTGTGGACTGTTGGGGATGTCTGGGGAAGGGGTGACTGATGTTTTGTTGAGTGCTGGTGTGTCTTGTGGTGCTTGTGTTTGTGTTCTGCTTTTGTGTGTTGAGTTGGGTGCATGCATATCTCTCTGTGTGCTTGGGATAGGTAGGGGAATGGGGGATTTGGATTAGGAAGAGGGAGGTGGAGGTGGAGGGGGGACAGAAGGTAGTGGGTAATTTGCCATCAGTGAGGAGGCCAGAGCCTGAAAAGATCTCTGTAGGCCAGACATGGAATGATGAATGTGCCTTCCCAGAAAGCATTGGTCTGCTGAAGTTGGCAGATCAGTCCCTAGATGACATTCAAAATGACAGTCTGACTCGCAGAAATATTCCTCAGGAGGTCAATAGCCTCCTCACTCAGGGCAGCAGGGAGAACAGAGGCTGAGGTGCCTGCGGCAAAGGAGACACCCACACTCTTGGATGAGCAGGCACGGCCAACTGGGTGGGGAGGAACAGGGAGGGTGATGATAGAACTGATGGTGGTGGACAAAGATGGTACTGGAGTATGTTCCTCTGGGTCCGTCACCACTTGGGAGTGGCCACTGGTGGAAGAATCTGATGATAAGGATGTAGATCCCGTCTCCTCTGTGGCACTCCCCTCACCTTCTGGGCCACTGGGTTCCTCTATGTTATTGGTGTCTTGACCCGAGGTCGCCAATGCTTCCTGGCTCAGCTGTACCCTTTCTCTGTCACTTCTGTGGGCTGATGCTGCAAATACAAAGAGAAATGTAGTAATCACATGCGTATAATCAGACATAAACAACAGCTGCAATTAGCAAACATTACCATGATGTCAAGTAGGCCCCAGCAGCAAACTCCACCTAGGTGGCCCATACATGTACCATATGCATGCATGCCATCTGAACTGTCAACAGTTGTCCACAGTATAATCAGGATCTCCGACAACTACACATGCATGGCTGAAGTTGTGCAGTTACAGAAACCATTGAACAAGTAGGAGACCACATAACCTATAATGCTTTGCCGAAGGAAGCATACTTCACTTACCTGTTGCCATATAATAGTAGCCCAATGCCAACTGCATTCCCACAGATCCCATACGAGCTCACGTAGACATCTATGTGTTACATGCAGAATCACCCAACAAAAAGAAAAAATGATGCTCCCAGAACTTGCCATGTTGCTCACAACAGTACAGTAGTAACATGGAGAAGGTGACATGAAATTACTCATGTCACACTGGAAACCTATAAACAATGCACACTTCACCATGTGAACTTTGTCCCAGTGGAGCCAATGTTGCTCAGATATGCCACACATTTGGCATGGGAATGGACACTGTAGACATCATGTGCAAAATGTAATGCAGATATGTCCCTAAAATCCACAACACAATGAATCGGCAAGTTCCAGGGAAATCACCACTTATGTGTGGTACCCCTTACAACTGAGGTCTTCAATCTTTGGGATGTGGACCCCCGGGGGGCCATGAAGTCCTGTGAAGGGGGCGCACATTCCCCAAGGCGATTGTTAAAATGCTTCAGCTGAACTTTCATTCATTGAGTGTCCTGTGCTGTGAAACTAAGCCACGTAGACAGCTAAAGAAGCCTTTGCGCCAGGGTGCCTGCTTCCTGAATGAAATGCAAATATGAACTACGAGTTGATCTGCAAATGCAAAGGGTAAAGTAAACAAATGTTAAGGATGCTGGGTGCTGGTTCCGGCTTTAATTGATCAAATCACTCAAAGCTTTGTGCTGACAAAGATTTGAGTGGTAGTGCAACAAATAAACAACTGGGCTGTGAAGTGTGTGCTTTTAATTGTAATTGTGTATACATATCGCTTACTAGGAGGAGGTGTTGAAGGGACAGCTATTAAACAAAATTTTATTACATATGGTCTTGTATTACTGTTTTTGTGCACTTTGTAGTGACCTATCTCATACTGTGTGTAATGCAAATATAAAATAATGACTTACCTATTCACAGTGCTTTCTATCACAGGCTGTTTACAATAACAAAAACTGTTTGCAGGGTTTGTAAAAGAACCAAACGTAAAATTAAACAAATACCCAAAACCCCAAAAGAAAAATAAATAAATAAAGGAGCCACTAATTAAATAAATGTCCGCCCCTCAATATAGTGGTTCATATTCCCTTCCTCCCCTGTTTCTCCCTCCCTCTTGCCTGTATAGTCCACACACCTGAAGGGGCCACGCTCTTCCCCGAGATTGGCCAGCGCTTGCGCTGGGCGCCTCCCGGGCTGCTGGTTCGTGCCGTCCAGTCGTCGTTGCTGGATTCTGCTGGGCCGTCCTTGGGAATAGTTCCACCGCCGTCCTCGTTCTTTGTCCTCCTTCGCATCTCCACGGTTCCAGGTACTCGATTCCACGTCACCCGACTCCACATCCTTCAATTCTTTCTTATGATCTGGGTGATGGCGCTAAACAGCTCCCTCTGCCTGCTGTCACTTGGACATGCTTCGGGATTGGTAGTTACATGTTGCACTTCTGGGTTGGAAGTGTCTACGGTGTCAATTCTCCAGGGGTATGGTCAGTCCAATTGCAGTAGCCCGTCTCACCATCCTAATCAATTCAGCGGCCTGAGGCATTCAGGGCAAGCTTTGCAACTAGAGCATCGTATTGTCCACATGACAGGATCTGCTGGTGTATAGGGAGGGGGTACAGTGTCACAGTTGCATAGCCACAGTGGCTCTTCCACAGCCTACACTAGGTCCCGTACTGGGAGAAACATTTTGCAGGTCCTGATCTCACAGGCTGAGCATACAGAAACTACATTACACTCCATTTCCATCACTTCCATTCATGACAGTACATCATATGGCCACCAACAATTTGGCAAGTGGCGTGTGTCTGGCAACATGAAGGGCAGAATGAGTCAGGACTTGGACTCCGAACTGGTTTGTCAAATCCAGGTGTGGGTTGAAAGATCTGTGGTACTATACACATTACTTACAAGATCCTCAAATGGCTCACAAAAATACATACACAGCTCAAGCTGTAATGGACATACATATTGTCAAATGTTTACATCTATAATGTCAAATGTTTACATCCATAATAAAGAAAGAAATGTCATTGGTTGGCAGTACAGTCTCCTTGCCTAGTAATGAGCATCCAACACCGGGAGGATCTAGCTCTTCTTACACCGCATACAACAGACTGTGACTGAACTTAACATATGGTACTGGCCACCAATGCCTGCTAAATGTGCATCCCATTGAGCAGGTATTGGTGGCCAGTACTATATGTTCAGTTCTGCAACAACAGGCACACAAGAAGTCTAACTGGCACACTGTAGACTTTGAAGGAGGGAAAGGATAGTGAAGTACAGAGAAAATTTTGCACATGAGGTACATACCTGCTCCTCTGGTGAGCCATAAAGATATCTATACAACAGTAGGACCTCATTGACAAGCCTCTCTAGCTCCTGTGAAGAGAAGTGCAGAGGCCCTATCACCTGCTGGATGTGTCATGATTGCTTCCAGAGGTGGGACACAACAGCTGAGGTCATGGAGGTATTGCTGGCAGCAGTATCAGGAGTCAAGCGAGTGAATAGGTGCAACATGGCAGACATATTTGCCGCGTACCTGGTCGTCACCACCAGCAGACACAGCCATTGGGTGACAACTGCCACTGGCAACTACGTTAGCCTGTGGCTGTGTCTGCCACTGTTACAACCACCTACCACCATGACGACTTCCGGCAGTCATGGCGGTTCCTAATGTTCATTTTGGCAGCCTGAAATACTGTATTGGGCTTTTTAATCTGCTTCACACCTCCAATACATGTTGTGTT